>NC_057716.1:14566976-14584291 GCF_004010195.1 Chiloscyllium plagiosum | reverse complement strand
GAGGCTGAGGGGTGACCTTATAGAGGTTTACAAAATTATGAGGGACATGGATAGGGTAAATAGACAAAGTCTTTTCCCTGGGTTCGGGGAGTCCAGAACTAGAGGGCATAGGTTTAGGGTGAGGGGAAAGATATAAAAGAGACCTAAGGGGCAACTTTTTCACGGAGAGGGTGGTGCGTGTATGAAATGAGCTGCAGAGGATGTGGTGGAGGCTGGTACAATTGTAACATTTCAGAGGCATTTGGATGGGTATATGAATAGGAAAGGTTTGGAGGGATATGGGCTGGGTGCTGGCAGGTAGGACTAGATTGGGATGGGATGTCTGGTTGGCATGGACAGGTTGGACCGAAGGGTCTGTTTCCATGCTGTATATCTCTATGACTCTATGACACTTAAAAATTGAAGGGTGCCTCGGTTGCTTCAGTTCCTTTGTGAGTCACTCCACTAATGTAAAGACCATTTGAAACAGCCTTGTGCAAAGATTTTTGTTGCCCAGGGACTGAGCAGGCACACTGGGCTGCAGCAATGAATTGTCTTTCCCATAATACGGTAGTTAATTGTGGAAGTTTGCATTAAGAACAACTGATTGCATTATGACATAGTGTCGGACGGTCATGGTCATATTACATCACAGAAACTGTAATTCATTGTTAGATATGTCAGAAGTCTGTTGTAGATTTAAAATTAGGATGCAAGAGTCAGTGGCATTTTAAAAAAAATAGTGGTTATGTCCCAATGGTACTGCTAGCAAATCTTGAGATAACTACTGCTGGCACAAAGTCTCATGAGCATGCAAGCCAGCGACTGCCAACACATGATCATGTAGCCCGGTGCCATCATCCTCTTTTTCTGACAGGGTATTCAGGTCCTAATTGAAATAAAGTGGTGGGAGAGAGTCACTGAGTCACCTCATATGAAGAGGTTCTTTTATCAAATAAGTGTAGTTTATTGCATGATAGCAATCAGGGTTGAAAGGTGTGGTGCTGGTGAAGCACAGCAGGTCAGGCAGCATCCGAGGGCAGGCGAGTTGATGGTTCAGGCATAAGCCCTTCATTCCCGATGCTCCAGCGTCTGCGATCCTCACTTTCACTTGATAGCAATCAGGTACAAGTAACTTTTATTAAGGTAGACATATGCAAAAACTACAGGTAGACTTATAACACAGCTCTCCCTGTTCGAGGTTCCAAGGTTTTCTGTCAGTCCAAGTCTTTATGACATGATCAGATTGGATAGCGCTTAACACTGTCTTCAGCATTAACCTTTTCAGAACTATTGCCTTTTGCAGTCTCTCCACTGAGCTTTTCTTCCTATAATACATTCATATGAAAATGTAATTACAATTCCCATTACTGTACCGCCCCCATGTCTCTTCACAAATCCAGGAGACCTGGAGTTTTCCAAATTCTTCCAGAACGCATTTGAACCTGGTAAATGGATTTTTTTTAAGCTTGAGGACTTTGACCTTGATCCTATCTGACCTTTATATGATCTCTAAAGTCTCCCTTCGTTGGAGTGCATTTTTATTTGTTGAATGTCCTTCATGGAAAACTTTATTCCTGGTGAAAAATGCAATTTGATCATTACCACAGCTGGAGGACCTTTTAATCTCCTGAATTTTCTTCTTGAGCACGTACAATTCTCAGAGACTGACAGCTGTAATGGAACCTTTTAATCTCATGAACTTCTTTTCACGGATGACGGGTCACCTTGATGAAATGGGTATTTCTTGTTTGTAGTATCATGGATTTCTGAGCCAGGTTATTTCTTGTTGACAGTAATCTGGATCTCAGTATTAGACAGCCTCTTATCCTGAATGTGTGGACCTTGATGATTCCATTTCAGTGGTAGCTTCTGTGGAGTCTTACGCAGATCATTTTCAATCAAAGTCTTTACTTTTTTCACATCCTGCCAGCAAATCTGTGATGACCTTTGTAGACTCTGCGCTTCAGTTTGTTGATGAGGAAGGATGCTGGTTGTTTTGCTGCTGAACCCAACCGTTCCACTCCATCACATGTGCGACTCGAGGACTGTTGTTTATATAACATCATCTTTATAAACAGTACTGAGAATTCTTCCCTGGAAAATAAAAAGATTAAATGTTCATCTTGAATGTTTGTATCATCTCATCTGACATCAATTTCAAATCTACCGCAGCAATTTGTTCACTGTGTTGATGTGTGAGCAATCTAATCCTGGGAAAGTGGTTGAACTGTCAGTGGGTGAGCATTTTGGGAATAGTGGTGATAAGTCTAAGTTTCAAAGTCAAGATGCAAAGGGATAAGGATACTGCAGATTTGAAGTGGGCAAGGCCAATTTCAATATTGTTAGACAGAAAATTGGCAAACATTGACTGGGAGCAGTTGGTTGCAGGTAAGTCTACATTTGGAAAGTGCAGGTCTTTTAAAAAAAGTAGTGCAGTGAGAGTTCAGGGCCAGCATATTCCACTAAGAGTGAAAGGCTAGGGCAGCAAGTTCAAGGGACCCAGGATGATAAGAGACTTTGAAAATTTGATAAAGTAAAGAAGGAAGCAAATGTTAGACACAGAGCATGAAAAACAAGGGAGGCCCTTTAGGAGTATAGAGCATGTAGGGTGTGCTTAATAAATAAATTAAGAGAGGGTAAAGAGGGGCCACGAAATATCTTTGGAAAATTGTACTAAGGTAAACCCCAAAGCATTTTAGAAGTATATTCAGAGCAAGAGGGTTACCTGGCAAAGACTGAGTAGAAAAGTGTGGCGCTGAAAAAGCGCAGCAGGTCAGGCAGTATCCAAGGAGCAGGAGAGTTGACATCTCAGGCATAAACCCTTCATTCCTGATGCTTATGCCCAAAATGTTAATACTCCTGCTCCTCAGATGCTGCTTGACCTGCTGTGCTTTACCAGCACCACACTTTTGACCCTGATTGCTATCATGCAATAAACTGCATTTATTTGAGAAAAGAGCCTCTTTTGAACAAACAAGAATGAACAATAAAATAACCTATATTTACCTCAGCCCACGAGGAAACTTTAAAATTTTAAAAAAGACTTGTTGATTTTGTTTAATGATGACCGGTATAAATCTTATTACATATAGCTTTTTAAAAAAACATTAGAATTCAATGACTTTTGAGTCTCAAATTCAAGTCTTGCATAGACTGTCATACTATCCATAATACCTGAGGTGCAGGCATAGTGAACATCTTGTCAATGTCACACTTTAATCTGTGTGCCGGTCTTTCTTTACAAATTCCAGTGTTGTTGGACATAAGGTTTTAAAATGTAAGTTTTCATTTAGATGGCTATCAGTCGGCAACAAGGAGTTTTGTTGACCAGTATCCATTTTCATTTCCAGCTGTGGCCATATCTACCATTCTCAATGTCTTCAGAGTAAAGACTGTGGCATTCGAACCGAAGGACAGACAAGGTGGACCTGCTACAAGTGTAACTCTAGTAACAAAGGGGCTAGACACCGAGAATTTGGATTAGAGCTGAACAAGAACCGAAGCACTTCTCTGGCACAGGTGAGGTGCTATCAAATGCTCCTTTCGAGTTCTTCCAGAAACTGTGCTCTAAGTACCATACTGTTGCTTATATCATTGCTGAATGAAATCTGTTCCTTGGTGTCATTTTATTGTTTCCTGTACCATTAGCTGAAGGCCTGCTATTCAATCTGTACTGAAGATATGTTTTTTAACATATTTTTGCTTAGATTTCAGGAAAGTGGCAGGATGAACTATTATTTATGACAATTAATTAAACTATAGCTACAGGTGAACAGATATAAACCATTGACATGTTACATTAATTACTAAAACTTTAATCCCCACAGAAATGGCCGTTTTCACATATGTAGACAAAAACACAGGCAAATAAATAGGGAAAATAGATTATTGAAAGATGATTACAAACTGAAAAATCAGTTCAATTATCTTTGTTTCCCACTTCCAGTTTTGATATGACCCTCCTTCAACTGGTGAGACTCCTTGTTCAAAAGTCATTCTCTGGAAGCGTCCACTGGTTTGTAAGAAGTGCAGAGTGGTGACTCCTTTAAAAAATGTCTCTGATTTATCAATTCAAAAGTTATAGCTTGCAGCAACAGCTTTCATCAGGGTTAAACTAAGTTTTTCTTTGACTGCAACAACAGGCACCTTCCACTGAAGCACCTACTTTTGTGTCTTTTCTGTCTCCCTCTTCCTCTGTCTCAGTAAATTGGTTCCAGTTCCAATTTGCTCAGTTTACTGCAAACAACTCTTCAGTTCTTGATAATCTGCACATTGCAGGAAAGCATAGCCATAAAAATAGAGCTCATATTAGGTATCGAATCCTTGCTGTGGACATTATGCATCAATCCTGGTAAATTATGTTTTTTTAAAAATGTGTCTCTCTTAACAGTCCTCACATTAATTTATATATGTCATTCAAAATATAGTTCCTATGAAAGAAGTTGTAAAACGTGCCCATTAATTTATCTCCATATGTGTTGTAAAAGAGTATTTTGAGTTATTTAATCCAGAACAATACTCTGGCTATTCACTGATGAAGGGGATTAAGTTAAGCTGAATGAAGAGAATTAGGCAGAAATGACATTTGAGTGGCTGTTAGATCACAGAGGGAGAAAGTGAGGACTGCAGATGCTGGAGTTCAGAGTCAAAAAATGTAGCACTTGAAAAGCACAGCTGATCAGGTAGCAGCTGAAAATGTGTTGCTGGAAAAGCGCAGCAGGTCAGGCAGCATCCAGGGAACAGGAGAATCGACGTTTTGGGCATAAGCCCTTGGGAGCAGGAGAGTCAACTTTTTGAGCATAAACTGTTCATCAGGAATGAGGAAGAGCTTATGCTCGAAACATTGACTCTTCTGCTCCTCAGATGCTGCCTGACCGGCTGTGCTTTTCCAGCATCACATCTTTTTTGACTGTTGGATCACAGACACAGTCATCAGGTATAAATGTCAGGATCTTGGTGGCATAGTGGTATTGTTATTGGAATAATAATTCCAAGCTCTAGCCTAATGCTCTCAAGACACAGATTCACGTACCACCATGGATGCTGGGTGGAAAGTAAATGCAATTGATACAACTCTGAAATTGAAAGCTCGTCTCAGTACATGATGCAACAAAACTCTTGTTGATTGTCATAAAAATCCCATCTGATTCACTGATGTCATTTGGGGAAGGAAATCTCCTGACTTGGTCTTGCTTACATGTGACTCCAGACTCACTGCCGCTTGTTTGACCTTAACTGTGTTCTGAAATATTCTGTTCCAGCGCAATTAGATATTGAAAAACAAAAGCTGGCCTTGCTTTCAGTGCTCACATCCCATGAAAGAATAAAGAAAAAAATAATAACCTTTACATGTGGATTATCAGTTAGGTAAAAACTTGCAGGAGGCTGGTCATTGCGGGTGTGTTACTGTTCTTTGTTAGATTGAGCAGATTGATTGTTTTATAAAGAAAGTTTGAGCCTATCCTCATTGAAGGTTAGAAGAAAGAAACATGCAAGATTCTGAGGGAGTTTGACGGGTTAGATTCATAGAGTTGCACAGCACGGAAACTCTTTGGTCCAATTTATCCATGTCAACCAGCTATACTAACTATACCTAGTCCCATTTGCCAGCATTTGGGCCATATCGCGGCAAACCCCTCCTATTCATGTGATAAATATTGAGAGAATATTCTCCCACATATGGGAAATCTAGAACCAAGAGATATAGTTTGAGTATAAGAGGTCTCCCATTTAAAATGAAGATGAGAAAGAATGCCCTCTCTCAGGCAGCAATAAATTGGAACCCGTTGAGGAAAAAATTCCAGTAGTGACAGGATTATTGACAATTTCACAGCTGATTTTAAGCTAATATTTATTCTATAGAGGAGCCAAGGATAATGGGGAAGAGGGAGGAAAAGCTATATCACATTCTTAATAAATGGCAGAGCATGCTTTATGGATCAAATGGCCTACTTCTGCTCCCATTATACTGTTATATGGAACAATCTTCCATTAGTCAAACCGAATTTTGTCTAATCAGTGTTTTGTGCAGTATTGTCATATCAAGTTTTGAACGAGCTAAATTTGAAAATAATCCATTTGTATAATGCAGTGAGGCTGCAACATTATAGTAGCATCTCTACCCTTTGCTATGGCCTTATGAAGGCATTGTTTGTATGAGGATTTTCTTTAGCCTAGAACAGCATGTTAGTCGGAAAGAAGGTGCTGATATTTTCCAAGTGAATGGCCACTGAGAATATTTACAATGGACCTCTAGAAGCTGAAACATTAAGAAAGCTCTGTCACCTTGCCATGTCCTATCATTTGTGCTCAGTCCATACAAAACAAATTAGTGTTTCTCTTCCATATTTATTACATGATTACGTCTGGAGCTGCTGCTGTTCCCATTACTGAGAACTAAATTGGAGGCTTTCTCCAATGTTATTTATCAGCTAATCTTTATCACAATTAGACCTAAATTGACTCTGAGCAAGAGAAAAATATTTGCTTACCAGATTACTGACCCACATTTTAGCAGTAGGAACTAACTGTGAGGCGCATTGTTATTGAGGGGTGAATTAGACAGCAACATGCTGTTTTTATGTATCCAAAACACAGAGAGGTTTGCAAGTTCCTGTGCGTTTTGTCCTGATCTTCAGCAAGCTTCATTCTGACAGTTTCTGGCAAGTAAATTGGACGTTCGAGCACATGGAGACTGAAGATGAAGTACTTCCTCACTGAACATACCGAAAATTTCAGAACAAAGGAAACTGGAATGACTCAGCAGATCACTCATCATCTGTGTAGAATGATGAGGAGGTGCCAGTGTTGGAATGGGGTAGACAAAGTTAAAAATCACGCAACATCAGGAGTGCTCCGAAAGCTAGTACTTTCCAAATAAATCTGTGGACTATAACCTGATGTGTGATTTTTAACTCTGTGTAGAATGACAGAGTCAATGTTTCAGGTCAATGCCCTCCCATCAAAGCAAGAGAGAAATAGGAATGTGACAATTCTTAAGCCGGCAAAAGAACAGGGAGCGAGACAAACAAGGGAGAGGTTTGAGATAAGAAGCCAGAGGAGATTAATTAGCAAAAGAAAAATCATGATCCAATAGCCAAAAAGAGTGAAAATGGATATAGCAAAGATTCAAAGGTTGTGTCCTTGTGAGATATGAAATGCTACTTTAAAAACCATGGTAATGCCACATGAAAACATAATAATGAAACAAGATGAAGACCAATCCTGCAAAACAACGGCAAAGAAAACATCTCTGAATAAGATGGAAGCTTGGGTTATGATCTGATGTTGTTGAACTTAACATTGACTACAGAGCGTTGCATACTGCCAACCTGAAAGTTAAGGTATTGTTCCGCAAGCTTGTTTTGAGCTTTACTGGAATAGTCTAGCAAGTTATGGATGGACAGGTCAGCATGAAACCAATGTAATATGAAAAACAACCAGAAGCTCAGGGTCATGCTTGCAGACTGAATAAGGGAGTTCTGGTTTCCACCTCCATATTTTGTCTTCCTTACATTTCTCTTTCACTCCGTTTTAATGAATGTTTTTGAGCTGAAATGTTAGCTCTATTTTTCTCTACTGATGCTACCTGGCTCACTGCATTGTTCCAGGTTTTATCGTCCTTCTTTTTGTTTTCTGGCATCTATACTATTTTTCTTCCATAATGAAAAAGGATTAAACTGGACTATTCAAGGGAAGTGAATTTTCAGCTGTAATAAATTCTAATTACTGTCCAACAATCTCTCTAGCCCTGAAAATTAAAATTTATACATGAGGTGAAATAACTCCACAGTGGCCTGTGTCCCATAACCAAGTCACCCTTTATTTGCATATGGAAAGTCCCTGGCACTGCTCCAGCTCCCTCAGAACCAGCTCTCCGTGTGAACACGGTGTCTAACATTCATGTTTGTCTCTGTCAGCCAGGTCTCCCTGATTGGACCAGATTAACAGTCCCAATCAGGGAACTCATATTCTGTGATGGCCAGCTGGCTGGCTGCATTACAGTCGCTGTAGTGGAGTCTCTTGTTGAATTTTTTAAAGTTTTTTTTACATTTTTCTTAGAATAGAGAGGGAGAAATAAAAGACGGTCCTTCATTTTCTATTTTGCTTTCTACATACGAGTTTACGAAATATTAAATGCTGTAAATTACACTTCCTGCTTCAGAGCCTGTGTGGCTCAGAAAGATTTCCTTAAGTTTGTGGGAAAGAAATGATAGGGCTGAGGAAAAGGCAGTTGCTGTCAAAGATGGCAAACATGATGGGCAAAATGACCTCCTTTGGTGTGATAGCATCTCCTGCTTACACATCTTGCAGCTCCTCTGTTGAGCACGGCATACTGTTTTAACTGGTTATTGAATATTGCTATGTAAAAGCCATGGCAAACCTGTGAGACTTGTAAGGGCAATGAGTAGAAAGTGCTGTTTGTTCACTGTTATTCACAAAATCCAGCGCTTCAAGGTTGCTGTGAAATTCAATTAGATTTTATTAATATCCTTACAGACCAAATCATAACCATGGTACGATATTGATTAAATAGTATTGTTATTCTGTGCGTAATTTTTGTTTTAGGAACAGCCTAGGGAAATCATTACCTCTGCAGGGATTTCCACGTTTTGCCCAGTGTGAGTGTGGGATCAACATATGCACACAGTTTCTGTCCAAAATCATGGTGCAGGGATAGTTTTGTTTTCAACCTTGGGCCTTGTTTTCATTTTACTAGCAAACTGCATGCACCAAAATGGACCTCACTATTTCCACACAATAGCTGTGCAAGCAGATTCTACATAGAGATGGACAACAGATGTATTGGACAGAAGGTAGATGGATCAGAGAATGCTAGAACCAGATTGAACCAAAAACTAAAACTCAATGACTTTGAGCAGCCCCATTAGGCACAAGACATTATGCCATCCCATTCCATTTTAGATCTTACTCTGTTTATTCATACATTAAAGTTCACATGATCCTACAAATTACCTCTGGGAAAGGCATTATATAAAATGTCATTTCCACTATCACTGGACATCCCACAGCATCTCGGAGCCAATGAAGTACTTTTTAAAGTGTGGTCACTGTTGTAATGTTGGAAAAGCTGAGCCAATTGCACATAACAAACTCGCACACACAGCAATGTGACAATAACTGGATATTCTGAGTTTTTAAAAATGTGTTGGTTGAGAAATAAATATTGACCAGGATGCCTGCTCTTCCAAATAGTGCATCGGCATGTTCTTGCACCCACCAGAACAGTGGGGTCAAGCCTTTAAAGTGTAATGCATTTAAAAGGCTGGGACTAAGCTGCTTTAAGAAGTTAACAGCTGCAAAAGGAAAGGTGATTAAAATGTTCAGCATTAATGATTAAAACAAATGGCAGTTCAAAAGGTTACCTATATTGGTTTAATAGAATCAGAATAGAAGAGATGAAACTATAAAAACAGCATGTGGTTTGCACAGATGGAGATACAGCTCACAGTAATAGCAGTCAGGAGGATGTTGGAGCTAAAGTAGCTGAAAAACATTTAGTAGACCCAAAGACCCAGATTAAAGACGGACCCTGCTACATTGTCTTGGAAAAGGATGGATCTTAAAGAAGGTTCAGTGATTTCGATTTATCTCGGAGTGGGGTTTCTAGCAGAGGTTAGGGGTAGCGTAAAGCTGGGGGAATACTGAAGTAATGAAGTGGCTTCAGGCAGCAAAGGTGGTCCTGTCAAAGACTCTGGGCATTGAGGGCAGGAGAAAGACATGGAAGCCACTGACAGTTGTGTGCAACTAAAAGTGAAGTGAAGAAAACCACAAGTAGTATTTAGCTGGATACAGCTGAGAATGGTTAAAGGTTTGAGAAAATCGTGGCTGCTCGGTCAAGCTATTTGTCTGATAGAAGCTGGAAATGTGTTGGTATTTATGGACTTGGAGGAATTCTTACCAGTCCTGAGATCACCAGTCTTGGAAGAAGAAAATGAACAACTAAAGTGTCATTGAAGCAGCCTTGAGTCTCTGAGGCTTTGAGGAAATTTCCAGGGTTAGACCTTCAGAATTGAAGATTTGCCTGGCAAAGGAATTAGAGTTTTATCGAGATTTGGTGAAGTACAGTATCACTGAACTCTAAACTAAAGTCTATGTTAGGTATATATAATGTATATGGTTTAAAATAATGACCATGCCTTGTTAGCATGCTGATAAATTGAACATTTCTGATGTGTGTTTTGTTTAAGTTTATCTATTGAAGTTTTTAATCTTGGCATTTCAATTGAATCCCAGAATCCTGCTGATTTTTTTTTTCTGATCCTTGCTTCTTTCTTGCTTAATGTTCTTTAAAAGAATATGATCTATCAAGTCAGATCAGAACACAGATCCAGCTTGCCTTGTACTCCATCTTAAATTAAATCATAAAACAAGGTCAATTCCTGGAATGGCAGGACTACCTTATGCTGATAGACTGGAGCAACTGGGCTTGTATACCCTTGAGTTTAGAAGACTGAGAGGGGATCTGATTGAGACATATAAGATTATTAAAGTTAAAAATCATACAACACCAGGTTATAGTCCAACAGGTTTAATTGGAAGCATACTAGTTTTCGGAGCGACGCTCCTTCATCAGGTGATTGTCAGATGAAGGAGCGTTGCTCCGAAAGCTAGTGTGCTTCCAATTAAACCTGTTGGACTATAACCTGGTGTTGTATGATTTTTAACTTTTTACTCCCCAGTCCAACACCGGCATCTCTGAATCAAGATTATTAAAGGATTGGACACTCTGGAGGCAGGAAACATGTTTCCGCTAATGGGTGAGTGCCGAACCAGAGGACACAGCTTAAAAATACGGGGTAGACCATTTAGGACAGAGATGAGGAAGAACTTCTTCACCCAGAGAGTGGTGGCTGTGTGGAATGCTCTGCCCTAGAGGGCAGTGGAGGCCCAGTCTCTGGATTCATTTAAGAAAGAGTTCTCAAGGATAGTGGAATCAAGGGTTATGGAGATAAGGCAGGAACAGGATACTGATTAAGGATGATCAACCATGATCATATTGAATGGTGGTGCAGGCTCGAAGGGCAGAATGGCCTACTCCTGCACCTATTGTCTATTGAGGGCTCTTCCAGTAATGTGCCAGCAAAGAAAATCGGGACAGCAGTAAGCCATTCGGCCCTTCAAGCCTGCTCTGCCATTCTATATGCTCATGGCTGAGCATCCTACTCGGTACCCTTTTCCTGCTTTCGCCCCATACCCTTTGATTCCCTTTAACCCTGAGAATTATTTTCTGACTCCTTCCTGAAAAGTCCTTCAAAACTGCTTTCTGTGGCAGAGAATTTCATAGGCCCACCACTCACTGGGTGAAGAAATTTATCCTATTCTCAGTCCTAACTGGCCTAGCCCCTCACCTGAGACTATGACCTAGTCATTGGAAAAGTCCTGCATTTGACCTGCATAGTCTGATTAGAATTTTATATGTTTCTGAGATTCCACCCCCTCTCCCCCATCTTCACTCTTCTAAACTCTAGTGAACAAAGCTCTAATTGATCTAATCGCTCTTCATGTGTCAGTCATGCCATCTCAGAAATCAGACTCATAAACCTTCTTTGCACTTCCTCTACAGCCAGAACATCCACCTTTTCTTTTTATTATTCATTCTCAGGATGTGGGCATCACTGGCTAGGCCAACATTTAATACCTATCGCTAAATGCCCAGAGAGCAGTTAAGAGTCAACCACATTGCTGTGGGTCTGGAATCACATGTAGGCCAGATCAGATAAGAGTAGCAGTTTTCTTCCCGAAAGGCATTAGTAAACCAGATGGGGTTTTCTGACAATCGACAATGGTTTTCATGCTTATCATTGGACTCTTAATTCCAGATACTGATTGAATTAAAACCTGCATACCCCAGAACATTACCTCAACCTCCTGATCAATAATGTAGTGATAATGCCCCTATGTCATCGCTACCTCTTGGTATGGAAACCAAAATAATCTGGGACATAATACTCTAGGTATGACCTCACCCCCAACACCCTGTTCGGTGGCATGGTGGCTCAGTGGTTAGCATTGCTGCCTCACAGCACCAGGGTCCCAGGTTCGATTCCAGCCATGGGCAACTGTCTGTGTGGAGTTTGCACATTCTCCCTGTGTCTGCATGGGTTTCCTCCGGATGCTCCGGTTTCCTCCTACAGTCCAAAGATGTACAGGTCAGGTGAATTGGCCGTGCCAAGTTGCCCGTAGTCAGAGGGAAAGGGGTCTGGGTGGGTTACTCTTCGGAGGGTCGGTGTGGACTTGTTGGGCCGAAGGGCCTGTTTCCAGACTGTAGGGAATCTAATTTTTTAAAAAAATCCTTTCTCCTGTACTCTAATCCAATCGCTGTGAACACCAACATAACATTTGCCAGCTTCATCACCGGTTGCACATGGATGCTTGCTTTCATGCATGAACAACATCACCAAGGTCTTATTGCATTCTCCCCTTTTCTAATCAATCATACTTCAGACAACAATATTCCTGTTTTTGATACGAAAGAAAATAACCTTACATTTGTCTAAATTATGCTGCATTTTCCATGTATTTGCTCACTCTCTCAACTTGTCTAAGTCACACTAAATTATCTCTGCATCCACCATACAGTTCACTCTCCCACCCAGCTTTGTGTCATCTGCAAATTTTGAGCGGTTACATTTAGTTCCCTCATCTAGCTCATTACTATATATTGTGAATAACTGTGGTCCAAGCACTGCTCCCTGTGGTATCCCACTGGTCACTGGTTGCCACTTGGAAGGTGACTCACTTATTCCTATGCTTTTTTCCTGCCAGTTCTTTTTCTATGTCAGCACAAAATCCACAAACCCATTTGATTAATTTTATATGTGAATCTATAATTTGGGACCTTGCACAAGTCCAAATAAATAACATCGACTGGTTCTCCTTTATCATCTCTACTATTTATGGGCGGCACGGTGGCACAGTGGTTAGCACTGCTGCCTCACAGCGCCAATTCCCGCTGAGTCGGGTTCAATTCCCGACTCAGGCGACTGACTGTGTGGAGTTTGCACGTTCTCCCCGTGTCTGTGTGGGTTTCCTCCGGGTGCTCCGGTTTCCTCCCACAATCCAAAAATGTGCGGGTCAGGTGAATTGGCCATGCTAAATTGCCCGTAGTGTTAGGTTAAAGGGGTAAATGTAGGGGTATGGGTGGGTTGCGCTTCGGCGGGTCGGTGTGGACTTGTTGGGCCGAAGGGCCTGTTTCCACACTGTAAGTAATCTATTTATATCCTCAGAAACTTCCAGTTGATTTGTCAAACACTTCCCTTTAGTAATTCCATGCTGACTCTGTCCAATTTTGTCACTGTTTTCCAAGTGTTTAGCCATTAAATCATTTATGCTTGCAGAAGGAAACTGTGAGGATTATATGTGGAAGCATTGGAAAAAATGCAGAGGAGATTTACCAGGATCTGTTGCCCTGTCTGGAGGGAATGTCTTATGAGGAAAGGCTGAGAGACTTGGGTCTGTTCTCATTGGAGAGAAGAAGGCTAAGAAGGGATTTGATAGAGACACACAAGATGATCAGAGGATTAGATAGGGTAGACAGTGAAAGTCTTTTTCCTCGGATGATGACATCAGCTTGTACAAGGGGGCATAGCTCCAAATTGAGGCATCATAGATTTAAGACAGGTGTCAGAGGCATCTTTACTCAGAGAGTGATAAGGGCATGGAATGCCCTGCCTGCCAGTGTAGTCAACTCAGCAACATTAGGGAGATTTAAACAATCCTTGGATAAGCACAAGGATGATGATGGGATAGTGTAGAGGTATGGGCTTAGATTAGTTCACAGGTCGGCGCAACATTGAGGGCCATATGGCCTGTTCTGCTCTGTATTGTTCTATGTTCTGTAATGGACTCTAACATTTTCTCTACTACTGACTAAGCAGTCTATAATTTGCCTACCTATTGTTATCCCTTTAAGTAATGGTCCCTAACTTATCATAGCCAGCTCCACCCCATACCATTGTAGTTTTCCCTATACAGATTCAGGACCTTAGTCTCAGAATTACTATGGCACTCTCTATCTTTAGTGAAGAATTCTATCATATTATGATCACACTTCCCCAAGGGGCCTTACACAGCTAGTTTGCCAATTATTCCTTTCTCATTACACAATACTAAGTTGAGGATGACCTCTAGTTGATCCAGAAAATCATCTTGTGCACATTCCTCTTTGGTACTATTACTAATATGATTTCTCCAATCTATTAGGTAATAGATTGGGAAATCATATTAGTAGTAATACCAGAAACCCATTATTCCAGCTGTATTTTTATTGCTTGCATTTCTCTCTATCTGTTTAATACTATACCTACATTCCCACTATTGTCTGAGGGTCTGTATACAAACCCCCATTATTATTTTCTTCACCTACCCATACATATTTCACTTCACCGGAGCTAATATCCTTTCTCACTATTGTATTAATATCCTTTTTAACCAGCAGTACTATCCCACCTTTGAGTTCTAACATTATGCCTGCCTTTGTTAGTTCCAAGACACACACAGTACCCGATATATAAAAGGCTGTAGCCACTTTCACTAGGTACCACGTGATAGCTCCATTAATGTTCACATAGGAACCCAACTTAAATTGCTGCCACTATGAAGGTCCATTTGCTTTTAGAGAGACGCAGATATTTTATAATTGGATAATGATTACTTCAAGAACTAAGTTTCTCTCAAAGGGGATTTGTGATAATGTATGTGGCTTCTGATGAATGATCATATGACCAGTTTAAGAGCATCAATTTACTCATAGGGATGGTTCTGCATTCAAGCAGTTTCGTTTCAGGCTTTGGACTAAACTGGCTGCAAAAGAGAAAGTTTCTCTCATCAAGCAAGTTTCAATTGAAAGTTTGTTGGCTGGTTGAGAGAATTTAAGAGTAAAACCAAAGAATTCTGTCCCAACATGAGGATGACCAAGCTGAGAGAGTGTGCTCTAAATACAAAGCCTGAGAGTTACAGAATATTAGAATCAGGAGTGTTCTGACTGTGACCCAAGGCACCTCAATCCTTATGTGAACCTTCAAAGCAGTACTCAGACTACAAAGGAGATGGGCTTTGCCAGCTGGCTGATCACTCTGCTGGAGAAGGAGGGCTAAGCTGATCTCTTCAACCACGCAGCTCAGTTGGTGTGGGTACACCTACATTGCCGTGGTTAATCTTCCAAACTTTGTCAATACCTTACTTAAATTTTGAGGTGGAAGTCAAATGGGTGTAGAAAGAAAGTGAATTTAAATATTCTGGTCAAAGAGTTTGGTGAAGAAGGATGAAGTAAATGCTGGAAACCAAAAGGAAGTTGGTGAGCAGGAAGTTGGTGAGCAGGAAGTGGAAGAAGAAGAAGAAGGGATTGAAGATGGGGAAAGAAAATAGGAAACGATGGAGGGAAAATGGTGGAAAGCAAGAAGTTTCAGTTGATAGAATGCTTTAAAGGAGCAGGAACTTTACACAAGTTGATTTTGAGCTCCCTGGACTCAGCTGAATAGGAGCTTGTCTTTTATGAAAGATTATTGCAATATTTTACTGGTTGATTGGTGGAAACCTGCAGCGAAAGTCCACAGATATTTATCTCACAACTGGTGTGTGTAGCACTGACCCACAAAATTTCCTCAGGTTCACTCTATTTCACTGAAATATTAAGTTGGTGCAATTTAAAAAAAAATTCACAATCCACCAGATGAGCTAGAAATGAGAAAACAAGCTGCATTGAGTGTCAAGAAATGTTTTGTACATTTTTTTGTTTAATTGATGGGGGTATTCCCCATTCCTAATGTCCTAGCTGACAGTTAAGAGTTAACCACATTGTTGTGAGGTCTGGTGTATCGTGAACCAAACTAAGTAGCAGTGGCAGATTTGACAATCAACAATGGTTATGTAGTCGCCATCAGGCAAGCTTTTAATGCACATTTTTGCTGAGTTCAAATTTCACCCTCTGCCATGTTGGGATTCGACCCATGGCCCTTTTAACATCAGCCTGGCATTCATTATTGTTAGTCCACTGTCATTACCATCTCATCACACTCTTGTACTCTATGGGAAGGCAAACTTCTTGAACCGTGGGAACTGTCGAAATGCCACCTGTTGAGAGACTCTAATCCCAGTTCAGTACCCGCTAATAATTCAGCAATGTCTAGGGATCAGTGCTTCACATGAAACAAGCTGTGGCGAAAGTAGCAAAATGGTAACACCAGAAATATCAAATGTATTTATTGCCAGCCTTGAGTAACTGAAGCCAACTGTTAACATTGCCAAAGGCTAATCTTCCTCCTCTTGCACTTGATAGCCTCAGTAGTATTCATTGATCAACAAGAATTAAAATGTTTTTCTCCATATTAGCAGAGCATACATTGCCATCTGGTTGCTAACTATATTGAAGTCTCTGTTTGGAAATACATTAGGAGTCACATGTGGTGTGGTGGGGGTGGTGTACATGTGTTCTTTGTGCATTTAATTCTGAGAAAACATAAAGCTTTTCTTTTAAACCATGTTTACCATATTAAAGTGCTCAAAGGAGATTGTATTCTCCTTATCCAACCACCCTACAAAATATTTTTGCACAGGTTTTGTTAATGTGCTTACTTTCTACTAATTAATGAAAGGTCGTAAAAGCCAAGAGAACTGTGGATGCTGTCAATCAGAAACAAGAGCAGAATTTGCTGGAAAAGCTCAGAAGGTCTGCCAGCATCTGTGAAGAGAAATCAGAATTCATGTTTCGGGTCTGGTGATCCCTCCTCAGAACTGAGAAAGAGTCACTGGACCCGAAATGAAAGGAAGTAATTTGAATGAGAGTTTCAGATGGCATTATTGCCTAAAAGGGTCAAGTTTGAATAGTTTCTGATCTCAAATTAAATTAAAACTTATTTCCTTTTTCCATCTGGTTATTTTAATAATAACATAACTGTCCTTCGACTGACTGAACTGGTCCTCACCCTGAACAACTTTTCTTTCCAATCCTCCCACTTCCTCCAAACGAAAGGAGTAGCCATGGGCACCCGCATGGGCCCCAGCTATGCCTGCCTCTTCGTAGGATATGTGGAACAATCCATCTTCCGCAACTACACTGGCCCCACCCCCCACTTTTTCCTCCGCTACATCAATGACTGTATCGGCGCCGCCTCGTGCTCCCACGAGGAGGTTGAACAGTTCATCCACTTCACCAACACCTTCCACCCCAACCTCAAATTCACCTGGACAGTCTCAGATTCCTCCCTCCCCATCCTCGACCTTTCTATTTCCATCTCAGGCGACCGAATCAACACGGACATCTACTACAAACCGACCGACTCCCACAGCTACATGGACTACACCTCCTCCCA
>NC_057716.1:14548484-14566390 GCF_004010195.1 Chiloscyllium plagiosum | reverse complement strand
TCCCCCCACCTTGTCTCAGTCAAATCCATCGAATTCAGCACCGCCTTCCTAACCTGCAATCTTCTTCCCGACCTCTCCGCCCCCCCCCCAGTCTGACCTATCACCCTCACCTTGTCCTCTTTCCACCTATCACATTTCCGGCGCCCCTCCCCCAAGTCCCTCCTCCCTATCTTTTATCTTAGCCTGCTGGACCAACTTTCCTCATTCCTGAAGAAGGGCTAATGCCCGAAACGTCGATTCTCCTGTTCCCTAGATGCTGCCTGACCTGCTGCGCTTTTCCAGCAACGCATTTCCATCTATTTTAATAATAGATAATGATAATGAAAGAACATGGGGATAAGTGTAGGGAAAATAGCATTGAGATTGAAGAACAGCTATGATTTAATTGAATGGCTTACTCTTCCTCCATTTCCCCATCTCTGTAAAGTTATAGTGTTGCTAATAACGGCATAATTGATGTTGAAATGTCCTTTATTAAAGATGTTGTTGTCATTGATTCTGTTGGTTTAGGTCATTTCTAGAAAGGGCTCATTAATTGCATCCATGCAGAATATTGATATAAAACAAGTGGATCAAATGTGTTCCAATTCTTGACTCTCACTGGGGATTGAGTCTTGCATTCAACATTTGTAATTAGGTATGACCATCATTTTCTGCCTCCCTAGATGCCTTTCAATAAAATAATGCAAGCTACTTGAATTTCAACACATCTTCACCACTTTCTTTCTTACCCCCACCCCCCTCTGCACCAGGTCTGCATTTATTGCCTCAGCTTTTCTTCCATTAAATCTTTGCAACGTTTCCATCTCCCATCCCTGCTGATCTGAGGATTGGCAGTTGTTTATGAACTCACCGCCTCCTCACTGCTGCGTGTTACAAAACTCCTGAGGACAGGAACCCCTAGGGATGTTATTTTTAAGAGCCATGGAAGTGACAGGAAACATCAAAGCTGGTAAATTATGAGCTCTGATGTGATTTTACTGAAAAAGCAAAGAAACCCACCACATTCAAGACACTATTGGATTTGAAATACACAGGAACTTGAAACATTACATTCCCAGGTGATTACTCCATGTGTATTTCTCTGAACTCAAAATAACCAGCAAAAATATAATTTGCAAAATATGGATGGAGGAAGTATTATTGCTAAAACTTGGATGGAGATTCGCAGTAAAATTAATTTTTCTAAAAATTATTCCATTAAACAAATATATGAAAAACAAGATGGTGACCTTTTAACCCCTTGAGCCTGCTCCGCTGTTTAATAAGTTCATGCTTGATCTGTTTGTTTTGATTCTTCTACTTAGCAAGAATCTACCATCTCTTCCTTAAAAATATTAATGATCTACCTCCACTGCCTTCTGAAGCAGAGTTCCAAAATTGCACAGTCCAATAAGAGGGGAAAAAAGACTCCCTTTTTCTGTGCTGAAAGATGGCCCCTAATTATAAGTGGTATCCTCAAGTTCTGGACTGATATATATGAAGAAACATCCTTTCCACAGGACCATTCAGGATTTTGTATGCTTCTATCAACTTGCCATTCACTTTTCTAGACTGAAATCAGCCAAGCTAATCCTTATAAAACAACCCACTTGTTTCAGGCAGCAATTTAATAAACCTCTTCTGGACTGTCTCTAATGCATTTACATTCTTCCTTAAATAATGAGACCAGAACTGCACACAGTATTTGAGATATGGCTACACAAATGCCCAATAACTGAAGCATAACTTGCTTATTTTTATGTTTAAGTTCTCTCATAATAAAGCATGGCATCACATTAGCCATCTTCATTACCTCCATACTAACTTTGTGACAAGTGCATTAGAAAACCTAAATCCTTCCAAACCTCAAAATTCTGCAGTTGTTCTCCACTTAAGTAAAAGTCTGCTTTTTCTTTCTTCCTGCTAAACAGCTTCACATTTTCCTACATTGTATTCCATTTGCCAAATGTTTGGCTCAGCAGCTCCATCAGTTTGCTGAGAACCACTTCCCTTGTGATTGTAACTTCACTAAGTTCCTCTCTCCCTTCTTCTCTTGATGTACAGCTAGTACTGGAATGTATGTTCTATCCTCTGTAGCGAAGACAGAAGCAGGAAGATTTCAGTAACACAATGGAGTAAAGTTCAGCCGAGGATAATCATAGTCTCTAATTCGTACATTATAGCTAGCATTATTCTGATGTGACAACCCCTTACCCTCGTCCCAGAGATGGCAGCACATTGGTATATGCTTGAGCAGGAGTGGCTTTGGAGTCCTTAACATGAACCCTGTGCTCCATGCGCTCTCATAGAATGAGGAAAATAAGGGCAAGGAATCACTTAAAACACATTTGATTTCCATTTTAGTAAATTAATTAATATTCCTCTATGTCAAACACCACCTGGAAGAAACACAAAATGGTAAGGGGATTGAATGACTCTACGTGGGGGACTTCAATGCCTTTCACCAAGAGTGGCTGATGAGCACCATTGCTGGCTGAGGGACACAGCTGTCACCCAGGTGCTGCAGGAGGTGGTGAGGCAACCAATATGAGGGAAACCTGCTTGATCTTGTCAACGTGTCACATGTACATTTCCCCATTAATGTATTAGAGGAAGTGACTGTAGCATTGTCTAATGGAGACAAAGACTTGTGCTTCCAAGCTGGCCAAGAGAGTAAGTTGTCAAGAGGCAGTAGAAGTCTGCAAAGGGAAATAGGTAAGTGAAAGAGCAAGTATTTGGCAGGTGGAGTATAAGTTGGATAAATGTGAACTTAGCCACTTTGGCAGAAACTATAGAAAAGTAGTGCACTAGTTAAATGGAGAGAGACTGTAGAGCTCAGTGGTAAAGAGGGATGTGGGTGCCCTAGGATATGAATTACATAAGCTCAGGATTACAGAAATGATTAGGAAGGCAAGTAGCATGTTGTGGTTTATTGCAAGGAGAATGGAATATCTAAGTAGGGATGTTTTACTGCACCTGTATAGGGGCCCACATTTGGAGTACTGTGCTCAGTTTTGGTCTCCTTATTTGAAAAAAAAAAGGCAAGTTGCTTTAAAAGCAGTTCAGAGAAGGTTCATTCAACTCATTACTGGGATGAAATGTCAGCTTATGAAGAAAGGCTGAACAGGTTTGTCCTGTATCTGTTGGAGTTTAGAAGGATGAGAGGTGATCTTGTTGAAACATATTTTGAAGGAACTTGATAGAGTGAATACTTGATAGAGGTTCTTAGAGGTGAGGCAATATTTTTCTGAGGTGGTTAGAAGTGAGGCGATATTTTTCTTAGGGTCATTAGTATGTGGAATTATGTCCCATCGAGGATAATGGTGGAAGGGTCTGTAAATTAATTCTGCATTAGATTCTTGATTAGATTAGATTCCCTACAGTATGGAAACAGGTCCTTCGGCCCAACAAGCCCACACCGACCCTCCGAAGAGTAACCAATCCAGACTCATCCCCCTACCTTGTACTTACCCTGACTAATGCACCTAACACTGTGGGCAATTTAGCTGGCCAATTCACTTAACCTGCGCATCTTTGGATTGTGGGAGGAAACCCACGCAGACACAAGGAGAATGTGTAAACTAGGAAGGAAGGATTGACAAGGAAGTCAAAAGTTGAATGGCTAGGATAGGAAAATGGAGTAGAGACCACAAGCAGGTCAGCAATCATATTGAATGGTGAAACAGGCTCAAAGGTTCAGACAGCTAACCCCTGTTCTTAAGTCTTAAATTCCTTTTGTTGAGAATACCTTACATCATGCTGTGTGGCACTATTACCTAGTTAAATGGGACAGACTTTGAACATATCTAGCAACCCAAACTGAATATTCATGAGGCACTGTCAGCCATCAGCTTCAGGACTGTATTCATTCATAATCTTAACATCATGACCTCTGTTATTAAGATTCTGAATTTGTTTAAGTTGAGTGCTTGTTTACTGCAATAAATGAAAGTTAAGCTGAATCACACTATATTTATTTTAACTCACTCCAATGTACTATATAGAATACTATATATCCAGTACTGATTAATGTTTCAGTGTCCATTGAAGATTTTAACCTGCACAGGGATACTGCACTGGACAATGAACATGAATGCTTATGTTGGCCATAATGGTAAACACTACATTTTGTAAACAGTGTGGCAGAAAATCTCTCTGTTAACTGCTAATGCAGTCATTTCTCTCGATGATGTTTCCTTTGGGAACAGTGCGAAAATCATGAGTGTTGTCTTTCATTATTCCAGGAATCATAAACAAAGTGCATTCTGTTAGGCTATTACAGTCTGCCTACTTTATTAGAGTAAATATCAACTGTCAATATTTCACATATAAAAGAGAACATATTTCATTTTAAAAATTACTGATGGAGCTTGGCAAATGAACAAAATTCAAGTCGGCAAATGTAAAATTGCAAAATATTGTTAAGAAGCAACTTTATCCAATTTGAAGGGACAAAATTGAAGTGGTAAGTCACAATAGACTTTATCCACAGATTATACAACATCACTTCAGTAATCACATGGGACATATCACCTTCTCAGGGGCAATTAGGGATAGGCAATCAATGCTGACCCTCGCTCTGTCGTGTAAATGCAGATGCATAAGCATCACTCTGCCATCCATACAAGGGTACTTGAAATGTCATTGTCAGCGGTGCAGACACTTGAACCTCATCAGCACTGCAGCACTCAACCCTCACAGTGCAATTAGTACACAGACACTTGAACTTCACGCTGCTGTCAATGCGCAGACCCTCGATTTTATTTCACAATTGTGATCACTGTAGGATTGCAATCTGGAATAAAAGGATCACTTAGTTAATCGTATTGCCGTACAATCTGGATACTTAAATCTCAGTTTGCAGGATGGCAGATTTGTGAATGCAGAATGATGCCAACAGTGCAGGTTCAGTTCCCATACTGGCTGAATTTATCATGAATGTCCACCTTCTCAACCTCACCTAAGGTATGGTAACTCTCAGGTTAGACTAGTTGTCTCTGTTTAGTGAGAGAGCAGGCCTATGGTTCTCTGGGGCTACAGCAACCTTATCTTGATACTAGCAATCAGCAAGTATTCTAGGTAGTGGGAATGTATCTTTTCCATGGGAATTCATTTGCAGAATTGTTACAGCACAAAAGGAGGCTACTCAGCCCATTAGGCCTACTCTGCAAGTGAGTATTTTACTCAGTATCATTCTTTTGACTTCACCCAATAACCCTGCTCTTCTTTCCTTTTCAACTAACTATTCTCCTTTGAATGCCACCACGCACTCAGGCAATATAATTCGGATCTTCTATTCTCATGACATTTTTTTTTGTCCTCATTCCAAGGTAGGTAATAACTTTAAATCTGAATGATCGCAATCACAATCTCTTGACAAGTCAGAGCATTTTCACCTTATTTGCTGTGATGAGACTATATATGATTCATTCAATCAGATTATGCCTCAGCCCTCTCTTCTCCAAAGAGAATAATCCTATACCCTAGAACCCATTCTCAAACCTTTACTGCAATACGCTCACATCATTGTTAAGGTGCAGCACCTCGAACTGGACACAATACTCCAACTGAGGATGAAAAGGTACTTGTGCAAGTTCAACATCATTTCCTTTCTCTTGTACTCTTAGGCCCCTGTTAAAAACCACAGAAGACGGTATGTTTTAATAACTGCTCTCTCAATCTATCGTGCCACCTTTAATGACCTATACACATACAAGTCTAAGTCTCTGCTGTACGCTCTTTCGAATTGTATCCTTTATTGTCTATGTACCTGCCCCCACCACTTCCTCTGGTAGCTCGTTCCATACACGCAGCACTCTCTGCATGAAAAGGTTGCCCATTATGTCCTGTTAAATTTTTCTCCTCTCATCTTAAACCTATGCCCTCTCGTTCTTTACTCTCCCAATCCAGGGAAGAGACCTTGGCTATTCATCCTATCCATGTCTTTCGTGATTTTATAAACCTCTATAAGGTCAGCCTTCAGCCTCAGATTCTCCAGGGAAACAGCTCCAGCCTATTCAACCACTCCCAATAGCACAAGCCTGCAACCCGAGCAATGTCCTTGTAAATCTTTTCTGAACCCTTTCAAGTTTCACGAAATCCTTGCAAAGGCAAGGAGACCAGAATTTTATATAGTATTCCAAAAGTATTCTCAGCAATGTCTTATGAAGCTGCAACATGACCTCCCAACTCCAATACTTAATGCACTGACCAATAAAGGCAAGCATACTAAATACATTCTTCACTATCCTATCTACCTGCAACTCTACTTTCAAGGAACTATGAACCTGCACTCCAAGGTCTCTTTGTTCAGCAACACTCCCCAGGACCTTACCATTAAGTGTATGTGTCCTGCCCTGATTTGCCTTTCCAAAATGCAGCACCTAAAATCTATCTAAATCAAACTAGATCTTGTTATACTCTGAGGTAATGTTCTTCGCCATCAACCACGCCTCCAATTTTGGTGTCATCTGAAAACTTACTAACTGTACCTCCTATATTCACATTGAGATCATTTATATAAATGACAAAAAGCAGTGGACCCAGCACCGATCCTTGTGGCTCACCACTAGTCACAAGCCTCCAGTCTGAAAAACAACCCTCCACCACCATCCTTTGTTTCCTACCTTTGAGCCAGTTCTATATCTAAATGGCTAGTTCTGCCTGTATCCCTTGTGATCTAACCTTGCTAACCAGTCTCCCATGTGGATCATGTTGAATGCCTTACTGAAGTCCATATAGATCACGTCCACAGCTTTGCCCTCATCAAATAGCTTTGTTACTTTTTCAAAAAATTCTATCAAGTTTGTGAGACATGATTTCCCATACACAAAGCCATGCTGACTATCTCAAACCAGTCCTTGCCTTTCCAAATACATGTAAATCCTGTCCCTCAGGATTTCCTCCAACACTTGCCCACCACCGAGAATGGCTTAATGGTCTTATACTTCCCTGGCTTTTCCTTATCATCCTTCTTAAATAGTGGCACCATGTTAGCTAACCTCCAGTCTTCTGGCCTCTTACCGGTGACTATCAGTGATACAAATATCTCAACAACGGGTCCAGCAATCACTTCTCCAGCCTGCCACAGAGTTGTGGGGTACACTCGATCAGGTCCCAGGGATTTGTCCATCTCTATGCGTTTAAAGACGTCCAGCACCTCTCTCCTTTGTAATATGGACATTTTTCAGGATTTTGCTGTTTATTTCCCCATGTTCTCTATCTTTTATATCCTTCTCCACAGTAAATACTGACACAAAATACTCGTTTGGTTTCTCCTGGTGACCTTTGTGTCCCTATTCTCTCCCTGTTACCATTTGTCACTAATGTGTTTATAGAATCCCTCTAGATTTTCCTTTACCCTATTTGCCAAAGCTGTCTCATGTCCTGTTTTCCCCTCCTGATTTCCCTCTTAAGTATACTCTTACTGTCCTGATACTCTTCTAAGGATTCACTCAATCTCTGCTGTCTATACCTGATATATGGTTCCTCTTATTCTTGACCAAAACCTCAATTTATCTTGCCATCCAACATTCACTACACCTACCAGCCTTGCCCTTCACTCTAATAGGAACACATTGTCTCTGAACTCTCAATGGCTCATTTTGAAAGCTTCCAATTTTTCAGCTGCTGCTTTACCTACGAACATCTGCGCCCAATCAACTTTTTGAAAGTTCTTACCTAGTATCATCGAAGTTGGCTTTCCTCCAAGTTAGAACTTTAACTTATAGATCCAGTCTATCCTTTTCCATCACTGTTGTAAAACCAATAGAATTATGATTACTGGTTGCAAAGTTCTCCTCCAATGACATCGGTCACTTGCCCCGCCTTATTTCCCAACTGTAGGTGAAATTTTGCACTTTCTCTAGTAGATACATCCACATATTGCATCAGAAAATTTTCTTTTGAACACTTAACCAATTCCTCTCCATCCAAACCCTTAACACTATGGCAGTCCCAGTCTATACTTGGAAAGTTAAAATCTCTTACCAAAACCACCCTATTATTCTTACAGATAACTGAGATCTCCTTACAAGTTTGTTTCTCAGTTTCCCATGGACTATTGGGGGCTATGTAGTACAATTCCAATAATGTGATCATCCCTTTCTTAATTCTCAGTTCCACCCAAATAACTTCCCTGAACATACCCCCAGGATAATGCTCCCTAAGTAAGCTGCAATGTTATCCCTAATAAACATCACTTGCCCCTCCCCCCACCCCTTTCTATCCTTCCAATAGCATCTATACCCTGCAACGTAAAGCTGACAGTCCTGTCCATTTCTGAGCCACATCTCTGCAATTGCTACGATATTCCAGTCCCATGTTCCTAACCCTGCCCTGAGTTCGTCTGCCTTACCTGCTCGGCCTCTTGCATTGAAATAAATGGAGTTTATTAGTCCTACCTCGTTCTCTGTTTTGTTCATTCCTGTCCTGACTGTTTGACTTGCCCCTTTTCCCAACAGTACCAGTCTCAAATTGATCTCTTTCCTAACTATCTCCCTGGGAATCTCCCCCTCCCCCTTCTTAGTTTAAATCCTCTGGCTGTCGCAAATCTCCCCACCAGTGTGCCAGTCCTCCCAATTCAGGTGAAATACGTCCTTCTTATACAGATGACTTCTATACCCCAGAAGAGATTCCAATGATCCAAAAATATGAATCCTTCTCCCCTGCATCAGCTCCTGAGCCCCTCATTTATCTGCTCTATCCTCCTATTCTTACCCTCACTAGCTCGAAGTAGTTCAGAGCATTACTACCCTTGAGGACCCCAGGAGCAGGAGAATCGACATTTTGGGCATAAGCCCTTCTTCAGGAAGTTCCTGAAGTAGGGCTTATGCCTAAAACGTCGATTCTCCTGCACCTTGGATGCTGCCTGACCTGCTGCGCTTTTCCAGCAACACATTTTTCAGCTCTGATCTCCAGCATCTGCAGTCCTCACTTTCTCCTACCCTTGAGGACCTCCTTTTTAAATGCTTGCCTAACTTCTTGTATTCTCTCCTCAGAATCTCATCTTTTTCTCTTTTTACATCATTAGTTCCAATGTGTACAATGACATCCTGCTGGTCCCTCGCTCTTTTGAGAATATTCTGCACCTTCTTCAAGATATCCCTGATCCTGGCACCAAGGAGGCAACACACCATTCTGATATCTTGCTGTTGGTCTCAGGAACATCTGTCTGTGCCTCTGACTAGACAGTCCCCTATCACAGTCGATCACTTGTAACTTGACGTACCCCTCGTTACATTCGAACCAGTCTTGGTACCAAAAACTTGGCTGTTAGTGCTACATTCCCCTGAGAGTCCATCACCCCCTAAATTTTCCAAAACAGCATACTTGTCTGAGATGGGGAGAGACACCGGAGACTCCCGAACTCTAGCTCCTCTACCTTTCCTGGTGGGAACCCATCTACCTGACTGTATCTTCAGTTTATCTCCCTTCCTGCAACTGCCATTCATCACACCCCCTAGCTCCTGTAAATTCCTCATTGCCTCTAACTTCTACTCCACTGGGAATCACTTCCTGCAGACATATCATTGGGAACATGGAGACTCTCCCTGATCTATAGGTTCCCTGAAGTATGGAAACAGGCTAGTTGGCCTAACAAGTCCACACCAACTCTCCAAACAGTATCCCACCCAGACTCATCCCTTCCTACACTATTCCTGGGACTCTGCAGTTCCCACAGCTAATCTACTTAATTTACACATCCCTGTGCCAATATGGGCAATTTAGCAGGGGGGAAATCCACATAACCACATCTTTTGACTGTGGGAGGAAAGCAGAGCACCTGGAGGAAACCCACGCAGACATGGGGAGAATACGCAAACTCCACATGACAGTCACCCGAGGCTGAAATCAAATGCAGGTCCCTGATACTGTGAGGCAGTAGTGCTAACCACTGAGCCACCAGGCCACCCACATCTCCCTACTAAAGGCCATCTTTGCACCTTAACAGTTTACAGATCCAGAAAATAGCACATCACTAAAGAAAAAACACTGCTCCAAGCTAACGTAGTACCTATGCTTTTATATTTTTAAAGATTAATCAAGAAACAAATCTCAATAAAAACATGTAATCACAAAATAACCCACTTTAGTCACTATTGTAGATTTACAAAAAAACAGTAAGGTTGCACTTAAAAACAAGCCAAGATTAGAGTGGTGCTGGCAAAGCACAGCAGGTCAAGCAGCATCCGAGGAGCAGAAAATTCGACGTTTCAGGCAAAAGCCCTTCATCAGGAAGGGCTTTTGCCCAAAACTACGATTGTTCCTGCTGTTCGGATGCTGCCTGACCTGCTGTGCTTTTCCAACACCACTCTAATCTTGACTCTAATCTCCAGCATCTGCAGTACCCACCTCCGCCTTAAAAATAAGCCACCTAACTGCTGCCTTGCTATGAGGTCTTGCCACACAGGTTTCTTCAAGGTCTGCTGTGAATTTCTTTGTTTTTTTTCTTAGACAAACTCTGATACTTAAAACCAAACAGCAGAGGCAGTAGGCTGTGGAGGTTTACTGCTCCATTTGATTCACTTCCCATGTGGTCACTGCCTTTGCCTCTTCCTCCTTTTTAAAGTGCCTTTGTTTTGATTTATTTTTACCAAAGTTCCAAAACAACGCAACAGCTTATAAAACACTAATTACTGCTCCTAGAATTCGAGGAAATCTGCTCCAACACTGAAAATACCTCAAAAAAGAAGCAGCTCTCACATTCATTTTTTTTTTTCTTTCCCATCCTCCAATATCCTTCTGAAGTTATGCATTACCCTCTTCACAGCTTACAATGTTGTGCATTATTCACAAATTTGAAGTTATTCTCTTACCAAGGCCTAGGTCATTAAAAGATCGGGGAATTTAGGGATGTCCAGGGAGCACCATCACAAACCTTACCCATGCCAAAAGAATCCACATACTGTTTATTATACACAGCCAATTTTTAAATTCATGATGTTAATGTCAATTTTGTACCATGAGCTATTAATTTGCTAACAGGTTTGTTGTGTCGGACTGTACCAAGCACCTTCTGGAAGCCCATGTATACCACAGCAGTACCATTCCTCTCATTAGTCCTCCCTTTACGTTGTCACAAAACCTTAGTGAGTTAGCGAAACACGATTTTCCCTTAATAAGGAAAAATCAAGTTGTTCAAGAAATATAGGAAAGGATGAAAAGAAGAAAGAGGCAATGGTATTGATTACAAAGAAGGGCATTGCAATGTTGGAGAAAGATGGTGCCCAAAGGACAGAAATGAGTGAAGCAACAAAAAGTGGACAACTATATTGCTCAGTGTAGTCTACAGGCCATCATAAGTGGGAAGGATATAGGAAAAACAAATTTGCCAGGCAATGACAACGCCCCAAGTAATTAAATCACATTTGTCCACCTGACTCACAATTTTGTCCCAAATCATTCCCTTAAGACGTTTGCCAACTACTCAAGTGAGATTATCTGGACCATAATTGCTTGGTTTACTTTTGGTTTTGTTTTGAACGTGTTGTAACATTTGCATTTCTCCAGTCACCTGCATCACTCCTGAGTCAAAGGAAGACTGAAAAATATTGGCAGTGTTTCTATAATTTTCATTTGCACTTACCACAGTATCCATCCAATCCCTGTGTTTCGTCAGCTTTGAATATAGACCACCAGTTCAGTACGACCATCTTGTCAAGTCTAAACCCTCTAGTGACTGGGCATCTTCCATGGACTCGATAGCATCTTTCTTCTTTGTAAAGTCAGAACCAAAAGTGTTCATTTAATACTCCAGCAATGCCCTTTCCCTCCATGTGTTAATCTCCTTTCTCATCTTTAATCAGCACCCCTTCTTCTTTTACCACTTTTTCCTGTTTATGTTCATAGAAGACTTTGGAATTTCCTTTTGTGTTAGCAGTCAGCCTCTAATCATACTCCCTCGTTTGTGTTTCTTATTTGCTTTTTCACCATCTCTCTAAACCTGCTACATTCAACCTGCTTTACAATAGTATTTTACTTCTGACATCTGTTTTAAGCCCACTTTTTCTTCTTTATCATAATTTCTTTTGTCCTTTTTAAACACTTCCGTCATCCAGGAAGCTCTGGATTTGTTTGCACTACCTTTCTCTTTCAAAAGATTAAACCTTGACAGTTTGAAGATAGCCAATGGCTAAGCTATTATTTTTTTTCTGCAAACCTATAATCCAATTTATTTGATCCAAATCCATTCTTCATTCATTGAAGTTGGCTTTCTCCAAATGACATATTCTTACTCTGGCTTATTCCCTTTCCATTATCACCCTAAAACCTACATTGATCACTATCCCCATAATGTTCTGCCATTGACGCCTAATCTACTACTTGCTTCATTCCCAAGAACCAGTATTTTGCTTCTCATTGAACTAGAAATATGATGCTGTAGAAAATTCTCTTGAACACACTCTAGAACTCTTGCCCCTCTCTATTCTTTACAACTATCCCAATCTATATGTGGATAATTAAAATCCTCCATTTTAGCCACTCTATAATTTTTACACTTCTGTCATTGCCTTGCAAATTTGTTTTTCCTATATCCTTCCCACTTATGATGGCCTGTAGACTACACTGAGCAATATAGTTGTCCACTTTTTGTCGCTTCACTCATTTCTGTCCTTTGGGCACCATCTTTCTCCAACATTGCAATGCCCTTCTTCGTAATCAATACCATTGCCTCTTTCTTCTTTTCATCCTTTCCTATATTTCTTGAACAACTTGAATAATAAATATTTAACACCTTCTTTTACACCAGGTCTCTGTAGTCACAGGATCAAATTTCCAAATTGTAACCTGTACCTGCAACTACACTCTGTTCATTCAGATACTTGCACAGTACCCTGATTTAGTCTTTATGACTTTCTCTCTAACTCTGACCCTAACACCTCACATAATCATTTGATAATTTTATATAGTTTCAAAAACCATGGAAATTAAAGCTGGTATCTGTAAAAGTAATCCAGATTTTTTTCAGTTATCCTGTAGGGAGGGTTGCTGCTATACCTACTACATTGAGGAGACAAAACGCAGACTGGGTGACTGCTTTGCAGGACACCTAGATTCTGTCTGCAAAAATTACCTGAGCTTCCAAGAATTTGGTCATCTGACCTAATGCCATCTTGTATAACTCAATGCCATACTTTTATGTATAATGTGGCTGTAAAGTGTGTTGGAATATTCCTTTGCATTCAAGGCCCTATATACATACAAGCTGATCCTGCTAGCTCTTTAAAAGAGCTATCCAGTTAGTTCACTCCCCTGCTTTTATATTAGAACTTTGAATAAATAGCTTCAAAATTAACATTTTTCAATTTCCTTTTGAAATTCACAACTGAATGTACTCCAACCACCTTTTCAGGTAGCCCATTCCACATCATAACACCTTGTTGCACTTATTCTCCAAGTGCATCGTTCATTTATTCATCCAGTCAAAATAAAGTTGTTAACAGCACATTTCACCTCTCAAGGTGGTTATGAATATTTGGTTTATTCAGTCATAGAAATTATTTATTTCATATTTCAGTGCTTACTAATTAATAAACAAAAATATAGGGAAAGCAGTAATAGTGTGTGGAGTGAAATGTAAACAAATTAGAAGAAATATCAAAGGGGTTGTATTTTTCTTTTCATTCATTCATTGGATGTGGATGGCCATGACTGAGCCAATATTTATTGCCCATCTTGATTTCCCTTGAGGAGGTGGTAGTGAGCTGCTGCCTTAAACCGTTGCAGTGCATTTGGCGTAGGTACGCCCACAGTGCTGTTAGGAAGACAATGCCAGAGTTTTGACGCAGCAATTTAGACTTGGATTTTCATTTAGATTTGCATTTAGACCCACCACTCTGATATAGTGAAAGTGAATGAGAATTACAGAACTGAGAGTGACGGCAATCCAGAAAATAAAGATTGTAAAAGGCAGAATGTCAATAAAATCATTAAAGGTTAATGACATTGACATGGTTTTATGCATCAATATACAGAAGCATAATAGGACCAAGAATGATCTACTCATCTTTTATTAACTTTTTCCCCCACAGATAAAGAATGTGGACAGGAACATGACAACCAAGTTTCCTTTCTTGATTCATTTCCTTGAGTTGGTAATCTGAATTTATTGAATTGAGGTACCTGATTGAGTATCAGCATAGGTTTAAATTCCCCTCGCAAAATCCATTTGTGTTGATGCACCTTGTTTTATTTCTGGTATATTATTTTATCGTATGCCGCCTTTCACCCTTTCATGAGTTGCTCAGGAATTTACATTGCTGACCTTAATCCCTCCACCTTTTAATCCTGTGAGACAGCCTTGTTCAGTTTTGAACCGGAGCCTATTTTCCTTATCACCATCTGCTCCCTGCGCAAAGAGCTTTTTTGAACTTGATAACTGCAGGGAATTAAAGTGGTACTTGCTTTATCTTAATTTTACAATTACATTTCTTTTTCAAAAGGGCAGATAATGTGTTTGTTGCGTTTCATGGTGATCGTAGGGTGATTTCATTATTATCTATTATTACAACACCTTGGAGACATCTGAGCCTCTCTCTCCAACCTCCTTTGATATAAGGATGTGCATCGAAGGCTGAGAGGTTCATAAATTCATGAGGGGTATGGGTGGGGTGAATAGCCATGGTTTTCCTCCCAGTGTGGTGGAGTCTAAACATAGAGGGCATTGGTTTAAAGTGAGAGAGGAAAGATTTAAAAGGGACCTGGGGGGGGGGGGGGGTGACCTCTTCATGCAGAGGGTGGTGTGTGTATGGAATGAGCTTGTCAAATGAATCGGTAGAGGTGGGTACATTTACAACATTTAAAAGGTATCTGGATGGGTAAATGAATAAGAAGGATTGAGAGATATATGGGCCTAATGCTGGCAAATGGGACTAGATCAGATTGGGATGTCTGGCCGTTGTGGATGAGTTGGACCCTCCTGTATGACGCTATGGCTTCTATAACTGTTGTTTGTGAATTCAGTTTTACTGATTACAATTATATTAATGTCACAGAAAGACCACATGGAGACTTTCAGAACCATCTGAAGGGATCTCTGGTTGAATTGTCTTTTCAAAATACTTTGAGCTGAATGTTAATGATCTAATAAGCAAGGTTTACCTTCAATGCCTCTATTTAGTAGGCAGAGTGAGCTCACCTCTTTGTTTTGTTCAACTTTTCTTAGTTCCAATTCCACCACTGTTTCTGGTCCCAAAATCTTGTCCTCTGTTGCAACACTTCTTGCTTGTTAGGTTAGCACCAGCCAGGAACTATTGACATTTCTTCTCTTCTTGTCTCCTATTTCACTATTGTTATGTTTGTTTATCATCTGAAATGCTTAATGTTTTGCACTTTTTAAATAAGATGTGCTCATAATGCTACTTTCAGCAATTTGACTTCATTTGCAGTGGTGACAGTGATTCATATAATCTATTAAGGCTCAAAGTGCGATTAAGCAGTTTCTGAAATTAAAATACAGTTTTCATGAATAAATTGAACATGATTTGGCAAAACAAAGTACTCTTGAAATGAAAATTTGACAAGAAGATTATGGACTGCTCAGTGAATTCCAGTTTCCAATTCTTAAGTCGTGAAATTAATAAATACGCCACCCACTGCTCTTTAATTGAGTAGGCCAGCTCCATTATCTATATATGAGGGTATGACTCGCAGGTATGAACATGACTTAAAAATGGAAGTTTCTTAAAAATGAAAGCCTTTCTGCTCTAGCTAATTTGAATCAAAACTCATTGGGGTAGGAACAGTTTATTCAAAAACTGACTTTTAAGAGATTCTACGGTAATATTTAATTTATTTGTATTTGACACTCTGCCTCAGCTAGAAAAAGTAATCATTGAATTAGTGCACTGTTGCTTTACTAATACCATTGAAAAACTAAAATAAGGGACTGAGATGTTCTAGGTGAACAAAAATATTATTGTGTCAAGTAGCTTACCAAGTTTTCTTAAGTTACCAAGCCTATAAACCTAGTGACATTGATGCTTTAATGGAGCCATGTTCCACTGACATTGCAGTTGTTGTCACAATGTGAAGTGCTGATGATAGTGGCAGTCTCAGTTAAACATCTTCATTCTGGTAACACAGACCTGGAATGACCAGTAAACCTTTTTGCCTCAGAAAGCTCCTGCCATTATGCATTAGCTCAGAAACATTGTTTGACACTGTCCTGCTGATGTTTTATGTTGTGTACACAAATTCTAACAGCCGAAGAAATAGAATTGGAAGAATGAGCATAAAATAATTGCAAAGAACAAATTGAAGTGGATTTTGGGAAAACGCACTGTTAGTTGGAGCCATAGTTGGAGCACGATGGAAGATAGTTGTTTTGGAAATCATTCAACACTACAGGAGTTCCTTAGAGTAGTGTCCAAGCCTCAACAATTTTCGACTAATCCCTGAATTCCACATAATGATACCCTTTTGTATCAAAAGCAAACTTCTCCTCATTTCAATCTTGGAAGGGAGATTGGTTATGAAAGTCCAGAAACTACTTGCTCTACTTGCTTTGGTCAGATCTTTTGTACTTCCTTTCTGGCATTAGTCCATTGAGTGTGGAATCATCAACATCAGGGTTTTAGCAATCTTGTTCCATGCCATTGAAATACCTTGTAGGCAGCCCCCACTCTTTACCACAAAAGCTGATATTACCTCTACTCTACCTCATCAAGGATAGTCTGTAGGTCCTCATTTTCAAAGTTTGTTGATGATCATTATGACAAAAAATATTAAACAGTCATATAGCTTTCAAAGTTTCATAAGATGGAAAAATTGGGCATATTGCTACCTAATCTTGAAGGATTTAGTATATATACATTAACGAATGGAAGGTGAACATTTGTTGAAAGGTAAGACAGTTAGCCTTATGGACCTGTTTTCTCTTGCTGATCTTTGCCATTCCCTGTTCTTTCCCCCATATGCCTTTTTAAAAATTTTATCTGTTCTAATATTTTTCTAATTCCCTTTTGAAATAATTCAAGACTTTTGATATTTCTGCTAGCATGTTCCTTTTACAACCAACCCTCTGCTTAAAAAGAAATTCTCCTAACCTCTACCTCACTTCCTTTGTTGATTTTAAACTTAGTCATAGAGTCATAGAGATGTACAGCATGGAAACGGACCCTTCGGTCCAAACTGCCCATGCTGACCACTATCCCAGTACCCGCCTGCCAGCACCCGGCCCATATCCCTCCAAACCCTTCCTATTCATATAGTCATAGAGTCATAGAGATGTACAGCATGGAAACGGACCCTTCGGTCCAACCTGCCCATGCTGACCAGATATCCCATTAAGTGTATAAGTACCCGGCCCATATCCCTCCAAACCCTTCCTATTCATATACCCATCCAAATGCCTCTTAAATGTTACAATTGTACCAGCCTCCCCCACATCCACTGGCAGCTCATTTCATACACGCACCACCCTCTCCGTGAAAAGGTTGCCCCTTAGGTGTCTTTTATATCTTTCCCCTCTCACCCTAAACCTATGCCCTCTAGCTCTGGACTCCACGACCCCAGGGAAAAGACTTTGTCTATTTATACTATCCATGCCCCATCATAATTTTGTAAACCTCTATAAAGTCACCCCTCAGCCTCCGACGCTCCAGGGAAAACAGCCCCAGCCTGTTCAGCCACTACTCCAGCTCAGATCCTCCAACCCTGGCAACATCCTTGTTAATCTTTTCTGAACCCTTTCAAGTTTCACAACATCTTTCCGATAGGAAGGAACCCAGAATTGCACGCAATATTCCAACAGTGGCCTAACCAATGTCCTGTACAGCCACAACATGACCTCCCAACTCCTGTACTCAATACTCTGACCAATAAATGAAAGCTCACAAACGCCTTCTTCACTGTCCTATCTACCTGGGACTCCACTTTCAAGGAGCTATGAACCTGCACTCCAAGGTCTCTTTGTTCAGCAA
>NC_057716.1:14523932-14547532 GCF_004010195.1 Chiloscyllium plagiosum | reverse complement strand
GTTTCAAGACATCCAGCACTTCCTTCTCTGTAATCTGGACATTTTGCAAGATGTCACCATCTATTTCCCTACAGTCTATATCTTCCATATCCTTTTCCACAGTAAATACTGATGCAAAATATTCATTTAGTATCTCCCCCATTTTTCTGTGGCTCCACACAAAGGCCGCCTTGCTGATCTCTGAGGGGCCCTATTCTCTCCCTAGAAACTTACGCCTTTAAACAACAGTAAATCATTTGTAGCATTCAAAAACATATGATAGTTTAGTGTGTCTCTATCAGTACACCCATTAACCTTCATCGACCCTGATGAAAATATCTCATTTTCTGTAGTGTATTCCCACTTTGCTAAAGCCACTAATCTCAGTAAATCTCTTCTACACTGGTTCCATCATCTTGACTTCCTTCCTAAAGCAGAGTACCAAAACCTGATCATTTCTTTGCAGATTTGTTCTTTGTGAAAAGCATGATTTTGGTGAAACAAAAGTTCCTTCTGTCTTGGAGCTTTAAGGGTGGTAATTTAAAAGTTGAGACAATTCAATTACATTGCTCTAATGCAGTAAGCAATTTATTTAGTAGACCAAACATCCTCACAACAATGTATATCAAGCTGCGCACATATTGACAATGCATCAAAAATAAAAGTACCGATTTCTAAATTCTTGTTTTCTTTGTAGGTTGCCCACTGTTAACAATATTGCCAAAATAAACAGCTGTGACACATCTGATTTCTAAGAATAATGAAGTTATGTCCTCCCTCTTTAAGTAATAAAAGGAATTTCATTCCCTAGCTCTCAATGCTTTTGAGGATTTTGACAAAAAAATTGTTGTTAGTTTTAGATAGAGAATTCACTTGTGTTCACTTCTGTTCATCCAAGAACACGCACATTATTTAATTCAAAACGTACACATTTCTAATTCAAGATGATTAATGGTAGGTATTAGCACACTGTAGCTCGTGCTATAATTGTGACCTTACTGAACAAAGAAAATCATAAGGTAGAAAGAAAATTCCAAATGCTGTACAGCTGCAATGAGGCAAAAAAAAGGATGGAAACAGATTCAATAGATCAAAAGGTGAGTAGACTAGTTCTTAGAAAGGAAAGTGTTTACAGGGCTATAAGGAAAAAGCGCAACTTACTGAAGCTGTATCAATGATAGCCTATGCTTCTACCTTCATTAGTGGTGAAATGACTTTATTTTAATGTAGGCAGTGAAATGCCTGTAATTAATCAGCCGTTAGCAAAACCTTGTTTCCAGAGCTTTTTTTTTCCTTTATTTTTCTTGAAAAATGTAGTTTAGGGTTTTTTTTGATGTCCATATGTGTACTTTCCAGCAGGGGAGTCTTGGTGTTTTCAATCCTTCAGAGCAAGAGCAGCAAAATCAATTAAAGCACCCAATCTTCTGGCTCAGCACAGGGCAGACTAGAAACTGAAGCTGGAACCCTAGGGCGAATATAGCTTAATGCTACACCACATGGGAGCATTAGCAATTCACAGCTTGTTCAGGCTGGAAACATGGGCATGCTTCAAAATTAGAAGTGTCTTTTTTTAAAAAAAGACTATCTATGCAGACATTACTCTTTCTGTTTTGAATATTCTGTGATTAATTACTTGACTTTTTAAAAATTGAATTCATATGTTATCATTTTGCTCTGTTTTCAGTGCTTTAGCCCATTTTTATCCAGGTCGAAATATTGTGGCCAGGACACATTTTTAAAAAAATAGCTTTTCTTCTAAATATATTTTTCATTCTTCCAAATCAATGCATGAACTCTGCCTTGGTTCTCTCCATGCTGTGCACAGGCTACACTCAGCAGTGTGCATTGGCCATTTATGCTTAATGGAAGCTTAAAACCTGCGTATGGGAATCATGAAATAATAGACTTCTGATCCTGCTCCACAGCCACCTGATGAAGGAGCAGCAGCCCGAAAGCTAGTGCTTCCAAATAAACCTGTTGGACTATAACCTGGTGTTGTGTGATTCTAAACAATAAGACCTAGAAGAAGTGAATAAGGACTGCAGATGCTGGAGAGTCAGAGTAGAAAAGTGTGGCGCTGGAAAAGCACAGCAGGTCATCCAAAGAGCAGGAGAGTCGACATTTCGGGTCTAAGCCATTCATCAGTAATGTGGAGTGGAAAGGGACCTGAGAGATGAATAGAGGAATGGGGTTGGGGTTGGGGCTGGGGCTGGGGCTGGGGGGACAGTGGGTGGGAAGGCGATGGGTGGATGCAGGTGAAGGGTAACTGTGATAGGGTTGGTGGGGAAGGTGGAGCAGGAAAGACGATGGAAATGAGTTTGCCTCCTTCATGAGCCCCACATATGTTCATTGCTCCCATGTTTCTAAATTTCATTAGTGTTCAAAAAATCTGGCAATCCTACTCCTCAGTACAAAACAATAGCTTTCTACGTGGAGAATTCCAAAAGTTAACCATCCTCTAAGTGAAGAAGTTTCCCCTCATCACATAAGTATATTACTCCTTTTCTGTTCGCTGTATTCTGAATTTGCTAGATGATAGAAGCAGTCGCTCAGTATCTGTCCTATCAAAGCTCTTAAGAAATTTATATTGTTCAATGATATCATTGTGCATTCTTCAAAACCCAAGAGAATAGCGGTCCATTCCACTCTCTGTCTCTTTGGAGGACAGCTCATTCATAAATCAGTCATTGAATATCTGTGTTTAGGTGAGGAAACTCCCACTTTACTCAATACCCCATGTGTAATCTCAACAAAGCATTATAGAATTGCAGCAAAACCTCTTTACTATTGTACTCCACTATCATTACAATAAAGGCTAATGTACCATTTGCCTTTCTAAATGTTTGCTATACATGTTTGCTAAATTCTGCAATACATGCTCAAAGATAACAAACCAACATTGACTCATCTCCTAGCATTTAAGAAAAAGTTTCATTGCTACAGGAAAAAACCTCACATTGTGCCATAACATACTTCACCCGCCAACTTCTTGCCCGATCACTTAACCAGGCGAAATTATTTTTTTTATTATTTATTAGTTTATTGTGGGTTTTTTTTGCTGAAATGTTACCCACTTTATTGTCTAATAGATAACCACCGGCAAATAAAATCTGCTTTGGTAGCACACAGCAAATAGGAACCACAGGAACGGATGGAAATATCTCTGCAGGAGGCTAAATAGAAGTTAAGCAGAAGCTCCATTAATTTTTCAGGGGAAGTACACAGCAAGGATAAAGCACAAATTCAGCCTAAAAGGCAAAAGTGAAACATTTATAACTACATCTATCCTTCTCTGGCTATGAATCATTAATGAGTTGCACTGAGCATCCAAGTTAACGGCTAGCTTTTTAATTACCTATTTTTGGTCAAAGAGTTTGCTCCGATGTCTATGGCTGTAACTAATCATTTGACATAACATGAACTTTGTTTTGTTAAAATATATTGAGGTAAGAATGTTCTGTACAGTTACTGAAATATTCAGGTTTTTTTTGGATACAGTTTTGTGCTAATCAAGGAATATAAAAATCAAGCCCTTGAACATTTTGCATTGCTTGCTATCCAAAGCATCAGCAGTCTATAAGGAGAAGAGGAATAGACTGTACGACTGTTGAACCTGCTCCACCATTCAGCATGGTCACGGCTAATCTTTGACTTCAGCTCAATTGAACATAGAACATTTCAGCATAGTACAGGCCCTTCGGCCCTCAATGTTGCCCAACATGTGAAACCAATCTGAAGCTCATCTAACCTACACTATTCCATTCCCGTCCATATGCCTATCCAATAACCATTGTCACTAAATTGGTTTCTTTTTTCTACAAGCTGTTCCTTTTCTCAAGGATACTATGTCCTTGGTTTTTTTTCAGAGGGGTAATAAACCGCTTTTGGTGCCGATTACACGGGTATTGAGAGACTTATTGTTTATATGTAAACAGATGAGACTTCAGGCCAAAGTGGTCATGTTTTAGAAGTGACCTGTATCATGAAAGGAGGGTGGCCAGCTCTCTAGCTGAGCAGTTTAGTTCAGTCCAGAACTGGTTACCTAATTCCAGGTAATTTTTATTGTACACTTACCAAAACAAATTGCAAAGTTATGGTCTGGGCTGCCTGCTTAAGAATGTTCTGAGTGGTCTGGCCGAGGGAATAACAAATTTAAATGCCCTTAAAGTTGGTGAGTCTACTATTGTTGCAGACAGGAGGTTCCATACCCCTACTACTCTCTGAGTAAAGAAACTACCTCTGACATATGTCCTATATCCATCTTCCCTCTCACTCCCCATGTCAATTGATTCCCCAAAAGACCAAAGAAATCTCTATGCAGATTGCAATGCAGATCATTTCACATCCAATCTCATCTGCTTGACATTACTATGTCAATCCCTCACACCTTACAGCCTTACCAATAATTGGCCCATCAATGCATGCTAAAATATATTATCTTTTCTTGTTCTTCCCACAAAAGAGTATTAGTTTGCTCTGAATTAAATTTCATCTGTCAGATACTGCCCATCCTACAGGGCTGTATATGTCCTCTTGAATTTTATGTACTGGTTCACAAGACTTCCAAGTTATGTATCATCTGCACATTTGAAACTGTTCCCTGTACACACAATTCCAAGTCATTATTCTATATCAAGTAAAGCAATGGGCCTGGCACTGACCCATGGGAAATGTTGTATGCTGAATCCTTTCCACTTCTTATCATATTATGTAAGTTGAGTGTTTGGTTCTGGAAAAGCACAGCAGGTCAGGCAGCATCTGAGGAGCAGGAGAGTTGATGTTTCGAGCATAAGCCCTTCATTAGGATTGAGGCTTGTGGGCCGGGGAACTGACAGATAAATAGGAGGAGGGAAATGGGACTGAGGCAAAGGTAGCTAAGAATGCAATAGGTAGATGAGGTAGGGAGAGAAGGTGATAGGTCAGAGAGGAGGGTGGAGCAGATAGATGGACAGATCAAGAGGGTGGTGCTGAGTTGGAAGCTTGGAACTGGGATAAGGTGGAGGGAGGGGAAATGCAGAAACTGGTGAAATCCACATTAATGTGGCTGCAAGGTCGCAAGGTGCAGATGATGTGTTCTTCTTCCAGGCGTCAGGTGGTTAGGGTTTGGTGATGAATGAGGTCCAGGACCTGCATGTCCTCGGTGAAGTGGAAGGGGGAGTTAGTGTTCAGCCCTGGGTGGTGGGGTTGGTTGGTGTGAGTGTCCCAGTGCTGTTTTCTGAAATGATCTTCAAGTTGGCGACCTGTCTCCCCAATGTAGAGGAGCCTACATTAGATGCAATAGATGACATTTGTGGAAGTACAGGTGAATTTCTGTTGGATGTGGAAGGACTTCAACTCCTCCTTCTGGGATTAATGTGGATTTCACTAGTTTCCTCCTCTCCACAGCCCCCCCCCCCTCCCCCACAATGCCTCCAACTTGGCACTGCCCTCTTGACCTGTCCATCGTCTTTGCCATCTATCTGCTCCATCCTTCCTCTCCAACCTATCACCTTCTCCCCCATCTTCATCTGTCTGTTGCATTCTCAGCTACCTTCCCCCCCCCCCCCCCCCACCCCCCCTCTCAGCACCCCCGGCCCACAGCTCCATTCCTGATGAAGGGCTTATGCCCAAAATGTCAATTCTCCTGCTCCTGATGCTGCCTGACCTGCTGTACTTTTCCAGCATCTGTAGTCCTCACTTTCTCCATATTGTGTAAGTTGCCAGGATCACTGTCGGATCAAGATAAAGTAAATTTGCTGCCTCCATCCTTTTATATGGGGGGGGGGGGGGTCTAGCAAGGCCACTTAGCCTAGTGTGGTGGATGACTATCAATTTGTAATCTAATCTCTTGTTTTAAATAAGATGTAATTTATTGCATAATAGCAATTAGATACATCTTAACCTGGCATGATGGACACTTACAAAGACTATAAGGAAAACCTAGTTAATAGATCAATCTCCTTCAAAATCCAGAGCTGTTCCTGCATCTGCCTCAAATATAAAGTAATTATATTGGACAGTCCTTAATACATGCTTCAACATTAATGCTTTCAGAGCTAATACCTTATAAAGCAGGAAACACCATATATCTCCTCTTTCAGTTACTACTGTTTGTTAACAAGCCTTTAAGAGTTAAGTAGGGATTTCTATTTAAATTTGAAGGAGCAGAATTCTCCAGACAAACCTTGGGATGTCATGATAACTGAGAGCAGCAGAGTCTTCCAGAAAGACTTTGGGAACCTTAAAGAAGTGGTTGCCATGCATTTTACTAACAAGACAAACAGTTCCATGGTGCATCCACTTTTTCAGAAGTCCACGCACATGCAACTCTGCAGGCCTATGCATGCACAGGTGATAAGGGTGCCTGTTGTCTGCAGATATTGTTTTCAATAGTAGACTCCAGAGGAGATGGGAAGCACAGACATAGCCTCAAATCTCTGGTAAAGTGGCACCAGTTCTAGAAAATTTTGCAGCACACTTCCCGGTTTGTCATGGCACACCAGTTGAAAACTACTATCACAAAAGATTAACTGGTGAGGAGTCAGGCAGGGGTATGAGGATGCACAGATAAGTGGTGAAGCATACAATATGAGGGGAGGTTAGATCAAGGTAAGAGTCTCTGCTTAGGTCAGCAAAAGATACATACCCAGACTGGTAAATAATCATGTGATTATTTACAGACAAGATTTAGAAGAATCCCAACAGTGTGGAAACAGGCCATTTGGCCCACCAAGTCCACACCAACCCTCCGAAGAGTATCCCACTCAGACCCATTACCCCACTATTTTACATTTCCCCTGACTAATGCACCTAACCTACACATCCCTGGACACTATGGGCAATTTAGTGTGGCCAATTCACCGAACGTGCACATCTTTGGACTATGGGAGGAAACCCACGCAGACACTGGGCGAACGTGCAAACTTCGCACAAACAGTTGCTTAGGGCTGGAATTGAACCTGGGTCCCTGACACTGTGAGGCAGCAGTGCTGACCGCTGAGCCACAATGCCACCCCCCTTGCCAAGGTTGGAATTTGAACAGTGAACTGTGTATATGACATATGTGTATAAAAAAAGAAGTTTATTGTATTTGGCAGAGTTCTGTTCAAGCTACTCTCCCTGTGTTTACTTGAATAAATAGTCATGAACCTGTCCTGAAGACCCCTGTGGTTGATCATCAGACATAACCACAACAGTGTATATGATGAGTTTTTTTTTCAGAATTCCATATACACCGTATCTACCACATTACCCTCACTGACTCTCTCAGTTACCTCAAAAATTCAATCAAATTGTCCTTAACGAATCTACATTGGCTTTTCTTAATTAACCCACACATAAAAGCTTCCTCACTCTCAAGATGAATCAAAATGACCAATACTAGCTGGGCTTACACAAACCTTTTTGGTCAATAGTGCAATATTTGCGAATCTCCAGTCCTCTGATATGACTCATACCTCAGGAGGGTTGCAAGATTATATTCAGTGTGTCAGTAAGGGTGCAGTTTCCTTGTTTCTTTAGCATCCTTTCCAGAGCTTGTCAGTTATTGTCTTGAAATATAGTCAGCTTTCCCTGGATCTGCTGTTTAGCGATGTTTAGTATGTCTCCTGTTTTAATGTGACTTTGGCAACAATTTTTTTTTTCGTTGAAAACAGATGTGATGTACTTAGTTAGTGTTCCAGCCATTCCCTCTGATTCTGGTGCAGAATTCTGGCATCCCTGGAGGTGGGTCGAGAGTGGCAAAAAGCAGAAATAATTGGCCCTGGAGAGAAACTCACTCCCTTTCTTGCCACTTCCACAATTGAGTGCTGGGCACGAAAGTTCATCAGAAACTCACTTGAGACCCATAAGTGGTCACTTAGAGACTACCTCAGTGTCTCCAATTGCCACTTTCACAATTGCATACTTCCCCAGTGGACAAAAAAGTTGGCTCATTTCCTGACTGATAAAACATGGTGGCCTGCCTGCTGAGGTGGGTAGGGTGAAATGGTGCCCTATCTGGGGCACTGGCAGGCATGAATAGCAGGTGTGGAGGTATTCTCTGAAAGCCACCCCCAATTCCCTTGCCCGTGACCTGTTGGCACCCCTCCTGGCGAGACCCCAACCTCGTGAGAAGAAGGGGTTTTAAAAAAACAACAACTTACCTTCTTGCTGCTCAGTCCCCCAAGGAATAGACGTAAAGCAGCAAACTGTAGGACCCAGAAGCTATTGAACTCTGGATGGAAACTTCTGGCAACCCAGATTGCCAGTGTTGAGGTCTGTGATAGGACAAGGTACTCATCCTTGCTCCCCTGTCAGCTCTTAATGGACTGATTGGTGGTGGTGGTGGTAGAGGTGGGGGGGATAGTTATCTCAACAGTGAAACTGGCATGTTAGTTGCCACCTAACTCCTTTCTCCCCACTTAAAAGAAAATTGGATAATCCTTTTTTGCTTTCAATCAGTCCCGTCCATCCTGTTCCAACCTGTTTGTTACTCATCTGCCTCTCGTGGGAGGGGTTGAGAGTCGTCAGTGTTTTTGGAGCTGTACGCATCACAGGAAGCGGAAAGTATTCCATTATCCTCCAGACTTGTGCCTTGTAGATGATACACAGGCTTTGGAGAGTCAGGAGATGATTAGATTAGATTACTTAGATTAACTTAGATTACTTACAGTGTGCAAATAGGCCCTTTGGCCCAACAAGTCCACACCGACCCATCGAAGCGCAACCCACCCAGACCCATTCCCCTACATTTAACTCTTCACCTAACGCTATGGCAATTTAGCATGGCCAATTCACCTAACCTACACATCTTTGGACTATGGGAGGAAACCGGAGCACCCAGAGGAAACCCACGCAGACACGGGGAGAATGTGCAAACTCCACATAGAGAGTCGCCCGAGGCGGGAATTGAACCCGGATCTCTGGCGCTGTGAGGCAGCAGTGATAACCACTGTACCATCGTGCTGCCCAAAAAGTTACTACCAAGTTCCCAGATTTTGGCCTGCTCTCACAGCCACAAGTATTTATATGCCAGGCCGGTTTAACTTATAGTCAATTGTAACCTCCAGGATGTTGATGGTAAGGAATGCAAATTTTGTAATGCCGTTGATAGTCTTAGAAAGTTAATTGGGTTCTGCCTTAATCAAAATGGTCGTGGTGTAATGTCTGACATTTAGAAGTAGTTAGTTTCCTAACTCTGGAAACTGTTCCTTAATTCAGCATCTCCACTCCTCCTCCTCATGAATGTTCTTCTCTTCACCCAGAAGGGATAGTTATTCAGGGCTCTAGATTTCTCCATGATCGGCTCTTGTAAGAAGGGCTTCCTGAAGAAGGGCTTATGCCCGAAACGTCGATTCTCCTGTTCCCTGGATGCTGCCTGACCTGCTGCGCTTTTCCAGCAACACATTTTCAGCTCTGATCTCCAGCATCTGCAGACCTCACTTTCTCCCCGGCTCTTGTAATACCCTTGTTAAGTGGACTTTTGTAGGTCACCGAGATAGTGATTTTTAAAAAATTTGTAGATTAAGGTATCTTTGGGATTGTTTCAGGTGGAGGAAACCAGGCTAACGATACAGGCATAGTGAAGGTGAGGAAGCAGTTTGGAAGCTTTTCTGAGTCAACTAAAACACCAAGGTTGTAATGTCTGGTTTAGCTTCACACAGGGTCTAAGGAGTGAGATGTCAGGCGATGAATGTGACAAGTTGGAGACAGCCGTGTGATTGACAGAAGTGATGGTAAGGTAGATGTGGATGTTGGCATCCTTTATGTGGAAACTAGTGTTTTACTTTAAGGTGATATAGATAAAGAACGTGAGAGAGAGAGAGAGAGAGACAAGGAGAGAATAATTTAAGAAGTAGCATTGCAGAATTAAGAGAAGCCACTGCAGGTGGTAGTGGGGATACAATTGATTGAATAAATAAGAATTGATCAGCAACCCAGATCAATGGTTTAATTTAGGAGCAGCCGCAATCTCTCTCTTTGAGCACTGCAATAGCAAAAAATTATCATTTAGCATCATATGACCAAACAAAGCCATAGGATTTCATCACATTTTGAATATTTCTTCAGGCATCAAAATGCCTAAAATCGCAACTGAGGGAACTTTTGAATTTTGGAATGCTTTTGTTGACAGACTGGACTGAGAGAGAGCAGGAATTAGTAGGATTATGCAGAATTTCAAAGGTTTGGAGTTAAATGAGAAGAATAAAGAAATGAAATTCAGACTTCTATCTAACATGCCACTTGTGTATTCTCAGCAGGGATGCAAAGCTAGTTGTTGAATGAAATTCTGAAATAGATGACAGATTTGAACACTTCTTCATTACAGCATGGGAGAAGTCTGTGGAGGTCTTGGATTGAGTGGACGATTTGTTGCAACATTAGTACTCATAGTAATAATATAAACTGATTATTCTTAAAAAGACCAAATTAAAAATGAAAGCAAGTTTAAAGGGGTGACTTTTAAGCACTGTCCATTCCTGTGTGATTGTAGCCCTTAGTAAATATTAATTTGCAATAAAATTGATGCTTTTCTTGTAATGGACTTAGTGAGCATTGTCTAGAAATGTTCTCCCTATTCAGCCATTCTTTAGATATCAGTTAAGAGCAATGTCCCAGTATTAGATTTTCCAACTTATATTGACATTCCAGGGTTTGCTGCTATGGTGGCCAAATTATACTTCAGTTTCAATGTAGTTGCAGTGTAACAAGTGATGGTTTCCTCTATGAGTACCAAAGTTAAAAATCACACAACACTAGGTTACAGTCCAACAGGTTTATTTGCAAGTACTAGCTTTCAAAGTGCTGCTCCTCTGTCACGTAGCTAGTGGAGTAGGATCATAGGACACAGAATTTATAGCAAAGGATCATCACGTCAATATTGATGCAATATGTCACATCAGTATATGTCACTATGATCTTTTGCTATAGATTATGTGTCCCATGATCCTACTCCGTTAGCTACCTGATGAAGGAGCAGCGCTCCGAAAGCTTGTACTTCCAAATAAACCTGTTGGACTATAACCTGGTATTGTGTGATTTTTAACTTTATCCACCCCGGTGCAACACCGACACCTCCACATCTTTAAGTAACCTCACTGGTTAACTGCAGGTGGTGTGACTCAAAGTGTCGAAATTGACATAAATAAAAAAATCAAGGAAGTAACGCACCTAAGTAGCAGTTCCCATTATAGAGTGAGTTTTTTAAAAGAAATATTATGTTGTTTGGCCACACCCAAACCCTGCCAACTCCTGATTTCACATATATTAGTGAAAACCAAGGGACTGTTAAACAAATAGCAATCAAATTTCTGTTTCTTGCCTCCTGTGTATCACTGCCAGCTCAGGAAGCTCATTTCCTCTTTGAAAATTAAACACTTCATCGCAGCTCAACTTCACTATTAAATGGAGCAAACGTAAACCTTCCAGCATGACTATTTTCAATAACCAGTATGAATAACTGGCATGAACTTTAGGTTATTAAATGATCCAATTCCATACTCTTAATAGGAACTTCCAATGATTAACTACAAATCATGGCTTGCTTAAAAAGGCATTGCTCATTGATTCATTAGTTTCCACATCGCATCGTCACAAATCGATAGCTGGCTGTTCCTGCTAGCATGCAAATGAATTCACAACTTAATAAATATGGCATTTAAATTCTACAATGTGTATTATTTAAAGATTTTGTTTACTGAGGAGCGTCACCACTGCAGAAATGAATAACTTTGACCAGGTAATAGTTATACACTGTGAGTCATCTGTATTCTTTGACATACATCCTTATAAGCACTTTTTGGTTTCTATTATTGTTGTATATAATTCAGTTGACTTTTCCCTTTACATATATACCATAAAAGATGATGGGAAAATTCTGTATTTAATTCCAGCTGCAGGAGCTCTCTGCCCATTCTGGTCTATCAATAGGAAAAGCCACAGGGAGCACAGGGATGTGGAAGGATAAGGGGCAACGTACACCATCTGAACAATTGCAGTGTTGCCTGATGGGAAAAGCTATCTTTATTTAACTGTTCACATACCAAACGTGAAACCTGGTGATGTAATTTCGTTGAAAGACATCATTGGACCATTGAAAAAAAATTCAAGTCTCTTTTGGCTCTGTTTCTCTTGGGTCAGTATGGTTTTTGCCTCTGAGTCAGAAGGTTATGGATCGAGAAAAAACTACAGAAAACTTCAGGACTAAACCTTAGCTGATACTTCAGGGCAGCATGACAAGAGTGCTGCATTGTTGGGGGTGCATCACATACTGTCTTTCACATAGAATCATACAACACGGAAACAGACCCTTCGGTCCAACCAGTCCATGCTGAAGATAATCCCAAACTAAACTAGTCCCACCTGACTGCTCCCCTCTGAAATGTTTCCAATTTATGTACTAATGCGAATGTCTTTTAACCATATAATAAATTATTCCCATGACACTCTGTAAAGAGCAGTTGCCATTTTAAAAAGCAGCATTAGTGTAAATTACATTCAAAACAAAACAATGAACAGTTTTCTGATTTTGAATTATGTCCCATTCACAATGCTTTCCTAAAAGTTGTACTGACTGCATATGTAACCTTGCTTTTTTATTTTATTGTATTTGGAATTTTAAGTCTGACTTACTGTTGAGGACCCAGAGAAAGCACAAAGTTTTTGGTATACGATCAATGACAACTTTTAATGAGTCTCTGAGTGATATTTTTTGTTAAAAGTTTCAAAAATTTGCAATGTACGTAGGTTCTGAGGAAGGGTCACCGGACTAAAAATGTTAACTGTGACTTCTCTTCACAGTTGATTCCAGATCTGCTGAGTTTTTCCAGTAACTTCTGTTTTTGTACAATGGTTATCATAAGTATGTAAGTTCGCTCGCTGGTGACATGACCAGTGTGAGTCTCCAGTGAAGCACTGGTGGCATGTCATAAAGTCATAGAGATGTGCAGCATGGAAACAGACCCTTCGATCCAACCTCTCCATACTGACCAGATATCCCAACCCAATCTTGTCTCACCTGCCAGCACCCGGCCCATATCCCTCCAAACCCTTCCTATTCATATACCCATCCAAATGCCTTTTAAATGTTGCCAATGTACCAGCCTCCACCCTTCCTCTGGCAGCTCATTCCATACACGTACACCCTCTGTGTCAAAAAGTAGGTCTCTTTTATATCTTTCCCCTCTCACCCTAAACCTATGCCCTCTAGTTCTGGGCTCCCCAACGCCAGGGAAAAGACTTTGTTTATTTATCCTACCCATGCCCCTCATAATTTTGTAAACTTCTATAAGGTCACCCCTCAGCCTCTGACGCTCCAGGGAAAACAGCCCCAGACTGTTCAGCCACTCCTTATAGCTCAAATCCTCCAACCCTGGCAACATCCTTGTAAATCTTTTCTGAACCCTTTCAAGTTTCACAACATCTTTCTGATAGGAAGGTGTCCAGAATTGCACGCAATATTCCAACGCTGACCTGTACAGCCGCAACATGGAGTTGTAAGGACATATTCACCTTTATTCTGCAGTCAGCATTTCCCTTCAGTGACAAGCCCTCCACCGAGTGCTTGCCCAAGAGTATTTTTCAGTTTCTGTTTCGATTTCCTTGGGTACTTGCACCTTGTGCAGCAATACCTGCAAACTATCTCTGGTTCCATTTGTCCTGTGAGTTCTCTGAGAGGTCTTATTTTCAAATCTGATTGATGGATCAGAAGATGATGATTGTAAACTTTTCCTTCAAGTCATCAAACCTCTCTTCCCCCCTGTGGAATACACTCTCCTCCCTCCCCTCATCCATAAATGGCCATCTCCTTTCTTCTGACATCCCATCTGGCAGTTGTTCTGTTTGTTATCTCCCTTGACATTCCTGCTCTGCTCAACTACCACTTGTATCAAAGTCCACACTGCCTCACATTCAGTTCACCTCATCCTCCCTAGTCAGCCCACCTAATTAACCCATTGTGCTCCCTATCCTTAATGTGCAGCTCACACCCTTGTCCCCATTGCCCCTATCACTGTGACTTTTGTCTGTACATCCCATGCTACTCTTTCCAACTTTCCAGTATCTCGCAATCGCATTCTTTTTTGTATTATTCCCTACCATTCCTTTTCACCTAACTCCCATTTACATGAACGTCTGCTATTGTTACATTTCAGAGCCCTTTTCGGTTTACTTTCACTTGCTTTCCCCGGTCAGGTTTGCTGTCAGCAACTCGTTTTGCCTCTTTACTTGAACAGGCTAATGGCCCTAGTCAGCCTCATCACTTTATACTGTAAGCATTTAACTATGAGAAAGTGAGGACTGCAGATGCTGGAGATCAGAGCCGAAAAATGTGTTGCTGGAAAAGCGCAGCAGGTCAGGCAGCATCGAAGGAGCAGGAGAATCGACATTTCAGGCATAAGCCCTTCGGGAACGAAACGTCGATTCTCCTGCTCCCTGGATGCTGCCTGACCTGCTGCGCTTTTCCAGCAACACATTTTTCAAGCATTTGACTATACCAAGCAGGATTGCACATGACTGAGAATTCTGATGAGCTGCTAGACTTGGTCAGGCTTTCCACCTTACACCGTAAACACTTAGACAAAGGAACAGCTTGTCTATGAAGGGCCCAAGTAACAGAAGAACTGAAAACAAAAAGTACTGGAGATCAAAGTAGCTCAGGGCGCATCCGCGGAGAGAGAGCAAGCTAACGTTTAGAGTCTAGATGACTCTTCATCAGAGCTAATGTGAAGTGTGAAGGGGATAGCATTTATGCTGTAGTTGGGGTGGGGGGGAGGGGAGGGGGTAGTTGGGGGGGGAAAGATATTGATAGTTCGGATGAAGTGCCCACTGTAGGGAGAGAGGACATGGTGACAGAATGTGGCAAGCATGCTGTTGTACACCAGTCATGAATGGGAAGTCACAAAGATGTACACGGTGAAAGAGAATAGCTCTGATGCAGAGTCACTCAAAGCGTCAGTTTGCTCTTTGTGTCCATGGATGCCCCCTGACCCGCTGTGATCTCCAGCAATTTTTGTTTTCAGTACAAATTCCAGCATCTGCATTATTATGGCCCTACATTAAATAACAAGAGAAGTTAGTTCTGACCAGACCTTACAGAAAAAGTTGTCTTCCTGGCCAGATACCCACCTTATCATATAATACCTGGCCAGATACCCACATATAATCAGGTTTGAGAACATGAGTGTTTCCAATTTTTGGTGAGTGAGGATGTGCCCTTGAGTATAACACAAATGGGCTGAGTTGCTCATGGCTATGTGTGGCGTGCTCCCAATTGTAAGATCCCAGGAAAGCTGACGCACCTAAAAACTCTGAGAACTTTGTTAGCAAGACTCTAACTCACCACTGCGAAACTAAATTGTTGCTTCTTTACAAATTAACTTCCCATGCCTATGCTTCTCAAAGTACCAAGCAGGCCTGGAAGATTCCACCCAGTACTTCTGCTGAGAATTAATAAACATGTAGAGTGATGTCCTCGGGCAATTGTCCACATTGTTGGGTAGGTTCAAGTGTTGTAGTTGTACTTATACAGCTCAGTTAGGGATATGACTAGTTCTAAAACATATCTTTAATGCTACAGTTGTTGGGCTCATCATCTTTGCCAAATCCAGTACAGTCATATTTTAATATTTTGTGAAGTGAATTAATTGGCTGTATACTGGCTTCTGTGAAACTGGGGACATCAACAAATGGGCATGTCATAGACCTTTTGGTCCAACTTGTCCATGCTGACCAGAAATCCCAACCTAATCTCGTCCTATTTGCCAGCACTTGGCCCATATCCCTCCAAACTCTTCCTATTCATATAACTAACCCAATGCCTTTTAAATGTTGCAATTATACCAGCCTCCACCACTTCCTCTGGCAGCTCATTCCACACACATACCATCCTCTGCATAAAAAGGTTACCCCTTAGGTCCCTTTTATATCTTTCCCCTCTCATCCTAAACCTCTTCCCTCCCCCCACTCCATCCATGCTCCTCATGATTTTATAAATCTCTATAAGGTCACCCTTAGCCTCGAATGCTCCAGGGAAAACAGCCCCAGCCTATTCAGCCTTTCCGTACAGCTCAAATCCTCCAACCCTGGCAACATCCTTGTAAATCATTTCTAAACCCTTTCAAGTTTCATAACATCCTTTCGATAGGAAGGAGAGCAGAATTAATGGGAAAATTGTATGAATTGCATGACAGTATAGTACAGGTAATGAACACAGCAACTTCAAAAAGGTTAGTCCATCAGAAAAGCTTAGAAATACTGAAATAGAACAGAATCTTACCTATTAAATAAATCAGTAAAACCCACTAGAGTATGCAAGAGTTTGAAAATCCTTTAAAGGGTCTGATGGCAGCTTTGTTCTCCTGTTTGCTGACCCTTGGAATTTGCAACTGACCCTTTTAATAACCTTCCCGCTCTGATGAGCAGTGGCAGGGAAATGGATTTGAAATGCAGACGCTGTAAAATTCTGAAGAGACAAAAATCAAAAACGCAAAGAGTAATTTTGTTTGATTGATTGACCTGTCTTCTAGCGTATTTCAGCCAGGTGTTTGGAAGGTATTTTAATTCAGTAGCATCTTTAGAGTACTAGCGAAGTGAAGTATTAATTCACAATCTTACATGATGTATCCTTTCTGGTTGCATAGACCATTGCAATTATATCTGTGTTATTGTCGGATACTTCATTTAAATTGGATTGCTACCTGAAATTAAAAATAGACATATAGCCAATGTTCCCTCTAAGGTGCGTGGTTAAGCTGCCACTCTGAAGGTCCACTTATGCCATTTGCTGTGGCATATGCATTCATTTCAGAGTTTCCGGGCCACTGCCTTGTAAAACATGATGAGCTGTGCAGCAGTGCAGAAATTGGAAGGAAAATAGCATGTAACTCCTTTCATACAAACGCTGTCGTAATGTCAAACTCACAGCATCCAATTTGCATGCATCAAGATCCCGTAAACAGCAATGAATAAACATCCAAATAACCTGATATTGTGATGATTATTGAGGGACAAATATTATTATCCCTTGACGATAGGGAGAATTCCCCAGCACCAATCCCCATCAAAATTGTGCATTGGGATTATTTTTCGATCAATCTGAGAACTTAAATATCTCATCTGAAAAGAAGTCTGGCAGCAAAACACTGGTCCAAATTGTGAAAGACAGACTTATTATAGGATGATTGGAATTCACTGATGAGACACAGCAATAGAATTAGCTAGGTAATAGAATTACCGTCAAGGGTCTGTGATGGAGAAGCTAAGCTCAAGTGGTTGATGTAATAGGTTAAATCAGTTTTAATAAGGAAATAATTGCTAAACTTTCAGTGATGGGGAAGAGCACTTGATCTTTTACCCCTTACCTTTTAAGAGGAGCTACCATCTTCTGCAGTTTCATGCATTCTGTTATATTTTTTCCAATACATATAAACTTTTAAACTGTTAGGATCTTTCTCAATATCTCCAGTTCTGATAAAATGTTCCATATTCTAGCAACCCTTGTGATGGAAACAAATTGAGTGTCTCATTGTTGATGGTAAGCACATTTTGTCTCTCTGCTTATTTTCTCAAATCCACTGTTTTGAAATTTAGATCTCCCCTTATCCTTTCCCAGAGAAGAAGCTGGGTTTTTTCATAATTGTTGCCTGTTGAATTTGATATAATTCTGCAGAACATTTGCATTGTGCATTCCATTGCTTAAATATCTTTTGTGTTGTGAAGAACTGTGTGCAACACCCCGAACAGTTGTACAACAAATGCCTAATGCAAATTCACCTTCCTTGCTTTTCTATTCACAGTCCCACATCTCTTTCCATCTGCGTTTACATGATTAAAAATATATTTATTTATACCTCTAATCTTTTCTGTCTTATCTCTTTGGGGTAAATGTGCTTTCATTCTTTCCTAAATGCAGTGCTTCACATTTCTGTGAACTGAATTGTAACTGCCTTTCGGCTGCTTCCAAGTCATGTCATCCAATTTTTTTTTAATATCTATTCATTCTCGGGATGTGAGCATCAGAGGCTGGGCCAGTATATAATGCCATTTGTGAATGCCCTTGTGAAGGTGGTGGTGAGCTGTCTGTATGTATGAGCCACTGCAGTGCTTAGGGTGTAGAGTCACCCACAGTGCTGTTAACATGTGAACTTCCAGGATTTTGACAGTGAATAGTGAAAGAACGGTGAGATAATTTCAAGTCAGGCATATAGATGGTGGGAAACTTGTCTTTTTTATTCACTCGTAAGAACAAATAATCTGTCGCTGGCTGGCCAGCATTTATTGCCTATCCCTCATTGCCCTTAAGAAAGTAGTGATGAGCTATCTTCTTGAACTGCTGCAGGTTGACCCACAAAGCCTTTAGGGAGGGAATTTCAGGAGTTTGATCAGTGCTATGAACCCAGTCAGGTTGGTGCAAGACTTGCAGGGAAACCTGCAGGTGGTGGTATTCCCATATATCTGCTGCCCTTGCCATTCCAGTTCGAAGTGGTCATGGGTTTGGAAGGTGCTGTCTGTGGATCTTTGGTGAATTGCTCCTGTACATTTTGTCGATAGTACACAGTGCTGCTACCGAGCGCGAGTGATGGAGGGATTGGATGCTTGTGGATGTAGTGCCAGTCAAATGGGGTGCTTTGTCCTGGGTGGTGTCAAGCTTCTTGAATGTTGTTCGTGCTGCACTCATCCAGGCATGTGGGGAGTGCTTCATCACACTCCTCGCTTGTACCTTGCAGATAATAGGCAAGCTTTGGGAGTCAGGAGCTGAATTACTTGCCTTAATATTCCTAGCCTTTAGAGTCATAGAGTCCTACAGCATGGAAACAGACGCTTCGGCCCAAACTGATCTATGCCAAGCAAAATGTCCATCCACACTAACCCCATTTCCTGCATTTGGCCCATATCTTTCTAATCCTTTCCTATCCATGTATTTATCCAAATGCCTTTTAACTGTTGTTAATGTACTCGCCTCAACCACTTCCACTGACAGCTCACTCTATATGTGTACCATCGTCTGTGTAAAACAAGCTGCTCCTCGGGTTCCTTTTTATTCTTTCCCCTCTAACCTTAAACTGATGCCGTCTCGTCCTTGATTCCCCACTATTGGTGCACTCACACTATTTGTGCCTTTCATAATCTCATACACTTCTATAAGATCCCCCCTGCCCCCACCCCCCTCAGTCTCCTACGCTGTAACGAAAAAGTCATGGCTTATCCAACCTCTCCCTGTACCTTAGTCCTTTGAGTCCCGGCAACGTCCTTGTAAATTTTTTCTGCACGCTTTCCAATTTAATAACATCCTTCCTATAGCAAGGTGACTAAAACTGAACACAATACGCTAAGTATGTCCTCACTAATGTCCTGTATAACTGCAACACACCTTCCTAACTACTGTACTCAATGCCCTGACTGATGAAGTCCAGTGTGCCAAAAGCCTTCTTCACTGCCCTGTCTACCTGTGACTCCATTTTCAGAGAACGGTGCACCTGAACTCCAAGGTCCCTCTGTTCTACTACACTCATTAAGGCCCCACCATTCATCATGAAACTCCGACCTTGAATTGACTTTCCAAAATGCAAGATTTCACACTTATCTATATTAAACTCCATTTTCCAGTTCTCAGTCCACTTCCACAGCTGATCAAGATCCTGCTGCAATTTCTGACAACCTTCCTTACTGTCCATGATATCACCTATTTTAATGTCATATGCTTATGCGGTGAATCCAGTTGAGTTTCTGATCAATAGTAGCCCCAAGGATTTTGACACTGGGGGATACAGAAATGGTAATGCCATTGAATGTCAAGGGGCAGTGGTTAGATTGTCTCTTTTGGGGGCACTCATTGCCTAGCATTTGTTTGTTACTAATGTTACTTGCCACTTGTCAGCCCAAGCCTGGATATTGTCCAGATCCTGTTGCATTTTAGAAGTATTTGAGGAGTCACAAATGGTGTTGAAATTTGGGCAATCATTGGCAATTATCCCTACTTCTGACCTTATTATGGAATCAAGGTCATTGATAATGCAGCTGAAGATGATTGGAGCTAGGGCACTAACTTGAGAAATTCCTGTAGCTGAGGTGACTGAGGTCCAAAACCCACAACTATCCTCCTATGTTCCAGGTGAGTTTAAACCAGCAGAGAGGTTTCCCTCTAATTCCCATTTGCTCCAGTTTTATCACGGGACCTTAAAGTCATACCCATTCATGTTCTGCTTTGATATTAATGGCAGTCACTCTCTTCTTCCCTCTGGAGTTCAGCTCTTTTGTCCATGTTTGTAATGATATCGCAATCTCAGTGGCCCCAGCAGAGCTCAAACTAGGTGTCAGTGAGCAGATTCTGTTTGGTCGCACTGTTGATGACATCTTCCATCACTTTGCTGATGATTGAGAATAGACTGGTGGGTCTGCCAGTGTTGAAGCTGTACTGAAACAGTTTGGCTCAGAGCATGTCTAGTTTGAGAGCTCGGTCTTAGGTCCAGTTTCTGAAACTGGACAATACATTTTGGCTTATCCAACAACAACCATACCCCAAGAATGAATTAAGTGGAAACTTACAATTGAACGTGGAAAGACTCTAGTGCTTAGATCTAATCTATTGGTTGAGGGATTATTTAGCCCTATAAATTGCATGCTACATCTGCAATTTGGAATGTAAGTAGTCCTGTCTTGTACTTCACCGAGTTAACACCTCATTTTTAGGTTTGTAATGTATTACTTATGGCATGCCCTCCTGCTCTCCTCAATAAACCAGGGCTTGATGGTAATGTTAAAGTGGAGACTATGCAGGGCGCTGAGGTTAGTGGCTAAGTGCAGTGATGCTGATGCAGACTTCTGACAATGCCTCATGGATGCCCAGTTTTGAGTTTTTACATCTGATCGAAATCTATTCCACTTAACACGCAGTTATGCACACCACTCAACAAAGGATTGCTTGACTAATCTGCATGACAGCTCTCCCAGTTGTGATCCAAGTGCCCAGATGTTTTTTGGGAGGACATTTCAGAGCCATTGTCTTTCCCAGTTCCCATTCTTCCCAACTGCCTCTGGTTTTATTAAGTTGTTTAGACCTCATTATGGTCTTGTAGAGCTAAATGGCTTGCTCAGATTTTCTCCCACATTGATAACTCATATGAGCTTTTGCAATAACCAGCAAAAGCTTAATGCTCACCTTTAAACTAGCTTTTAATTCCAAATTTATTAATTTAATTAAAATCGCATCATCTGCCATTCCCCAGTTCTTTAGCCTACACGTCTACATCACTAGTCCAGTGACACCCCCACTGGACCACCATCTCCCCATGTATTCTTGCATAGAAACTAACCTGCAACCAATGCAAAAACTAATTGAACTATTAATAGAAATTTCTTCTCAGTTGCACAGTGTCATGTATTTGCAGCTGGCACAGGCAGCTGGCAAATTTATTGGTTGGTTTGTTTTGTGAAGAATTCAGTCTTGGTTTGTAAGAGAGAAAGGATAGATTAAAAATTAATTTGTAAATATACCAGCAAGGTGAATCAAAGCTTTAAAAATGGCATTGTGAGAAAATGCAAATAATAGGGTGTTTTTTTTTGGCATCATTCGATCATATTTTCATTTCTAATCAGATGAAATAAGTTCTAATTTTGCTTGTTCACATTTCAGCTTTCTGTTTCCTCATTTGAGATATTCCTGCTATGGTACATGTCGTACAATAAAATACTGTATGGAAATGCCCTGGGTTTATGTTGCATATTGCCCACAAATTGACTTCCCAAATTAACTACCATACATAGTGAACAAAAGTTAGATCACTTCTTTGATGCAGCAGCTTATCTCATGGGGGTACTGAACAACACCCTGAAATCTTATCTTAATTCAATATTCCAGGTCGGATTTTACTTTTTGCAATGTGTCCCAGGGTGCCTGTGTGCATCTGGAGAAGAAGCCAACTCAAGCATAATTATTTTCTGGCAAAGATGTTTTACCTCTAGGTTGACATGACAGCGACAATTTCATTACATTTAAAGGTCAAGGATTAAAAGTACTCATCAAATGGAAATGTATTTTATTGCTTACCTAATAAAGACAAGCATGAAGTTATGACCATTCTATCTTATTCAGCTCCTTCAGGCAGAAATTGAGTCACAATGAATTAAACAATACCTTATATTTTCTTGTCATCTAAAAGCAGATTTATTAATGAGAAATAATGATGCTATTTCTTTTCCTTATCTGGATTTGTGGTGACTCATTCTATTCCTCGCTCTCACCTTTTTTAATTATCTTGGAATATTTAAAGAGGAGGAAACTGTTATATTAAAACAGAATGTGCTGAAATACTCAGCAAGTCGGGCAGTACCCGTGAGCTGGAGGACAGACTTAATGTTCAGGGACGAACCTCAAGTGACTTCTGAAACAGGCGACTTGTATTTTTCCTCAGGGCGTTTTGAAACAGACTTAATGTGGTTGGGTGCAGCTTGGTAAACTGGGCAGAAAGTGGTGCAAATGGGTCCACACAGTTAAATCGCCCACCTGATTTCTATTCCTTGGGGATGAGTAATATCAAGAGCAGCCAATTAATTACCTCCTCAAAATTACCCCTAACGTTTTCAAACATTCAGCTCTTCAAAGACAGAGCCTTAAAAATTGGTTGCTGGAAGGTTTTGAACTACAGTAGATCAGCTGTATTTCTCACATGCGGTAGAACAGAGAACATGGAACAGTACAGCATAAGAATACAGATCCTTCAGCCCATCGTGCCTGTGCCAACCATGATGCCATTGTAAACTCTTCCAAATTGGATTAATGGTACTGTGTTGTCACGTGGGCTATTCTGCATTGTTATCCCAACATACAGCGGCACCTGGTCACAAAACAAAATCCTTAAAATTGGGCATATTTTAATTTGCTTCTGTACGGTAATTATTTTGTGCATTTTTATCAAGCAGTTGGCTGATTAAAGTGATTAATATTGGTGACGTAAGGAAATTAATGGATAATAAGTTGGAGATCATCAAACATTTTAAGTTTATACTTTATATATTATAGTATCATTGCCTTTCATTGCCAAAATCAATTAATCTCATTCAGTTTAAGTAAAATCTGTATTATTAAACGACAACCTGGAAAGCTCTCACCTTTTCCCACCACTCTGGCTCAGTCAATTAGTGTCTGAGTTGATGTATGGTGAGGAGAGAACAGTTTTAATTGTTGTTCTTTTGATTTATACAGTCCAGATGGTTCACTGGTGTGATGCTATGTTGGTATACTGTTCCCAGGCTGGTGGAAAGTCAGGTCCTGAACTTGACCTATTTTCCCCTTACTGGAAACATGCATATCTGGTTGTAAGTTTGCTCGCTAAGCTGGTAGGTTTAGAACATAGAAGAATACAGCGCAGTACAGGTCCTTCGGCCCTCGATGTTGCACTGATGCAAGCCCACCTAACCTACACTAGCCCACTATCCTCCATATGCCTATCCAATGCCCGCTTAAATGCCCATAATGAGGGAGAGTCCACCACTGCTACTGGCAGGGCATTCCATGAACTCACGACTCGCTGAGTAAAGAACCTACCCCTAACATCTGTCCTATACCTACCACCCCTTAATTTAAAGCTATGCCCCCTTGTAATAGCTGACTCCATACGAGGAAAAAGATTCTCACTGTCGACCCTATCTAAACCCCGAATCATCTT
>NC_057716.1:14494942-14522686 GCF_004010195.1 Chiloscyllium plagiosum | reverse complement strand
CTTTTACCCCCCCCTCTGCCCCTACTCAAACATTTAAATCCTGGAACCTGCACCAGCCAATCCTGTCCCTGTTCTAGCCATGTCTCCGTAATAGCCACAACATCGAAGTCCCAGGTACCAACCCACGCTGCAAGTTCACCTACCTTATTTCGTATACTTCTTGCATTGAAGTATACACACTTCAAACCACTTTACTGTTTACAGACACCCTCCTTTGAAATTGATGCCATGTTCCTAACCTCCCTACACTCCAGGTCCTGCACCCTGAAGCTACAGTCTGGGTTCCCATGCCCCTGCATGTCAGAGAAATGTTTGTTCTCTGACATTTCATCACCATGCTGTAACATCATCAGTGAACCTCCAATGAAGCGCTGGTGTAATGTCCTGCTTTCTATTTGTGTGTCTTGGTCTGTTAAGGTGAGTGATATCATTTCCATTTTTTTTAATCAACGCCTTAACAGGAAAGACACATAAATAGAAAGCAGGGTAGAACACCAGCGCATCACCAGAGGCTCACTGATGATGTTACCGGGCATGGTGACAAAACGTCTGAGAACAAACCTTCCAACTCAGCGAGCAAACTTACAACTTGAACCTCAACTTGAGCTACAAACCTTCTCAAAAATCACAAATCTGCTTATCTGGGTGCCAGAAATTATAATTAGAATTACCATGGAGGAATGAATATGCAGGTACTGTGTACAGTCAGCCATTATAATGGTTTTGTGTTTAAAATAGCATTGGCCTAGCAGTTCTTACAGAACCGTAGCCCACCATGGGCCAGATTCAAGATAAACGGAGATCCTGAAGCAGGAGTTAGATATGGCCAACATTTTCCAACTGGCCTTGCTTGAATTAAACAAACCAGTCTCTCACCCAAAACTAGTGGGAGCATCACGTCTGGCTAGCAGAGGGGAGAAAGTATGTGGGTCAGGGCCAGGCAATGCCAGAGACCACAGGATACCACACCTGTCATAAAATCAGTGCCTGAAGGAGAGAGTTGTGGATCCGTAGCTGAATGAAGCAGCCAAAGAAAAGACTGAACAGCATAGACAGGCTGTTTATCCCAGTAGGTCCTATTTGACTTCCTTCCAAACTTCCTCCCACTCTATCTCATCTAGCCTTAATACATATCCTTCTATTATTTTTCCCACATATATATTCCAAGTAAAAGGAACAAAGCTAAGACTTACGCAATTACTAGTAGTTGGGTTGAATTGTAGAACAGAGAGATCTAGGGGTTCAGGTAGATAATTCTTGGAAGTTTGCATCACATGTAGACAGGGTGGTTAAACAGGCATTCAGCACACTTGCCTGCCTTCATTGCTCGACCTTTGAATATGAAAGTTGAGGTGAGATGTCATGTTGAGGTTGTACTGAATGTTGATGAGGCGTCTTCTGGAGTACCATGTGCAGTTCTGGTCACCCTGTTATAGGAAGGATATTATTAAGCTAGAGAGAGTTCAGAAAAGATTTCCCAGGATGTTGTTGGGAATGAAGGGTTTGAGTTATAAGGGGAGGCTGGACAGGCTGGGACGTTTTTCCACTGAAGTGGAGACGGTTGAGGAGTGACCGTACCGGGGTTTAGAAAATCACAAGGGGTATAGATAAGGTGAATAGCAGGTGTCTGTTCCTTGGGGTGGCAGATTTTAAGACTGGGGACATATTTTTAAGGTAACAGGAGAAAGATTTTAAAAAAATATGAGGGGAGACTTTTCTTTTTCCACTCGCAATCCATACTGTATAATGAACTTCCAGAGGAAGTGTGGTTGTCAGTACCACCGAGGTTTGGTTAAATAGAGGGATAAGAAATGTTTGCAGGGATATAGGTCAAGGTGCAGGCAAATGAGACCAGTTTAGTTTGGGATCATGGTCAGTGTGGACTGGTTGGACCAAAGGGTCTCTTTCTGTGCTATGAGACTCTATGACTCTTGAATGCAACTGCCGTATTAGGTTTATTACCGATTTGTTTTTATTAAGGTTCACATTCTCTGTTTTCTGTGGGAAAAGATGTAACATTTTGCTGAAATTAGATGATATGTATTACTTGTTAATTCATTATTTTATTCATTATTGTTGTGAACTAAAGCAGTTTGATGATCTGTACTTGACTCCATACCAAGTGATAACCAGTCCAGCTCTCAGAACATAGGCAAAACAGCTATAGTACAAAAAAACTGGAGCCAGAGCAGAGATGTGATTCTGCTCATTAATCTGGGGTATTAATTTCTTTATCTCCCCATGATTTAATCTTAGTTTAATTTTAATGGTTTCTTTCCCCTAAAGCCATGGTGTTATAAAGTAAACGTTCATTTCTTATTAATACTCTTGAAGATTTTCATTAGAAATTTAATAATAGCTTCAGTTTATGTATGAAGTAGAATTCCCTTAACAATAATACAGCAACTCCTTCTGAATTCCCAAAATGCATTGCCATTTAGAAATCAGATGTCTCCCTCAGAAAATTCCACAATATAAGTCTGTTTCACAGCAAATCTATTACATGTTTAGGTATTTTTTTGTTGACTTTTATTTTATGATGTATGGGCAATACTAGCAAAGCTAGCCTTGTCCATCCCTAAGTGCCTGTAGTGGTTTGGTGAGCCATTTCAGAAAGTCAACTACCTGTCTTGGAGTCACAGATAAGCCAGACAAGGTAAAGTTGGCAGATTTTCTTTCTTAAAGGGCATTAGTGAACCAGATGAGTTTTTTTTGGTCACCGAGACCAGTTTTATGGTCCAGTTTCATGAACTGATTTTAAATGCTGTGATCATTGTGGAGAACAGAATGCAACAATCCAGAGTAAGGAAGTATCCATCAGCAGAGAGCTGACTTCAGTGGGGCAAGAACTGAGCTGGGCAGGATTGACTGGAACAAGAGGTCGGCAGGAAAAAGACAGGAACTGAAGAAAGAGGAGATGGTTTAGGCACAGCCGAGGTACGTTCCCTCAAGTGGGAAAGCTCGGACAAAAAAAAGCCAGAGTTCCTCGGGTGGCAAAGTTGTTAGAATTAGCATTTGAAAAAACGTTGTTTATGACAAGATTACGGCAAAAAATACATTTCAGAACCAAGAGGAATACTGAAAGTTTAGAAGGGTGATTAAAGGGCAAGTAATAGAAGCAAAGAAGAATTCTGAAAACCTACCAGCTAAGATAAAAGGGAATCTAAAAATTTTCTGTAGGTATATAAATAGCAAAAAAGTAATTAAAGGACCAGTCGGGCCGATTAGAGACTAAAAAGAAAATGTATACATGTATACATGCAAAGGCATGGCTAAATAAATACTTTGCATCTATTTTTAGAAAAGAGGAGAATATTCCCAGGCCATAATGACAAAGAAGGAAACTCTGTTGATAGAAGGGTTCAAAATTGATAAGGAAAAGATCTTGGACAGACTGTGATACTTAAAGTTGATGTAGCACCAGGGCTGGATGAGTTGCTTCCAAGGATTTTGAAGTAAGTGAAGGTGGAAATTACAGTGGCACTAGCTATAATATTTCAACCTTCCCTGGATTTGGGGTAGTACCAGATGACAATAGAATTGTGAATATTACAGCTTTATACAAGGAAGAATGTAAGGGTAATCCCAGAAATTACAGACCAGTCAGTTTTACCCTGGTGGTGGGGAGGTTTCTAGAAACTGGTATTTTGGTTAGAATTCGTTGTTATATGGAAAAAGGAGGATTGATTTGGACAAGTCGGCATGAATTTCTAAATGTTTAACTAATTTACTGGAGTTACTTGAAGAGGCAAGAAAAGAGATCAATGAGAGCAATGTTTATGCAGTGCAACACAACAGACCTGTGAGGAAAGCTGTAAGTCATAGTGTAAAAGGGAAAATAGTGACATGGATGCAAAATTGGCTGAGGTATAGGAAATGGAGAGTGATGGTCAAGGAATACTTTTCAGTTGGAGGGAAGTGTTTAGTGGATTGGTCCAGCAATTAGTAACGGCAGCCTTGCTTTTTCTCATATATATTGATGATGTAGACCCTGGTGCACAGAGGACGATTTCAAAGTTTGATGATGACGCAAAACTTGGAAGAATTGTAAACTGTGGGAGGACATTGTAGAGCTCCAAGAGGACATTGGCAAGTTGATGGAATAGGCAAATAGGTGGCAGATGAGGTTCAATGCAGAGAAGTAGGAGGTGAAGCATTTTGGTAGGAAGAACATTGGAGGAATATGTAAAATAGATGATATAGTTCTAAAGAGGGTGCAGGAGCAGAGGGAGTTGGTATTATGTGTAAGACAGCTCATTGAAGGACAATCGGAGACAGCATTTCTTAAAGTATACAATGTCCATGGCTTCCTTAATAGAGTCATAGAGGGCAAGAGCAAGGAGATGATGTTGAACTTGTATAAGAAGCTTGTTAGATCTCAGCTGGAGTATTGTGTACAGTGATGGGCGTCATATTGCATGAAAGATGTGAATGCATGAGAGAGAATACAGAAGCTATTTACAAGAATGGTTCCAGTAATGAGAAACTTTAGTTATGATTTAGATTAGATTTAGATTTATTGTCATGTGTATATAAAAATACTGTGAGAGTGTTTTATCACATGTTCTATGCAAACTGATGCCACGCTCCGGGGCCATCTTGAAACACTGAATATAATGTAAGATTTTACCGGGGTACAGCTCACCTTTCTCTCTTCTTATGGTTCCTCCTCCGCTGCTCTTCCAGGCACTTCTTGACATCGGTCGGAATCTCTGTAATGCTCCGGGGTCTCTGTAGCAGGCTCCCAGTTCTCCATTACAGATCTTCACTACAGCAACTGCCGCATCCGAGCTGGAGCCTTGGGCCTGGTAATGCATGGGTTCCATACCTCCTGTTCCCCATCTAATGTTCCTCCAGACACTGCTGCTGCCGTTCATCGGTGGTTGTGGTCCTCCTCTGTCCCTTTTACCGATGCTTCTACTCCTTCAGGTGTCCGGGGCTAGCAGCCTGCAAGTCAGGGCCAGGGAAGTCAGCCCGGTATCTGATCCTTGCTCACCTGGAGACCCCGGGCTGGGGTGGAGCCGTGTCTGGCTCATCCTGGCCTTGCTGCTGCCAGAGGCCTCCTTCACCCGCTTCTCCCCAGGCCCTGGTCAGTCCACGTGAGCACAATTTGAAGAACTTGGTACTATTGTCTTTCATTAACAGAGGGATTGAGTTTAAGAGCTGCAAGGTTATGCTGCAGCTCTACAGAGCCCCGGTTAGGCCACACTTGTGTTCTGTTCTGGTTGCCTCATTATAGAAGAGATGTGGAAGCTTTGGAGAGGGTGCACAGGAGATTTCCAGAATGCTGCATGGACTGGAGGGCATGTCTTATGAAGAAAGGTTGAGCGAGCTAGGGCTTTTCTCATTGGAGAAAAGAAAGATGAGAGGTGAGTTGATAAATGTGTACAAGATGATGAGAGGCATAGATACAGTGGATAGCCAAATACTTTTTTCCAGAGTGGAAATGTCTATCACAAGGGGGCATAATTTTAAGGTGATTGGAGGAAGGTATAGGGGAGATGTCAGAGGTAGATTCTTTACACAGAGAGTGGTGGGTGTGTGGAATGCATTGCCAGCAGTGGTAGTACAGTCAGACACATTAGGGATATTTAAGGGACTCTTGGATAGGCACATGGATGATAGTAAAATGTAAGGTATATCGTTTAGCTTAATCTTAGAGTAGGAATAATGTTGGGCACAACATAGAGGGCCGATGGGCCTGTACTGTTCTATGCTCTAAGTTCTATGTCCTCAGAGAGAAGAAGAGACAAAAAAAGCTGGAATCCAAAATAGACAGGCAGGAGGCTAGAACATCACAGCAACCCAGGCAGCAACAGGAGGTGTAGTAGTTGACATTTCAGGTGTAACTCTTCTCCCCCCTCATGATGCTGTCTGGCTTGCTGTGTTCTTCCAGCCTCCTGCCTGTCTATCTCAGTGAGAAGAAGGCTGACAAGATTTGATAGAGGTTTTCAAATTTATGTGGCCTGAATACAGTAGATGCAGAGAAGCTGTTCCTGCTTATAAAAGGAACAAGAATGAGAGGGCATAGCCTTAAAGCAATGTGCAAAAGAAGCAAGGCTGAAGTTAGGAAAAACTTTTTCACACACTAAAGTAGTTGCAGTATGGAATGATTGAAAATGTGGTGTAGGCAAGTTCATTGATGTGGAGGTGAGCTGAGATGTCACCTTTTTTTTTATAAACCTTAGCTTATCTCGAGAATATGACCAGAAAATTCTGGGATTTACATATTAATGAACTAAAACCTGCAACCCATTCTAAAAGATGAAAGACTTAACAGCAATCTAGGTTTGTTCAATATATTGTTTCAGTTGCACGACAGTGTAATCTTTTGCTGTAAATTCTGTCTCTTATGATCCTGCTGCACAGCCACCTGATGAAGGAGCAGCGCTCCGAAAGTTAGTGCTTCCAAATAAACCTGTTGAACTATAATCTGGTGTTGTGATTTTTAACTGAGTTCATTTGAGGTATTCAAGAGAGCATTAGATGGTTATTTGGATAGGAATAGTGTACAAGGGTATGGGTTAAAAGCAGATGATTGACATTGATTAACAATGGCCGTGTGAAGACCTGGTGCAGGCATGGTGGACCAAATGGTCACTTTCTGCACCATAACACACTGTGATTCTGTGGTGGGATTTGAACCCATGAGTCCAGATCATTAAACTGGGCCTCTGGGTTGGTAATCCAGTCATATTACCATTGTGTCACTCGCTCCCCAGTGGGGTAGCGACTGGTCTAGGAAGTAGTCAGCAAAATACCTGTGGAGACCTTGAATATTCAGGAAGATATCTAGTAAGGATCTGCTAGCAGGATGCAAAAGACTGTGTTGGAGCAGTCATACTGGAACTGTGCCTTTGAAATTTAAATTCAGCTACCTTTTAAAGGTGCTTTAAATATTGCTCAGGGCTGGTGACTTGTCAACTAAAAATACATCTCACAGCATTGTTAGGTTATTTGTTCTCTTTTGGTTTACACAATGTAAATGTGCTTGAGTTGGTTCTTGTTGCTATGGTGATCTGTCCTCGGCTTTGTGATCTTTTACAACATTCCAAATATGGCCAAGTTTAGACAGCAGGCTTTTAGATCTTTTGAAGCTCCGTTCTCTTCACAGATGTTGGAATCACTTCAGCAGTAGACTTTAGTTTAACATAAATTTCACTACAGCAGCAGATATGAGATTAGGTGTCTGCAAGGAAACATTTAGGAGATAGTGATCATAAAAAGATTTATATCCGCTTAAGAAAATAACAAGGAGCAATTCAGAGAGAAAAAAAACTTAATTAGAGAGGAGCCAGTATCAGAAGGACAGAGTGGGACGCACTATGATGCTGTTGCAGTAACCAGCATGGATATGATGGGCTGAATGCAAATCAATAAAAACCAAAAATGCTGGGGCAACACAGAAGATCTGGCCGCATCTCTGCAGAGAGGAATGCAGTTAGCATTCCAAATCGGGTCTAACTTTTTCAGAACTCCGAAAGAGTCCTATCAGACTCGAACCATTAATTCTGTTTCTCACTCCACAGATGCTGCAAGCTTGCTGAGTTTCTCCAGCACTTCTTATGTTTATTTTATATTTTCAGCATGCACACTATTTTGGTTTTATTGTGGGCTGAATGCCCTTCTTCTTTGTTGTAAATCTTTTAGATTATATTAAACCATATCTCGTTCATACATCCGTGGGTTTTTTTGTTGTAAAGCCTGGGCTGTCAAATAATGTGACCAAATAATCAGTGAGTTGAACTTCAGATTGTAAAAACCCTTGGAATCTGCTGTTAAGGAGCATGATACTGAACATGAATATCTGGCACAACAACAACAGCGTGTAATAAAATATTCCATGCAGAGGTCTAAAATTTTGAATGGAGCACTATTAATTGATTTAAGAATTATAAACAAAAGTACACAGCAGGTCTGGAAGCATACCTGGAACAAGAAACTGCAGCTTCATTTTCCCTTTAGGTTAACTGTTCATGTTCACTTCTTGATTTTTCATTTCTTGGTTTTAAGATGTATTTTGCAAAGTTGCATTTGGCACATGCAAAGGTGCTGCTTTGTTTCAATGTTTGAGCCAGAAGAGTGAACTAATAGTCCTCTCATTAAGATTCTCTGAAAAGGTCTATTATTGTAACTTTGATATTCTATTTTCTTTCTTCTCTAGATTAAAGTAACGTCTGCCTACTATGCAAACAGCAGAAACTCTGACAGCAAGAAGGTAGGACACTTAATGTGCTAAACAGCTTACATTTCAGAAAAGGAAATGCTATGAATTGAATAAAGAATCAAAATAGCAGCACCCCAGATGAAGGAAAGAAAGAACCATTATGATGTTTCCTATAATTGATGGAATCATGGAATCAAAAATGAGTACAGGACAGAAGGAATCCTTTTGACTCGTCAAGTCTTGGTTCTTTTTATTAATTATTACTCATTTACAAACAGTTGGTGTCCTGGGGAACAAAAGCACACAGTTCCAGGCAGTGATCAGCGATTAATCTCTGCATTTCAACATGATTGACAGTGGTTCTTGCTGTCCATTTCACGTGTAAAGGCCAGTAACTTCTAAATATTATGCATTCAATGGTGCCAAAATAGCATGCAGTCAGATAATATCAGTGGTTCCCACATCTGCTGAATTTGGATCTGGTGATTGCTCAGAGTATAGAAACACAGGGCAAATGGAACATGTTTAAAAATCACACAGCACAAGGTTATAGTCCAACAGGTTTGTTTGGAAGCACTAGATTTAGGAGCACTGCTCCTTTACCAGGTGGTAGAGCAAGGCTCCAAAAGCTAGTGCTCACAAATAAACCTGTTAAGCTATAAGCTGATGTTGTGTAATTTTTAACTTTGTACATCCCAGTCCAACACCAGCATCTCCAAATAGAACATAGACTGGATATGCACATGGGATCAACAAACATCAGAGGTATCTTCAAAGGCTAAACCACACTCTAACAAAACCAGTTCAGTAAGTAATGGTTAAGTTATACTTGAGCTTTTACCTACAAAGAAGAGATTTACAGCAGGCAATCAAGGTGGAATCTTCCTCTGAAAGCAGGAAACAAGGTAGCATGATAGGTTCAAAAGTAAAGTTCCCAGTCATGGGGTGAGCATTTACAATTCAGTTCTTAACATTTTAAAGGCAGGTCAAACTTCCTGATGGCAAATGTCGGGTATCGTGCTGCATTTGTATTTTTACGTATGCTCATAATTGCCACAATGATGTTCTGCATCTCAGTTAAATTCTTTGCAAACCAACGTGCATACATTCCCATTCCTGACCTGCATGTAAGTGTTGTGCAAGAAGTGAGAGTCTGTACCTGCTGATCTTTGAAGTGAGTGGCTCCTGCTTTATCCTATTTGGGAGAACAATCGTCACTGCCAGACCATGTTTGAGACTGGGTCTAACTTCCACTGGACACAGAGGATGACTAAGAGAGGGAAGTTCACGTGTAATGAGCACTGAGTTAGGTGGCTGGCTAAAATTGTAAATTTGTCTGGCCAAGGGAGACAGGCTGACCAAGGAAGGGAGAGCAGCTCACTGGGGACAGCGAAAGGACCAACAGAATTAACTACAGGTAGCCAACCTGAGAGCCCAGGTGATGTTCTGACTTGCAGTGAATGTCTGGGTGCCTTTTAAATATGACGCTAAGATCTCCAACGCTGTAAGGTGACAGCAGTGGTGACGGTCTTCTGCTTGCCTCCACCATAAAATTCACCTTGCTCCTTATCATGCATAAATAATGAGCTTCTGAATATATAATTACATGAGAAAAGCTGACCCAACCCCGAATGGAAATGGCGGTTTTCTCCATGTTTGTCATCAAACGTGAATTCCAAACCGGAAAATACTGCCTTTAATCAGAGATCGGATTCCACTGGTATCCTGATGTTATTAGGGGAAAGTGAAGACTGCAGATGCTGGAGATTAGAGTCACGATTAGAGTGGTGCTAATGAAGGGCTTCTGCCCGAAACATCAATTTTCCTGCTCCTCGGATGCAGCCTGACCTGCTGTGCATTTCCAGCACCACTCTAATCTTGACTCTTGATGTTATTGCCAAGGAACAGCCTGATTTGATAGGCCCAGAATGTTGTGGCACAATTGCAGAGCTTTTCCTGTTCCTTGGATAAACCTGGAAGTTAGCTACTCCTGTGATGTTTGGCCAGGAATAATCCTCCAAGTATTAAACAGTACCTACTGGCCTAGCCCACAACACTTCAAGTTTTTGGACAGGATTCAGTCCAAGAACAAAGGCTTCTCATTGGAAATACAAAGCAAGACAAAACTAATTAAAGTAAAAGTAAAAAGCTTGTTCGTTCTTCATTCTCTTGTTGCTGGTTAGACCAGTATTGATTGCCCATCCCTAATTGCCCAGAGGGCAGTTAAGAGTCAATAGCGTTGTTGTGGGCCTGGTGTCATGTGTAGGCCAGATCAAGGAAGGATGGCCATTTCCCTCCCTAAAAGATTGAAGGTGAGTCTTTTCCGAAAATCAATAATGGATTCATGGCCTTCATTAGACTCTGAATTCCACATTTTTACAAGATTCAGAATTCAGACTGGGTCCCCAGAACATTACATGGTCTCTTGATTAACATTTCAGCGTTAATATCATTCAGCCATTGTCGCCACCGTTTTTGTCAGATCCTCAACATCAAGGATAACTTGCTGTCACTTTCACTCTGAGTTGGCCGATCAGTCCAACACACAAACTAAAGACTACTATGTGCAAGATAAGTAATGTGTGAAAGGCCCGGACAATGTGTTATTTGAAGACTTGTACGTCCCTCTGATGTTTCAGCTTCACCCCTGCTGTTCTTAACAAAGTCTACCAATATGTTTGATGTCTGCCTGACTCTGCTAACATAACCTACTATTCATGTCCTTTCAGGACGTCATGTATTCACTCTGACAGCATACAACCCAAGAGGCCAGTTTCATTATGAACTGAAAATGTCAGAATAACTTTATAGAGCTGGGAGATCATGCTGCAGCTGTACAGGACATTGGTTAGGCTATTTTTGGAATATTGTGTACAATTCTGGTCTCCTTCCTATTGGAAGGATGTTATGAAACTTGAAAGGGTTCAGAAAAGATTTACAAGGATGTTGCCAGGTTTGGAGGATTTGAGTTATAGGGAGAGGCTGAATAGGCTGGGGGTGTTTTCCCTGGAGCATGGGAGGCTGAGGGGTGACCTCATGAGGGGCATGGATAGGGCAAACAATCAAGGTCTTTTCCCTGGGGTGGGGGAGAGCAGAATGAGAGGGTGTAAGTTTAGGGTGAGAGGGAAAGATTTAACAGGGACCTAAGGGGCAACTTTTTCACGCAGAGGGTGGTACGTGTGTGGAAATGAGCTGCCAGAGGAAGTGGTGAAGGCTGGTACAATTACAATATTTAAGAGGCATCTGGATGGGTAGGGAAGGGCCAAGTGCTGGCAAATGGGACTTGATTAATTGAGGATATCTGGTCAGCATGGATTAGTTGGACTGAAGGGTCTGTGTCCATGCTGTACATCTCTATGACTCTGTGACTTAGATGAAGTTGAGATTATCCATCCTGAGTTCACATTAGGCTTCCAAGAGTTTCCTCCATTTCTGGGTCATGACCTTGATGTTTCAGAAAGAAAACCACATAATTAGCTTTAACAAAAAAATCTGATAACAATCAAGCCAAATAGATCTGCCAGTATGCTGCCTGTTGCATTTTATGGCATTCAACAAGGTTAGGTTTTGCAACAAGGGATGAGTTTCTCTGTGGATGTTGGGGGGTGGGGGGAAGCAAAAATACAGAAAATGCTGGAAAATAAAACTAAAGCATAAACTGTTTGTAACGTACATTAAGTCAGGCTGCACTCGTGGAGCAATCAGAATGCAGAATCCTTCAATCCTAGCTTTTCTGTCCATACATCCTGTCTTCATTTGTTTATGGGTCTTTTCCAGTACTTTCTTATTAACGAATGTCATTTAAAATGGTAAATCCTACTAGCAGCTTGTGAAGAATTTGTTTGGAGGCATTTCTGAAGCTGCCAGTGTGTGGGAGCTAAACTGTCATTACTGGAAATGCAGCCATTAATCAAAGATGTTCCTGCAAACTTGGCACTTCAACTGAGTATACGTTTGTTTGACATTCTCATCCTTACTGGTTCTTGCCAACCAGATTCCTCAAGATTTTAGACTTCTTGTTTAACCAATATCAATCAGTCAAAATAAATCAAAAGGGATTTTAAAATGCTGGTGTTCTCATGTATCTGCAGGCCTTGTCCTTCTAGGTGGTAGCGTGAATGGATATGGAAGGTGCTATCCAATTCTTGGTAATTTTTTTTTGCTGTGCATCTTGTAAGTGCTGCAAGCTGCTGTAACTGTACATTATTGGTGAAGCGCGTGTATGTTTGTGGATGTGGTACCAATCAACGGGCTGCCTTGTCCTCGATGGTAGAGTCATATAGCATGGAGCCAGACCCTTCGGTCCAACCAGTCCATGCTGAACATAATCCCAAACTAAACTAGTCCCACCTGCCTGCTCCTGGCCCATATTCCTCCAAACTTCCTATTCATGTCTTCTAATCCAAATGGCTTCTAAGCGTTGTAATTGTACTCGCATCCACCACTTCCTCGGGAAGTTCATTCCACAAGCGAATCACCCTCTGTGGAACAAATTTGCCTCTTATGTCATTTTAAAATCTCTCTCCTCTCTTAAAAATGTGCCCCCTAGTCTTGAAATTTCAATCCTAGGGAAAAGACAATTACCATTAACTCTGTTTATACCTCATCATTTTATATTCTTCAATCTGATCACCTCTCAACCTCGTTCGCCCTAGTGAAAAAAGTCCCAGCCCATCCAGCTTTACTTTATAACTCAAGCCTTAGGTACCCAGAAACATTCTGGTAAATCTCTTCTGATCCCTCTCCAGCTTGATAATATCCTTGTTATAACTGGGCGACCAGAACTGGACGCAGTATTCCAGAAGAGGCGTCACCTATATAAGCTCAGCACGTCTTCCCAACTCCTGATTTGGAGATGCCGGTGTTGGACTGGGGTGTACAAAGTTAAAAATCATGCAACACCAAGTTATAGTCCAACAGGTTTAATTGGAAGCATTAGCTTTCGGAACGCTACTCCTTCATCAGGTGGTGGAGCAGCGGTCCGAAAGCTAGTGCTTCCAGTTAAACCTATTGGACTATAACCTGGTGTTGTGTGATTTTTAACTTCCCAACTCCTATACTCAAACGACTGAGCAATAAAAGCAAGCATGCCAAATGCCTTTTTAACCACCTTGTCTATATGTGACACAAACTTCAAAGAATTATGTACCTGCACCTGTAGGTTTCTATGATGCCAAGCATCTTGAATGTTTTTGGAGTTGCAGTCCTCCAGGCAACTGGGGAATATTCCATCACACTCCTGACTTGTGCTTTATTAATAGTGGGCAGGCTTTGGGGAGTCAAGAGGTGAGTTACTATCGACAAGAAAGTTATCCTTTGATTTGCTCTTGCAGCCATAGTCTTTATAATTGCCTTTAATCAACTTGTTCAGATGGATTATACCACACCCCTGGGGCAGTGGGGACTTGAATCTGGACCTTATAGTCCAGAGATAGGGACAGTGCACCATAAGACCTTTCACAGTATTTATATGGCCAGACTAGTTCATTTTTTGCTCAGTGGTAACCCACTCTCCCAGGATGTTGATCATTAGCAATCAGGTAGTGGTAATGCCATTGAATCTGAAACACAATGGTAAAGTTCTCTCTTGTTGAAGATGGTTGCTGTCTGACAATGGTGTGGTGGGAATGTTACTTGCTAGCGAAATATTGTCCAGATGTTGCTGCATTTGGAGATAGACTGCTTTAGTATCTAAGATGAGGAGGTGCTGGTGTTGGATTGGAGTGGACAAAGTTACAAATCGCAAATACTAGTTTATAGTCCAACAGGTTTATTTGGTAGTACTAGCTTTCAGAGCACTGCTGCTCATAACCTGGTGTTATGTGATCAATGTCTGAGGTTCAAGGTGGCTTTCAGATTTGGAAGATGTAGATGGCTTCCACCATACACAGGCATTTGTCAAAGGGATCTTTTAAATGAAGTTTGTTTGGGCGATGTAAGGAATTTAAAGTCTTTTCAGTAGGACTGGTGTATCTTTTTTTTTACGTCTTACCTTAGACACTTCAAAATGGGTTTCTCAAAGTTCGAGGATGAGCTGGGTAGTTTCTTCTTCTCACAGCTTGGATCCCAACTGAACTACAAACAATGTCCAAAACGAAACTATAAACCCAGGCATTTGATTTCCAGTAAACTATTCCAAGCAATTAGCTTGTGCTATGTCAATCCCTCAAAATGCCTTTTTAAAAAGTCTCAAAGTCCTTTTTGTGACTCCTTCTTTAAAAACGTCCCAGTGTTTCTTCTCTTTCCAAATTAACCATTGTCTACAATCTTTTGCATGGGAATCCTCACAATAAAATGCACCCTCATAAAATCTGTTTGAAATAGTTTACAACCCCTTATTCTCCTGGTTCAGAGAAGGTTCACTAGGATGATCCCTGTTATGGAGCGATTGTCTTATGAGCAAAGGCTAAATAGGTTGGGACTCCACTTAGTGGTGTTTAGAAGATGAGAAGGGTAAATGCTGAGAGGTTGTTTTCCCTCATGGATGAGTTGTGCATCAGAGGGTATTGTCTCAGAATAAAGGGGTGCCAATTTAAGACTGAGGTGAGGAAAAAATTCTTCTCTGAAGGTTCTGAGTCTTTGGAATTATTTGTGGAAAACTATTGGAACAGAGTCCTTGTGTATATTTAAGACTGAGATAAATTCTCGATCAGTCAAGGAATCAAGGGCTTTGGGGAAAATTCAAGGAAGTGAGCATGAGGAACGTTGATCAGCAATGGTCCTATTGAATGGTGGAGCAGGTTTGAGGATTCAAATGGCCTACTCCTGTTCCTATTTCTTATGGTGTTATTTTCTTAAGGTACATGAATTAACACTGTAGACTATTTACAGAAGATACAATGTTCTTGGCCAACACGAAGATTTAGTGCATGATTGAAGGAAGTACGTGTTCGTTCAGGCACTGTTACACTGACCTTAAAAAGCGGTGCACGCACATCTTTTCCCTCTGATAGCCAGTAAAATAGGTTGTCCAGGAAGTTACAGGATTTCAGTGTGACGGTTAGAAAGATTTTAACATTTGTCATTGAAAAAATATTAGAGTGATACAGTAACAAGGGCATTTAGAAATATATCACATGATTGAGAAGAGTGAGCATGACTTGATGAAGGGAAAATCATGCCTGACAAGTTTACTGGAGCTCTTTAAGATGGTAACAAGCAGGATAGATACTGGAGAACCAGTAAATGTAATAAATTGAGATTTCCAGAAGGTAATTAATAAGGTGTTGTATATAAGGCAACTTCATTCACTAAGAACTCATGGTTTGGGAAAATGAATTTGCTAACTAATAGATGACAGAGAATTGGGATAAAGCTGTCATTTTCAGGATGTAACGTATGGAGTACCACAGGGCTCAGTGCTGGGACTACAATTATATACAAGTTTATGTATTTTGCAGAAAGAATAAAAGAACTGAATATTGTATAAATTGGAAAAGAGTGCAGACTGCTAAGAGAGTTTTGGGGACCTCATGCATGAAATAGAAAAGGTAACATCCAGGTTCAGCAAGGATTAAAGAAGGCAAATGGAATATTGGCCTTTATTTCAAAGGAACAAAGTATTAAAATGGGGAAGTCTTGCTAAAACTATACAAGGCAGTGAAAAGTTCAGTGCCTTTATCCAAAGAAAGATATATTTACAATAGAGGCCATCCTGAGAAATTTCGCTAGGTTAATTATGGGTATGGAGGGAATTTCCTATGAGGAGAGATTGAGTAGATTGGAACTTTACACATAGAAAAATGAGGGCAGCCCTCATTGAAATATCTAAGATTCTTAGTGATCTTGACATGGAAGATGTGAAGATGTTTCCCTTTTTGGGAGTGGCTAGAGTCAAATAGCATAATCTCAGAGAAAGGGAGTGCCCATTTAAGACAGAGATGAGAAAGAATTTCTTCTCTGAGAGAAGTGAATCTGTGGAATTCTTTACCATAGAGGGCCATTGAGGCTGGATTATTAAGTATTTTTAAGGCTGTTCCAGCTGGATTTTAAATCAGCAAGGGATTAAAGGATTACAGTGATAGAGCAGGAAAGTGGAGTTGAAGATTATAAAATCAACCATGATCTCATTAAATGATGGAACAGACTTGATGGGCCGAGTGGCTATGGTCTTAATTCCAAGACACTTTATGTATCACAGAATTCATGCCAGAAGTATATTTCACAATATTGCAATCAGTTCATGACCTCTATCCATTAATTTTAATCAAGATTAGCAATTTCATAATCTGTGCCCCCAATCAGAAGCAGAAAATTGACCCTTAATATTTATACAAGGGATCCAAGATTCTCAATGAAACAGGTTTGGATTGTTTCAATCTCATCCTTTGTGGATGACTTAACCTTTGGACATCGCGTGTTCAGATATCAGGCACTGTTTATTTTTCCTTTCTGTAGTTGATGTTTATCATGGCAAAGATAATATTGATGGAAGGGAGACTTCCCATATTAGAATCCGTAGCTGTGCTAAACATACGGACATTTATCTCCTTTATGCATTTTTAATAGTTCAGTACGATTCCCCCAGTGTACCACCAACTGTAAAAACATTCCCAGCTTCTTCTGCATCTCATCACAACCTCAGTGCCTACTGCCAGTTTTCAGTTTAGTTGCCCTTCAGTGCTCCCTCATCAAACCACAGATGTTTTTTTCTCACAACACTTTGACCACAGAGTTGTACACAGAACTCTAGAAAGGACCAGCCAAATGCTCTCTGCAATATTGCAATCAGTTCCTGTTTGTCTGACTATTTAACCAAAGATCCAATTCTCACTCCTCCACCTTGAGTTGATGCTTTTCATAATTGATCCACGAGTAAACCAAATTGTTTCTGGGGTACCTGTTATGCTGGTGAGGCCACATTTACTATCTTTTGTTAGCTTGCCTTCTCCTTGAGTCACAGCTTCAAAATTCCTTTCCAGTGTAGTGTTGTGTGGAATTTTGTTTTTTAGTTGATTCGGGTACATTTTAATCCCCAGTCTCTCAATATTGAAGTTTTCTACATTAAATGTGATCAGTAATTTGCCAGATAATCTCCACCCATCAGTACCTATTCAGCATGTTCCGAGACATTAGCAATCTTTCTCAGTTTTCTGAAACTCATGAGTATTTTTGTTTAAAGTTTTGATTGGACTTTCCAATTATAATTCATCCAGAATTGCTTCATTTGAAATTTCAAGTTTATTAGTCAATGTCTGACATCTTGCCACACTTGGCTTATCCTGACTTTGATTAATGATGCATCAGCTCAAAAGTATGCATATCTAGTTATGGATTTTTTCAAATGACTGACATCCACAAGATATGCACATGTTTCTTCCCCAATCAAGGACTGGAAGAAGGGTGTAACATCTGCCAAGATCAGCATTAGAGCCTATCCTGAGCATCAAATTCATTCAGCAAGCTCTTTCAAATCACCGTGGCTATCCTCTCTGTTCATAACATGACCTTGAATTCCAGCTACTTGATAAAAGATTGCTCAAGGCTATGCTGCTGAACTTTCTAAAATTATTGCGTTGATTGAGTTACTGGATGAGGTTTGTAAAAGCATCAAACAAGTCCTAGAGCAAGGGCAAGGGCTCCCTGCTGCTCTTGTGCCCATATATGGATTGAACTGTATTGTTACTAAACCTCTGGGCTCTGTTATCCAATCAGTGACATGAACATAATGCAGTTGTCACTTGGACAGTGCAACAAAATGCAATCTACCTAAGCAGGAATGCCATCTATTCTCAATCAAAGACTATATCATGACTGCACAGGCAACAACCAACATTCTCTGTGAGCCAAACTGATGTCCATCATAAGTTTAAATTAACCTCAGTCAAATCCAGCCCCAATTGTCAACAGGTTTAATTTACATTACAGTGCAAGTGTTTTGTAAATGCCAAAGCTAAGGGAGGGAGGGACACGGTCATTCAAAAATGTAATATTGATATTTAAATGGGGAATCGCTCAGGTTTGGCAGATGTAAGATGACGAGGAAGTGGGAAGCAATGTCAGACAAATGTCTGGTGGCAAAGATTTGAACAATTTGAAATTGCCTCAAGAAGTCATTACTCTGACTTTAGTTGCAAACTCGTGGATAAGTATTTCAATGACAATAGGAGGGAAGTAGAGACAGAAGTTGAGGAAGTGAAAATAGGCAGTCTGGATCATGCAGTTTAAAGATCAGCTGAGTAAACTCGATGTCAATGACTCACACCGCTGGGCTTATCTGAGTTAGCAGCTTTGGAAAGAGACAGTGGAACACTTTGAGGTGTCTGACATGGGAAGGGAGCCAAACATGATGGTCTCCGTTTCGCTGAACCTGAACTGAAGGAAATCCTTGCTCATCCAGGACTTTGTCTACTGACAGCCAAGCATTGATAATGGTTGAGTCATGAAAGTTAAAGGCGCAGAGGTAGAGCCAGCATGTGTGCAAAACATGACTGCTCCCATCTCCGAGTGTCTATAAGTAATGTTGCTAAGGGGCAATACATTTGGCAAACCAAAATACAAGAGGGACAAAAGATAGAATCTTAGGTCACATTTAGTATGGTAACAGGGAAGATGCTTTGCAGGAGATGCACAAGAGGTTTCCAAGTGGTAAAGCTGTTTGGATTGGACAGCAGCTTGGGTTGGGAGTGGGCTAAAAAATGGAAGGATGGAATGGATTATGAATAAAAACAGAAAAATGCCAGAGAAACACAGCAGATATGGGCAGTGTCTTTGGAGTGAAAAACAGAGTTAATGGTTCAATACCGATGGAATATATTGTGTTGGAATACAATGGTGAAATCCAGCAGAAGTGGGACAGTACACCATGCTAAATGGCTTGGCAACACTGTCCCTCTAATTCTGAAGTCAAAGTCAACCAAATATATAATTCTGTGAAGACTTTTGAAAGAAATGGCTTTAATATACCCAAAAACCCTATCAGTCTTGTGGAGCCAAAATAACTCCCATGTAAGATGTTATGTTTTTGGCAGAATTTTGATTTTTGATGTGTTTAATTTCCATTGCATGTAAACTCAAGAATATTAAGAACTCAAGAAACGTTAGATCAGCAAAGGCTAGGAGTCCAATATTTCTGTAGAACATTAAACAAAATTAGACACAGGCCATATCAGGATATATTGGAGCTTATAGTCAAAGCTTAAGGAAAAAAGATAGGATTTAAGAAACATCTCAAAGGAGGAAAGAATGCAGATGGAGATATTTAATGTGAATATTTATTCACCTGCATGTCTCTAACAATGGAAAGTGGCTTGATAAAGTCAACTGGCAGTCTCCTCTTATACTCCAGTAGTCAAGATTTATCCTATGTCAATATTTTATCATCGAAATCTAAATTGAGCTCTCTAAGCTCTCCTTCCCATTAGCTATTATTCAGTAATCTTTCGAAGAAATTAAATAACACAATTTCTGGTCCCTTGGAATCTGTTGGGACATTACCAAAGTGTATTGTAAAAGAAAACTAATTATCTATTCTCTAAGTTAATCTCCAGTTTGTTCATTTTAAATCTTTTTCTCCAAGTTTGGGGCTCTCAGAAGGCACTTGTAAGGTTAATAACCAATCCTTAATAAGCAGAATAAGGATTCATGGCAATAGCTATTGTCTATTAGCATAGATACAAGATTGATTAAGGGCCAGGAACCAGAGAGTGGCATAAAGAAGGCATTTTCAAATTGGCAAAATGTGACTAGGAAGAGTCAGTTATTTGTATTAATGACTTAAAAGAAGAAACAGAAGAATGTATCCACATTTGGTGGTGATACAAAGCAAGCTGGAAAAGTAAGCCATAGAGAGACACAGAGAGGGTGTAAAGAGATAAAACACTGCAGTACCCAAGAACTTCAAACAGCAGAAGAAAACTATCTATGCAACATTTTCAAGAAAAACTGGTACCCAATAAACACAATCCACCAATTCCTCAGAAACGAACACAAACAAGCAGACACAACACAACCAAAAACTATAGCCACATTAGCTACATCAAAAATATATCAGAAATGACTTCCAGACTACTCAGACCCTTTGGTATCATGGTAGCCCACAAACCTACCAACACATTTAAACAGTAACTAATGCACTTAAAGGATTCATTAGATACTACCTCCAAAACTAACATCATTTACAAAATACCATGCAAGAACTGTAAAAAAAACACTACATCAGACAAACAAGCAGGAAACTTGCCACCAGGATGCATGAACACCAACTTGCCACCAAAGGATATGACCCACTATCTCTAGTTTCCATGCATACAGACAAAGAAGGATACTACTTTGTCTGGGACAACACACAGATCCGAGAACAGGCGAAACAAAGACAAGCACGAGAATTCTTAGAGGCATGACATTCTAACCAGAACTTCATCAATAAACACATCAATTTAGATCCTATCTACCTTCCCTTGGAAAAAAAAATGGAAATTTCATCACCCACCTTAACAAACCAAGACCTATAATAGAGAGGTGGGACACACCACCAGCGCTTCACTAGAGACTCTCACTGATGATGTTACCTAGTATGGTGACAAAATGTCTGAAAATAAACCTTCCAGCTCAGTGAACTAACTCATATACTTATCATAAGCCTGAGCTACAAATCTTCTCAAAAATTGCTAAGATAAAACACTGTACAATGAGTGAGTAACACACTGGCAGATGGTGTATAATGTGGAAAAATGTAAAATTATTACTTTGGTGGGAGAAACAGATTTGCAGAGAATGTCTTAAGTAGTAAGATATTGGAAAGTGTCAGTGTGCAAATGGGCCCAGGTATCCTTGCTTAATGAAGGTTAACAGCAAGCTATTTGGAAGGAAAATGGAATGTTAATATATATTTCATGAGGACTTGAATGCAGGAGTAATAAGTCTTTGATCAATTTGTAGGAGCTTGGTTACACAGTAGCTGAAATACTGTGTGCAGTTTTGCGCTTTTTATCTCCATTGTGCTATAGAGAGAGTGCAACAAATGTTCACCATACTTGTGTTAAGAATAGGGAAACTGTCCCATGAAGCGAGATGAGGCAAACTGGGCTGTATTCTCTTGGGTTTTGAAGAGTTAAGACATGATATCAGGGTTGTGCAGGGTCAATGCAGGTAGGATGTTACCCCTTCCAGAACCAAGGGACGCCATTTGAAAATGTGAGAGGATACCAGTTTGATCTGAGACAAGGTAAATAGTGCGGTGAGGAAGGCATATGGCGTACTGGCTGTCAATGCAGGTAGGATGTTACCCCTTCCAGAACCAAGGGACGCCATTTGAAAATGTGAGAGGATACCAGTTTGATCTGAGACAAGGAGAACTTTTTCAGAGGGTTGGAACCCTTTGACATTCTCTACCACAAAGGACTGTAAACATTTAATCTTTGAATTTGTTTAAGGTAGGAATTGATAGGTTTTTGATTATCAATGGTGTACAGGTCCATGGGAATTGAATGGGTAAAAGGCATTGTAGTATTCGATCAGCCATGATAGCATTGAATGGTAGGGCAGACTAAGCAAGTGGCCTAATCCTGTTCCTCTGATGCTCAATGAGACTTAAATGTGCTTGTACAAGGAACAAAGAAAATTATTGTACAGGCAGAATTTGCAATGAGAAAGGAAATTTATATCTTGGACTTTAGTGCAAGGGGAATGATGTACAGGAGTAAAGAAGTCTTACTGTAATTATGTGTGGCTTTGGAGCGAGCACATCTTGAATACTGTGCGCAATTTTGGTCTCCGTATTTAAGGAAAGATTTGGATGTGATGCAGCAACAGTTTGCTAAACTTATCCTTGGGGTTAGGGTGCTGTCCTGTTATAGTAAGCTGAATAACTTGGGTGGTGATTGGGAGGTGATCACATTGAAACATACAAGACTCTGAAATGACCTGACAGGGTTGATGGTGCGACATTGTTCACGCTGGTCAGTGAATCTAAAACACAGCAGCACATCTCAAGATACGGCGCCTATCATTTATACTTGGACGAGGAGAAATTATTCACTCAAAAAGTTTTGAATCTTTGGTATTCTCTTGTCCAGTGGATGCTCTATCATTGAACATAGTTAAGGTTGGGATAGACAGAATTTTGGTCTTTCGGGAAATCGGGATGAGCATGGGTGAGCAATTGAAGTTAAAGGCCAAAGTCAGTTACAATTCTATTGAACGGCAGAGAAAGCAAGACATGTGATATGGTATATTTTGTGTAACTTGTGACTGTCTAACTTTGTTCAGTCATTTAGATTGTTATGCTCCCAAATCATGCTACGACTGGACAAATCAGATCCCAGAGTGAAATCTGGGTGGACAGTTTTTTTTAAATTTAATGGTTTCACTGAAACATAAGCATAGAAGGCTACAGATTTGGAGCTGATATTTCTTTGACTGTATCATCAATGGAACTTGCCAACAACACTAACAAGTTGATTTTAGTGACAAATTGTGCATGTCCAGTGTATTCAATGCAGTCCTCCAGTCTTGGAATAGGATGCAAGACTGTTTTTTTAACTGTGTTGACTTGCCAATAATCACTTGGCTTTGGCACCATTATAATAGGTGAGCTGCAGCTGCTATGGCTTGGTTCAATAATGTCATTGTCTATCATGAATTTAATCTCTTGCCTCACTTGATATGATTTCTGTGGATTATGTCTATAAAGGTGTTGTTTTATAATGCATCACCCATATTAAAATGATGAATTCACCGTGGACATTTTTCCTGGCCTGTTCACAGATTGATTTACGACTTTGTAATAGCTTCTGTAAGTCATTTCCCTGAAAGTATTTTTTTGAAAGATGAAATATTATGCTATCTAACCTTGTAAGTGCCTACATTTTATCCAGTCCGATTACTGAAGGATGAACTTTTATATTTTCAAATTCTGATTGATTCTCCAATTATTTCTGATTTTTATTTCACCCCCTATTTCTTGTGCCAGTCCACGTGCATTTTTTTTTGCTAATTATTGTCCCAGTCAACATATCTCTTTAACATGTTAACATAACACTGTCACTGCCTCTTCCTTCTATCTGGAATACTCACTGCAGAATTTTCATCATTGAGTTTCTCTTTGATTTGATAAGGCCCAATGATCTTTGCTTTTGTTAGTTCCTCAGAAACAGGAAACAGCATTAACACCTTACCTCCAGCTGTTCTTGGTTTCATAGCTTGTTGAGCACTCTTCAAATGCTTCTTGGTCAACTCATGGACTTTGGTTAGTTTTCATCTGCAAAATGAAACGTAGACTGCAAGTATAGTCTCTGATCTTTGGTTTAGCAAAGATCATGAAAGGTAATGATTCTTTAATCATTATAGATAGTTCCCTCCCTTCATGTCCCTGTATTATTAAAAAAAAACTAAATCCTGTGGACTTATAAAAATCACCCCTAATGACAAACAGTAACCAGAGAATTCCTTTCTCAAAATTATTTGCTCACTACTGATAATAAGATTTAATCATGATCTTCAAAGTTGATAGCATTGTTGCAATCAATTTGAGATTTTGGGTGATTAAACAGAAGATGTAGATTGTTTTCTTCCCAAACAAGTCATCCTTTATTTGCAGTATATAATATGAATCTTGGTCTGATAGTATTTCTTAGTATAATCTACATCTTGTTAAAAAAGAACTAACTTTCTTGTGTCATTTTTGCAGTATTTTTTCCGAAAGCCAGTGCTTCAGGAAATCTTCTTGAAGATTTCAATGGCGTAATCATTAAAAGATATTGATTTCCATTGTTACTTTTAAGTACACATCCTGTGCAAAGTATCAAGGCCTTGCTAAGCATTCTTTTTGGGAGTTCGTTTTGGAATTAGAGATATAGGTTTAATTGATGGTTGAGGTTTCCCCATTACCTGAAATATATGGCAAGTTTGGAAAATCTAGACTACATATCTGTGTAACCTGCCCAATAAAAATGTTTTAATACTTTAGCCTGTGTTTTCCTAATATCTAAATGGCCTGCTGTTGGAATTTTGGGAATCACTCATAAAATTCCATTACAGCACCTTGGATGAGAGTATCATGTCATGGACCATGCCCATTCTTCATTGACTAGTCATTGTGGTGGTCTCCATTTGCTCATTAGAACTTTGGCTTTCAAGTAATAACAGTCAGGTATTGTTTCTGACTCAATTTCTGAGTAGGCTAAGTCAGTTGTAGAGGTATAACTCTTTTTGCTTCTAACTATGCACCTTTGTTACTTCAGCATCCTTCTGTTTTGTTCTCTAAAATTAATACCTCATCCATTCACAGATTTGCTATTTCTCCAATTACCTCATGAGTTCTTGCATGACCATTTTAACCAACTGTTATTGGCTGTGTGAGTTAGCAAAGTATCTGCCAGAACTACTGTATCTTTGATCCTTCATGCTCTTCAAGATAAGTTTTTGGCTTTTATGAGAATGCTATTTCTGAATTCTTCCACAGTCATAATTTTCCTTCTGTTCTCTAGCTTTTGTATTTCTTTTTCCCTTGCCATTCCATAAATAGCTAATTAGATTTTTTTTCTTATAGTCCTAAATTTCAATTGATAATTCAGGCATAAACTCATAAGTATAGAGTATTACCTTTTTAACAGTTTTGTAATCTGTTCCTCTGACAGGAATGGTATACACAATCATAGCTGTACCCATCGAATTATTTTGTAACATTAAGGTCCAAATGTCTTTTGGTCACCTCATTTAGGGGCGGCATGGTGGCTCAGTGGTTAGCATTGCTGCCTCACAGTGCCAGGGACACAGGTCCGATTCCAACTTTGGGTGTCTGTCTGCGTGGAGTTTGCTCATTCTCCCCGTGCCGGCGTGGGTTTCCTCCAGGTGCTCTGGTTTCCTCCAACAATTCAAAGATGTGCAGGGCCGGTGAATTGGCCATGATAAATTGCCCATAGTGTTAGGTGCATTAGTCAGAGGTAAATAGATCTGGGTGGGTTGCTCTTCGGAGGGCTGGTGTGAATTTGTTGGGCCAAAGAGCCTGTTTCCACACTGTAGGGAATCTAATCTTAATCTTAATATCTGTTCCGCTACCTTCTCAAATGAGGTGAAACATTTTTGACTCCAGCTTCAAAACACTTCGGCATTAAGCGTGGATTCTCAGTTAAATCTCTCATTGGAATCAGAATCATTTTGTAAGCTGTTACCCGTTTTTCCCTGTATTCTAAGCTATCCTTTGGCTAAATCATGTCTTATTTCTTTGCCTTTTTTGCAGCTCAAGCTTTTTAATTTGAATTTCCTTTTGTATTAGTTTCTGTTTTGCTTTATCCATTTCCCAATTCATGTTTTAGAAAATTGAACAATACAGCACAGGACCGGGCCCTTCAGCATACAATGTTGAGCCAAATTAAATTAACCCCTTCTGCCTTCCCTTGGTCCATATGCTTCCATTCCTTGCATATTCATGTGTTTATCTAAAAGCCCCTTAAATGCCCCCACCAAACTCCATCCACTCCTACAACTTCCTGTGTAAAAAAAACTTGGCCCTCATATCTCCTTTGAACTTTCCCCTCTCACCTTAAACACATGCACCCAGTATTAGACATTTCAACTCTAGGGCAAAAAGATTCTGACTGTCAACTATCTCTATGCATTTCATAATTTTATAGACTTCTATCAAGTCTCACCTCAGCCTGTGCTGCTCCAGAGAAAACAACCCTAGTTTTTCTAACCTCTCCTTATAGTTCATACCCTCTAATCCAGGCAGCATCTTGGTATAACTCTTCTGCACCCTCACCAATGCCTCCACATTCTTCCTGTGGTGTGGCAACCAGAATTGAATGCAATATTCTAAGTTCAGCCTTACTGAAGCCTTATAAAGCTGCAATATGACATCATGACTCTTGTACTCAATTTCCTGAATAATAAAGGCAAGCATACCATACATTGACTCTATGTATCTTTCCACTGCACTTTCCGGCGCTGTTTCTTGCCAATAGTTTTTTTTTGTTTCCCGTTTTCCCTCCTTTGCTTGTAACTCAAGTCATTTTTATTTCTAAGCCAAGTTTTTTTTTCATTTGTAGCTATCTTAGCTAATTCTAACTGTGACATCTCAATTTCAGGATTCAATTCTAATTGCTGGCTAATCACTTTAAGCATCTCCTATCTTCTTAATTCTCCAGTTTAAACTTTATCAAAGATTTCAAAAAATCCACTTTACATCTTCCACTTCCAGAGAACTCTTAACAACATTCAGTCATTTTGAAAATCCATGCAATAAACTTCAACACAATACAACCATTTCCTGTCTAGTACTTTCACATGCACATTTCTTAATTTAACTTCTAAATTAAGAGATCTCTCTTAATTTCAGTGAACTATGATCCTAGCTAGAACTCTACTTTTTATATGAAATGGCCTCCTAGATCTTTTTTTTCTTAATTTGGCATGGCCATCTTTGACTCAAACATGAGCACAGAAGGCTGCAAATTTGTTCACATAAATTAAAAAAAAACAAATTTTCCACATATAACGCAGTTTGAAAGATTTCAAAACATACAGTAAACCAAAATATTGCCTAATCCACAGCACCATCCTATTACAGTTACTGAGAAACCAGAGAAATGTTTCTCCACTGTCAAATCTATGCCATTGACTTAACTGCAACTTCTCAGTTCCAGTCCTGTGCACTATGAGGCTTTTTCTTTTGTCCACTCTCACAACTGAGAGCTTAGACTTTCTGAGTCTTTTGATACATTGCAGATTTCTAACCAAACACTCCCCTTGTGAAAGTTTTACGAACTTTCACTGAAATAAGATGTTCCTCAGCAGTCTTCTTTTTTTCTCAGAGAGGCTGTGCTTGCTTCTGATCCCAGGCAGGTCTCCTTTGAACTGAACCCCAAAAGCTTTTGAACTTCTGAAATAACCTTGTTCTACCTAGACTCTGCTTAGCTTAATGGCTTAGTGTTTCAATCATAAAGTTAAAAATCAGACAACACGAGGTTATAGTCCAACAGGTTTAATTGGAAGCACGAGCTTTCAGAGCACCGCTCCTTCATTAGGTGGTTGACAACTACCTGATGAAGGAGCGGCGCTCCGAAAGCTAGTGCTTCCAATTAAACCTATTGGACTATAACCTAGTGTTGTGTGATTTTTAACTTTGTACACCCCAGTCCAATACCGGCATCTCCAAATCATGTGTCAATCATAAACACCTACAGTATAGACAAATTTCCATTAGCTCTCACAGAGGGGCATCATGATATAAAAGTATGGTTCGAGAAAGATTGATGAAGAGTCCTGCCTGAATGTCGACTCTCCTGCTCCTGAGGTGTTGCCCGATCCTGCTGTGCTTTATCTAGCCCACACTTTATCAACACTAACTGTCTACTTTCTGCCATCCTCACTATCTTCCAGAAAGACTGACCTAGTTGGTTTTACAACTCCTTTTTGAAAATAGACCAACAGCCATAAGGCACTATTTTAAGATCAAAACTCTGAAAAAAAGTAATTTATATAAATCACACGCAATTTCTGCAACATTTGCTGATAACTGCAATAAGAATGACATTTGTATTATTACAAGAGCTGAGAAAAACATGTAACTAACATATCTGAAAATGTGTTGCTGGAAAAGCGCAGCAGGTCAGGCAGCATCCAGGGAACAGGAGAAT
>NC_057716.1:14466650-14494860 GCF_004010195.1 Chiloscyllium plagiosum | reverse complement strand
ATCTGCAGACCTCACTTTCTCCTCATGCAACTAACATATCCCAATCTGGGGCGATGTCCCTCGAAGAGCAGTGTTCTTGTAATTTTTTTCTCTGGTTAATCAACAATTTGTACATAACTATGTTAATATCAAAGTGCTTTCTAAGAGCAAAGATATTAATATCATCAAATAAACCTGAAAATGCCTGGGGAGACAAGTGAGCCAGCATCTGAAATAGGAAGGACACGTTTTGAAATGTAAATCCTCATGAGACGTTAGAAATTTGTGACCGCTAACCTCACATTTTTGTAATCGCTTACTCTGAAAGAAATTGGTTGCTATCGATTTTAATCCTGGTAGGTATTTCAGTATTGAGTACAGCCTCAGTTGCCTGGGAATCCGTGGTACATTTCTAATGTTATTGCAGCAATACAATCTATTCCTTAATTTAATTTCGGTTTATTCACTTTAAACTGATGCTAAGACAGAGATGCACTGCCAAAGATGTCATTCTCTCAGATGTTATGTTAAACTGAGGCCCCATCTGGCCCCTTAGTTGAATGTAAACAATCTATGGCACTATTTCAGGGAAGACTAAAGTGGTTCCCGTTGGCATCCTAGACATTACCTATACCTCCGCCGTAGGTAATCTGATTGTTATTTCATTGTGTTTGTGGGATTTGCTATAGGTGAATTGGTACACAATTCCTTCATTACAACAGTGACTACGTTTCAAACGTAGTTAATTGGTTTTAAAGTATTTATGAAATCATGTAAGATTCTAAGCTGTACCACAAAGCAGTGTGCATGAAATCAGTGGGACCCTGCATCAGGATGATGGCATGCAATTGAATCACTCCTTTCTCATTCATAGAATCTCTACAGTATGGAATCAGGCCATTTGGCCCATCGAGTCCACACCATCCCTCTGAAGGGCATCATACCCAGGCCCACCCTTCCATCCTATCTCTGTGACCCTGTATTCCCATGGCTAATCCACCTAGTTTATACATCCATGGACACTATGGGCAATTTAACATGGTCAATCCACTTATCCTGCACATCTCTAGACTGTGGGAGGAAACTGGAGCACCCGGAGGAAAAACCTACGCAGATGCAGGGAGAATGTGCAAACTCCATACAGCCAGTTGCCCAAGGGTGGAATCCGACCCGGGTCCCTGGAACTGTGAGGCAGCAATGCTAACCACTGAGCCACCATGTCGCCAGCTGTGTTTGTTATGTCTTCTTTTCTCTGCCAAATGAAAATGAGCGTAAGCTGTATCAGGTTGGACCACTTAAAACACTGCCATGCCTTAGTTTTGTGTGCTAAAACTGCTTAAAATTCCAGGATCATCCTGAAATGCAAAGAGAAGCCCCAGTAATTTTCTCTCCCTCAACTGCAGACCCTCTGCTTAACTCGTGGTGTCCTGTTTGACAGGAAGAGTAAAAAGCAGCCCATTATTTAAATGGAGAGGGCTTGCAGAAGGCTGAGGTATGGAGGGATCTGAGTGACCCGCTGTATAAAGCAGTGTGCAAGCAATTAGGAAGGTAAATGGAATATTGTTCTTTTAGCAAGGCAAGTAGAATTTAAATATAAAAAATGGTTTGGCACAGTAGATTTGAGAAGTGGTGTGGATCTTGCTGCAGGGCTGTGTAATACTTTGGTCTCTGTATTTAAGAAAGGCTGCAAATGCATTAGAAACAGTTCAGAGGAGTTCACTTGAACCGAGATTTAGGTTGGGGGGAGCAGTACCTTATGAGGGAATGTTGGCCAGGCCAGGCCTTGATTCATTGGAATTTAGAAGATTGAGAGGTGATATTACTGAAATGTTCAAAATTCTGAGGAGACTAGATAGGGTGAATGCTAAAAAGATGTTGCCCCTTGTGAGGTGAATAGCACTTGGAGATAAAAGTTTAAAACAAAAAGGTTCTCCCAATAAAGATGAAAATGAGGGCCATTCTTTTCTTTCAAAAGATTGTGATTCTTTGAAATTCTCCTCCCTCGAGACCAACAGAGATGCATCATTGAGTACTTGAATGTCACATGTAGATTGATTCTTGACTAACAACAGGAGTCCATGGTTATTGGGGTAGCTGGGAATGTGATGTAAGGTCACAATCAGATCCATGATCTTACAAAATGACAATAACTGCTCATAGTAGATGTTGCCACTCATGAAAGATTGCAACAGGAGAGCACAGATTTGAAATAATTGCCAAAAGAAGCAAAAGGGGTGTGTGAGAAAAAACTGGCACGCAGTGAGTGATTAAGATCGGGAATGCTCTGCCTGAGAGTGTGGTGAAGGCAGGTTCAATCAAAGCATTCAAGATGAAATAAACTGTTAGGGAAAAGGAAGAGCGTGCAAGGTGACAGGGAGAATGCAGGAGATTGCCACGGGGTTACTTGCCCGTTTGGAGATCTGGTGCAGAAACGATGGGCAGGATGTCACCTTTCTGTGCTGCAATTGTTCTATGATTGGAACCTCCCCTCCCTGGAATGGGCGGGAGCAATGCCAAGAAAGCTGGAAAAGGTGGAGAATTGACACTCCCAATGAAGAGAAAGTGTTTGCAGTTTTCTCCTCCAGCCTTCCAGGGCAACTTCTGAATGTTGCCATTGAGAAGTATCTACTTTATTTCCATGCTTTTGCATCTCATTAAAGCCCCAATTTTCCTTATTTCTTATTCACTTGCAATTCCTTTCTCCTGCCTCAAGAATTTTGATGATGTAAGTTCTTGACATTAAATCAGAATGATTATTTGCTTGCTGCAAATCGTACAGTGCTTTCCTGGTCATCATGCAAATGCTTCTTTCGAACAATGTCTCTTCCTCCTCCACCATCCATCACCCACCTCACCACAACATAACTCCTGCTCTTTGACCAATTCACATATTTTTGGTCCCATAGCAGTATTTTAGAGCACGAGGGCACCTACAATTTACATGCTTCTTTCAGGTTGCTTTCTGCTCGGGGGACACATGCCCCTTATTATTCTGCATAGACTATATCTTTTTGTTCCTAATTGAGTTTCTTAGCACAGACTCACTGACTGACTGACTGCCAGTAGTTTGCACACCTTTTTTGGTGTAGAGTAAGAAATAGTCAGCTTGTCACAATGAGGAACATTGTGTGGACGTATCACTGTGTGGCACCATGCTAGATCAAATGTCAGACCTGCTGCATATGTGAGCAGTTTACTCAGCAAATGCACTGCATGTGCTCTGAGCAGTTGGCCATGTGTGAAAATCAAAATGGAGCAGTACTTAGTCGGATGAAAGGACACTATGTACTGCCAGAGGGTACCACCGCAGTCAGTCAGAAAGCTGGTCTGATTCCAGTTCAGGGGGTTGGCCCCAGTTAGCTAAACAGCTGGTCCTACCAGAGTCTAGGGAACTGTGTCTTTGTAGTCCAGGGATTAGGCTGTGGTCAGTCCTGCATTTAAAGTGCACACAGTGGGTAAGTAGTGCTGAGATTGCAGGTAGTTCAGTAAGGGATCGGTGGAGATGTCAGCCTATGTTTTCCTGCAGTTGAAAATTTGGAAGGGTTGAATATGTCAAAAGCAGATGCAGAGCAGATAGTGATGATAGATGAGCAGGAGAGGTGGTGAGTTGACCTTGTTGAGTGAGTAGAGAGCCCTGGAAGACAGGATGGGGTTTGTATGTTTGAAAGAAACTGTGGGTGAGAGCCGTTGAGTAGAATGATGCTCATGGTGGTGAAAGTTATAGCCTTGGTAAGAAGCATATGCTATGTCAGAGTTAGAGTGAATAGTGACCCTGTGAATGTGAGGTAGCAGCGGGAAGATGGTGGCAACTTGAGGGGGGTGGGAAAACGTGAGTTGCTTTCAATGAAAGGGTTGGGAAGAGGATAGGCCTATACTCATTGGCGCATTGAAACCTAATTGAAATGTAAGGTTTGGAAGTAATTCCACAAGCTAAATGCTGACAGAAGGTTTCTTCTAGTAGATCAGTCTAGAGATCACAGAATTGTTATGGTGCAGAAGCAGACTATTCAGGCTATCCTGTCTGCACCGGATCGCTAAGTATTTGACTTGAGGTCAAACTCCAGCTTTCTCCCTGCCAATTGTTTCTATCTAATCATCCAATGCTACTTGAATGCCTCAACTGAACCAGCCTTCCATCACACTTCCAGGCAGTGCATCGCAAAACCGGAACTACTTTCTGTGTGAAAATATTTGTCTCACCTTGCCTTGGCTTCTTTCACAAAACACTTGCAAACTGTTGCTTCTGGTCCTCGAGCCTTTTACAAGCAGGAACAGCTTCTCCCTATCCCCTCTGCACATATCCATCATGATCTTGAAAATTCAGGAGAAATGCCCATGACTGAGGTCCTATGTACGGTTTTGGTCTTTTTACTTTGGAAGCGATATACTTACATTGGAAGTTGTTCAGAAAATATTAGCAGAATGAGGTGTAATTTTATACAACATAAAACATTCTGACAGGCTTTGGCAGGATTGATGATGAGAAGGCGTGCACCCTCTTGGGAGACATAGAATGAGGGTCAGAGTTCAAAAATATGAGGGAACAAGAGGTGGCAATGTCACTTTCAGCTTACTAACAAACAATTAACAACAGTTGGGAGTCAAATCAATATAAACACTCAGACTTAAACACTATTGATTCAGCGTTCTCACACTTATGAATCAGCCAGTCCTTGTACTGCCTGGTACTGCAATTCTGTAGGGACCACAGGGCTAATAATTTGATGAAATGAACTGGATGAATTGTTATTGTTTCCTGTGCCATTGTCTTGCTTGACAACTGCTTTTAACCTGCTATGTTAACTGCAGTAAACATTAGCAGAAGAAACCTCTGTGCTTGTAAACCCATATTCTGACAGTGCAGAAGGATGGAATTGATGTAGAAAATCAGCCATGATTTTACTACGTGGGTTGGAATGGCCTACTCCAGCTCTAATTCTTTATGTTCTTACTTTTGAGCAAATTACAGCTTCCACATATGTGCAGGCACTGGTGTTGGACTGGGGTGGACAAGGTCAGAAGTCAGACGACACCAGGTTATAGTCCAACAGGTCTATTTGAAATCACAAGCTTTTGGAGTGTTGAACTTTAGTCAGGTGAAGTGAGAGAGAAGCACACAGGCACAAAATTTATAGGCAGTGAGGTCAAAAGATCCGACAAATGGTGTTAATAGAGTATCAATAGGCCAAAGGTGATCAAGAGTGTCAGATGGTGTGAGCAAAGTGTCAACAGCTGAATAACAAGCAAAGGGATGACCTATAATCCAATTAGATGAGGCAGAGAGATCATTACAAAAAAAAATGATGCTGGAGACAATCTAAATGGCTGAAATAACATGATAGGTAAAAGAGTTGTATGCTGAGGGCCTAACCAAAGTACTAAGCAAACTAATTAAGGTAGAGAGATCATAACAAGTTATCAATGTGATGGTGTCAATAGGACATTAGGAAGCTTTTACAGATATAGAACAGTGTGATGGAGTTACATGTGACATGACATGAACCCAAGATCACAGTTGAAGCTATCTTCATGGGTACAGAACTTGGCTAACAATTTCTGCTCAGCGATACTGCTTTGTTTTATATCTCAAAGGCAGCCTTGAAGAAAGCTTACTCAAAGTCCACATACAAAAGGAAAATGGCATCGACCAAGGAATCAACAAACATGGCACACTACGCCTTTTAGAAAATTTAACTTGTTGGTGTTGGTGACCTTTCCTTCCCACTCTGGCCTATATATGGGAGTTTTGTCCCAAGAAAACCAGTTGTTTTTTGCCCTAGTTAAAGAAAAAGGAAAGCACGCTTTTTTTTTTAAGAGAACTTCTTTGTCAATGTTACCATTTTTGACATTTCTCTACATGTCCAACGCTCATAAAATGATGTAGCACAGAAAGACACATTTGGTTCACCAAACCTGAAACCGCTGTTATGTAGAGTTGTCAGTTTAGTCCCATTCCCCTCAGTATTCCCCCATAGGACATAGAACATTATGGCGCAATATAGGCCCTTCAGCCCTCAATGTTGTGCTAACCTGCAAAACCAATCTGAAGCCCATCTAACCTACACATTTTCGTCCATGCATCTATCCAATGACCATTTAAAATCCCTTAAAGTTGGTGAGTCTACTACTGTTGCAGGCAGTGCGTTCCACACCCCAACTACTCTCTGAGTAAAGAAACTGCCTGACATTTGCCCTATATCGATCACCCCCCAATTTAAAGCTATGCCCCCTCATGCTAGCCATCACCATCCAAGGAAAAAGGCTTTCACTGTCCACCCTATCTAACCCTCTGATTATCTTATTGTCTCAATTAAGTCACCTCTCAACCTTCTTCTCTCCAATGAAAACAAACTCAAGTCCCTCAGCCTTTCCTCATAAGACCTTCCCTCCATAGCAGGCAACATCCTATTAAATCTCATCTGAACCCTTTCCAAAACTTCCACATCCTTCCTATAATACTGTGACCAGGACTGTACACAATACTCCAAGTGCGGCCACACCAAATTTTTGTACAGCTGCAGCATGACCGCATGGTTCCGAAACTCAATCTCTCTATTAATAATAGTTTATACACCCTATACCTTCTTAACAACCCTACCAACTGAGTGGCAACTTTCAGGGATCTATGTCCACCAAGATCTCTCAGTTCATCTATGCTACCAAGAATTTTACCATTAGCCCAGTAGTCTGCATTCCTGTTGCTCCTTCCAAAGTGAATCACCTCACATGTTTCCGCATTAAACTCTGTTTGCCACCTCTTAGCCCAGCTCTGCAGCTTATCTATGTCCCTCTGTAACCTACAACATCCTTCTGCACTAGCCACCAACCTTAGTGTCATCCACAAATTCACTAACCCATCCTTCTCTGCCTTCATCCTGGTCGTTTATAAAAATGACACACAGCAGTAGACCCAAAACAAATCCTTGTGGTACACTACTGGTAACTGAACTCCAGGTGTACCACAAGGTACAGTTCTTCCAGTTTGTTTTGAGATGACTTTTGAATCTTTATTTACCACCATAATCATTTATTGAATGTGCAATTTTTTTAACTAGTCATGCTGGCTCTCATTCTTTTGCCTATCTGTGACTCTTCTAGATTTCTGGAAATTAAAGCCGTCAATAGATATGGGGATAGTTCAGGAAAGTTATGTCAAACTGAAACATCAGCCATAAGCTGATTGAATGACAGAACAGACATGAGGGGCCAAATAGTCTAAAGGTTTCTCTATTTGCTGTGCTTTAGCCATTGGAAACAGAATAGTTAAAGAAATTCTGTCAAGTGGTTCATAATTTTAAACAATTTTACCAAATTTCCTTGTAGCCTTCGCTGGATGGGTTGGACCGAAGGGTCTGTTTCCGTGCTGTACATCTCTATGACTCTAACTCCTACCTTCTTGTGTTCTTTGAACGCAAGGCATTTTTGACAAATAAACCCATGGATCTGCAGTCAACAGGATTACCTTCTAATATCATAAATGCACAATGGAATGTGATGATGGATGCTACAATAAGTGGGGTGTTCAGACTTTGACTTGCCCAGAAGGGAATTGTGAAGGAATTGATCAGGGTATATGAGAAAAGCCTGCCTGAATTGTTACTTTGTGCTGCTTGTTGTCAAATGGGTGGATAGGTGGCCGATGAAGTTTGATAAAGAGAAATGTGAAATGATTCATTTTGTTAGGAAGAACATGGAGAATTTATATAAAAAAATAACATCGTTTTAAAAGGGAACAGGAGCAGAAGGACCTGGCATGAATTTGTATACTTACGAAGCTGGCAAGACAGGTTGAGACTACAATTAATAAAAATTGCTGCTCAAGAAGTCTGCATTTGAAGTAGCCCATTTTATTATTCCATTTTAAAATCGCTAAATTATTAGGGTCATAAATCTTGATAAGTGTCAAGATTCCTATTTACATTGGTTACAATACTCCTGACCAAACATATGGCATTTTAGAATGACCTCTTCACCCTCAAACTTGAGCCTTTCAAACCTTTTGACTTGCGACGTCTTCTCTACTGCCATCTGAGGTCTTTACTGGGAGCCACTGATTACCAGCAACTTCTCTATTTGCTTCTCAATACCCTCCCACCCCACCAACCCCTAAAACGACTGCACAGACCGCTATTCCTGCAGGGTCCACATGGACGCCATAGAGTCAGACACGGGATCCAGGCCACTACCAGGCTCTGAGCACTGTCTAGTCCAAGCTTAGTAGTTCCAGTCCATGGGACACTGGCCAGAGCCACACTCAGTTGCCTCGCCCCCACTTCTCCTCTTTCCACCAATCTCTTCACCCTCCACCCCTCCTCCTCTCTTCCTCCCAACTCTCTTCTCCTTCCCAACTATCTATCTCCTCTTCCTTTCCTTCCTCACTAACTTGGCATCAGATGGAGTACTGCATCCACTTTTACAAGCTGCACTCCAGGAAACGATTAAGAAGCATTATGGAGAAGATTCGTGATAATTATTCCAGGCATGAGGAACTTCAGTGATGAAGATAGATTGAAAAAATTAAGGCTGGGAAAAAATCAAAAGACAAGGGAGCAGAGGTAGGGATCAATGAGAACACAGCTGATCTGATAATCCTCAACTCCACTTTCATGCCTTTTCCCATAACCCTTGATTCTCTTTAAAAATTTGTCTCATTTTAACAACCCAGCTTCTAGCCTTCTGCACTAAATAACTTCACAAATTCACTGCCCAATAAGAAACTAAATTCCTCCTCATCTCTGTCCCAATTGAGCAACCTAGATTGTTTCTGGAGTTGAGGGGGTTGGTTTATGAGGAGAGACGGAGTAGACTGGGTTTAGATTCATTGGACTTTAGGAGAATGAGGGGGGATCTTATAGAACCATATAAAATTATGAAGGGAGTTGATAGGGTAGAAGTCGAGAAGGTCCTAAAATTAGGGGAAGCAAATTTAAGATTGAATTGAGAAGAGGTTTCACTACCGAGGTGATTTTGAATCTGTAAAATTGCCTGGCCATTGAATTAGTTGAGGCTTCCTCAGTAAATGTTTTAAAGGTAAGATAGATAAACTTTTGAACAGTAAAGGATTTAAGGATTATGATGAAGGAGTGGGTAAGTGGAGCTGAGGCTACGGAAAGGTCAGCCGTGATCTTATTGAATGGCAGGGTAGGTTCAAGGGGCTAGATGGCCTACTCCTGCTCTTAGACTTTATGTTCTTACGATCCCTTATTCTCAGATTTTGCACTGTTGCAAGGTACCCCCACAAGGGGAAACAACCTGTCCGCAGTATGTTTCAATAACGTTGCCTCTCATACTTCTAAACTCTACCTCTCCTGATAAGACATTCTCCATGAAAGAGCGATTCAGAATCATGAATGGTCTGGGCAGCACGGTTAGGGAGGGAATCAGGAATGACGGGGCATAGATGCAATGTAATGGGTAAAAGAAGCAAAACTAACATGAGATTAACTTGGTCATGTAATGAGTTACTAAGGTCTAAAGTGCACTTGTTGGAGATCAGTGCACTCAAAAGGGAATTAGACTGAAGTAACAAATGTGTAATGTTATGGAGAAAGCCAGGTAATGGCCTCAGGTAAATTGCTCATTCAGAGACACAGTGGGTGAAGTGGCTTCCTTCAACACTGTAACAGTTCTGTGATGTTGGACTGTAATGGGATCCAACTTCAACCTGAACGCAATAATTCAGGAAGTGAAGGCCACTTTAGTTTTACTTTGTTATTATCTTGAATAACAGAAGACCCAAAGGACATTGAGTAAGTATTGATTTAGTTCTCATCACGCCTACCAAGTACCTTAGTAAATACATCCTCCAGCCCATATGAGAGACTTAGGACCAGGCTGTGAGGAGGAGGAGGAATAAGTTGAAGGAAGAAAAGCTTCCTGTCACTGGAAGCAAAAGGACTGCCAATGATGTGAGTACCTGGATTAAGCAGATGGAAAAAGAAACCTTACTGTGTGACAATGGTAGGCGTTTAGCAGTTTTTATTTCAGCAAGATTGTGTGAATGGATTTTACATGTAATGTTGTGCATTGTATGCCATTTTTAACATCATTATTTAATCCTCGAGCTGAGTTTTAACCTGCAGGAGCAGATTATTGGAGGGGTGGCAGAATAAATTATATAATTGACACAGAATTGAGAAGCCAGTTCGAACCTGTGATGTCTAAATTTAACTGCAGAGCTAGGCTGTTTGCAGATAGCTCCTGCATGAGAGTCACTCAGTTGCTGTGACATTAACATGGCTTTTGAAAATTGACAGGTGTTGTGGCTTTCCCAGGCTTCCTGGAACTCTCAACTAAAAAAACAAGATAAAAGCATAGTAACAATAAAGGGGCTGGAGACAGAATAGGAAAATATGCCATTAAGTACTGAAACTGAAAGGTGCTGTTAATGGCACTTGTGCTGAGAGGTTTTTGACAAGTTTGGAAAATTGAAGAGGGATGTACGTAGGGTCTTCACTTTGAAGCTTCGGCCTGCTTAGATTAGACAATGTCATGCTTATGCTGTTTTGTTTTGTATCTCGGCTGAGAATTAAGATAACCAACTGAGCAGCATCAGGAGGAAAGGCATTAAATCCGAACAGTTACAGTCTGTACCTCATGGACACGCACCTCTGTAAGAAAGGTGCAGGAGTACAGTTTGTTGGGTGAGCAGAGAGATGGAGCTCACAAGAGGCCATATTCATAATGCAGGATGTGTAGGCAATGGGTGCGTTCCTTCGTCGAATCAGAAAGCAGTGTAGTACCTGATGGCGCTCGAAGTGTAGTACCTGATGGCAGCAGACATTTTGCAACCTGCCGGAAAAAAGCAAGCTGCCAAGTGGCCCTGATGTTGACATTTTAGCAGGGGTATCACCACAGCCCTCAACTCTCTTTGGCTCTGATTCGCCTGGAGATCTGCTGAAGATACCTGCAGGACAGTAGGCTATGGACTGAGCGCAGGTAAATTAGTGTAGTTTGGTGTTTGTTGGTCAGCATAGACAAAGTGGGCTGATGGGCCTATTTCCATTCTGTATGACTGTATCTCATGGTCAGTGGTCAAGAAATGCAGAGGTCGGTTGACGGAAGGCCTGTCTTCCAGAAACAACAGTGAAGTTAAATTTGGCACCAGTGATGCCACTCAGAGGTAGGTCTGCTACAGCACGTTCCTTTTGATATTGTAGCCTATTAGACTGAACTGTACAGATATTTCAATGATGTACAGTAAGAAGGAATTTAATTTTTTTTTGAAAACTTGACCTTTTTGACATTGAAAACTGATATCGCAGATGCTGCAAGTCTATAACAAAAACAGCAAATGTTGAAAATACTCAGCAAGTCACGCAGCACCTGTTTCTCTTTCCACAGATGCCATGATACCTTCAGAGTACCACCAGCATTTTAAAAATAATTTCCTTTGGTCAAATCCCAGGCAACTTTGTTCACATTCATTAGAATAAGTCCATCAGGGAGGGAACTTGCAAAGATGGCACACAATTAAGTGCGTCACTCACATCAGCATCATCATCCTCCCCTGTCAGTGTCCCTCTGGAAATCTTTACTGCTGTTATGTTGTTAAAATTAATGTCAGTCACTAATCAAAGCATAAGCCTCTTGTATGGGTGCTATATTTTAAAGAGTTGACAGTGAGGATGCTGACGTTCTTAAAAGATACGTTTTCACTCTTGATTTACACTGCTGGTTTAATATCAGCACAAACATAATTTTGGTTTCTAGTGGTTCTGAAGTCTCTGTAAATACTGAGTCAGAACTGATGAAATTCTGAGGCAGAGCAGTGGCCCATGTAAATGGAATTGTACATTGCGTGGAGCGAATATTGAATGCATTGTTGAGCCTTTATTACTTCATTTGTAGGATGAGAATGGGGAATCTAACTTTGACTAACACCCCACAGGAATACAACAATTCCTTCAAACCTCTTCATTGTAACTTTGGCATGTTTAGTAATTCCACATGCTGGAATATTAGGAACACTATTATTTAGCTTATTGGGTCCCAGGACACTATCAATTCTCCATTGGAATGTTATCTAACAACTCCTCATATAATGTATTTGTGGATAATGTATAATATAATGTATGTCTGGAATCAGACAAATTACACAATTTGTGCTTATTGTGGAATATTTCTCTTACATGCTCTAAAGGAGTAATAAGCTACTTTGAGGTCTATGTTTTTATAACAATGGCCAAATCACAGCAGATAATAACTAGTTATTAGACCTGCAACTAACACAACACCTAATTGAAGAGGTGAATTACAGAAACCCAGCTTTTGCTCCTTAATGAGATGGCAAGGTTGTCATTCTGTTGTGCATCATGAAGTGATTATTATAGGGTTGAAATGCTCAGCTCGGATTCATACTGCCTCCGGATAATACATTATATTCTTTAAGTAGTAGAAGCATTCTATCTGTGGAAAGCAGGAACAGACCTTGATGTATTTGATTCCAACTGAAATTAAACGGATGGAGCTTTAAGTTATTTTCACACAAGTGTAAGGCAAATTGGATAGCTTAAGTGTAATGAAAACTTTGTGAGATGAGCTGCAGAGTTGAAATTACTTCTACGTGTATTGCTTTGCTTAGATAAAACTTGTCTGAGTACTAGAATAATATTAATGTACATTTTTGGAACAAATGTAAAGTGTCAACTATTGGTGTAGTATGTTGGATGAGAGCTTGCATTTATTTTGTCTGCTAATTGTGCCTCTTCACAGTAAATCAGTAACTTCTTTTAAGGCAGTAACTGGTTATGTGGAGACACCTAATTAACTTACGTAATGAAAGTTTGTGGTATATAATTATTTAGAAAATTGGATTCTGAACAATACAGAACAATGTTAGCTTTAAGTTTGAATTGCATTTTTACGTTATGTGGGTTAAGATGGGCAGTACCTTTTGGTCAAGATTACATAGAAATGTATGTAAAATTTGCCAGACATGCCACGTAACAGGGAAAACCCAACCAACAATTAACAATTAAAGATAGCAAAGTCTTTAATTCTAATACTAACTTTTGAAGAACCATTGAGCAGAGTCTTATAGATTGTTTAGAACCCCCTCCTAAAACCGCAAATAGGAATCAATATATTTTAATGATTATGAATGTTCCCACAAGGTTTTCTCAAGCAGTGCCTTTATGGAAAATTACATCAAAAATGGTTGTGGAGAAGTTAGCTTTTTTAAAAAACTAGAGAAATAACAGTCAGATGAAGATTTAAATTTTATGTTATAGATACTCAAAGAAATAATGATAGCTCGGGAATAAAACAGTTTACATCATCAGCTTATCATCCATTATCTGAAGCATTAGAAAGATAAGCTCTAATCACAGCCTTTAAAGTTTGATGTTATTATCAGAAATGTCCTACTGATTGGGACAAAGGAGTTCCATGTTTCTTGTTTGCCAATAAGGCGTCCACAGGATTTGGATTTTTTGAACTAATGTATGGACATGAGGTGAAAGAGGCCAATGTATTAATTAAAGAAAAATTCTAAGCAAGCTCAAAAGCTTACACCGACTGCGAAGTAAGTGCTGTTATAGCACCGTTGGTGAACCCTTTCCATCGCGTTACTGATGGTTGAGCGTAGACCAATGGGACGGTAATTGGCTGAATTTAGTTTGCCTTGCTTTTTGATTACACAACAGATCTGGGCAATTTTGCACATTGTCAAGTAGATTCCAGTGCTTGGAGCTGTACTGGAACAGCTTGATAAGGAGTGTAGCAAGTTCTGACATGGACGTCTTCAGGGCCCAAAGCGTTTGCAGTACCCAATGCCTGCAGCTGTTTCTTCATGTCTTGGGGAGTGATGCCAATTGGCTGAAGACTAGCACCTGTGATGCTCAAGTCCTCAGCAGGTGGCTGAGATAGGTCCTACACTTCTGGTTGAAGATTGATGCAAGTATTTTAGCCTTGACTTTTGCGCTGATGTTTGAGCTTTCCCCATCATTCGGGAGTCTCCATCTCCAGTGAGTTGTTTCATTGTCCACTGCCACTGATGCCTGGGTAGGGCAGAACTGTAACAAACAAAAACGGGTCTGGCAGCATCTGTGAAGAGAAAGCAAAGTTAATGTTTCACATCCAATAGCCCTTGTTCAGAATTGACAGCTGGTAGGAAGAAGTAGTATTTATGCTGATGATGGGGATTGGGGGTGTGGTGGGGACAGAGGAACAGAATTTCTTCAGGGAAAAGATAATGGAAGCCACATTTCCACCTATTCACTCAATTTGCTCCCCACTCCACCCCTGCCCTGCCTCCCTTGTCATCAGCACAAGTGCTATCTTCTCCTAGCTGCTATTAGTTCTGAAGAAGAATCACTGGATTCAAAAAGCTAACTCAGTTTTCCCTTCAGACTTGCTGAGTTTCTCCTGCAATTTCTGTGTTTATTTATTTCAGATCTCCAACATTTGATGTTCTTTGTGTTATTATTATGACAGAACTGTCGAAGTTAGATCAGATATGTTAGTTGTGATATTAGAGTCATAGAGATGTACAGCACAGAAACAAACCCTTTGGTCCAACTCGTCCATGCTGACCAGATATCCCAACCTAATCTAGTCCCATTTACCAACACTTGGCACATATCCCTCTAAACTTTTCCTATTCATATACCCATTCAAATGCCTTTTAAATGTTGCAATTTTACCAGCTTCCACCACTTCCTCTGGCAGCTCATTCCATACATGCACCATCCTCTGCGTGAAAAAGTTGCACCTTGGAACCTTTTTATATCTTTCCCCTCTCACTTTAAGCCTAAACCCTCTAGTTCTGGACTCCCACACCCCAGGGAAAAGACTTTGTCTATTTATCCTATCCATGCCCCTCATGATTTTATAAACCTCAATGAGGTCACCCCTCAGCCTTCAACACTCCAGGGAAAATAGCCCGAGCCTATTCATCCTCCAACATCCTTGTAAATCTTTTCTGAACCCTTTCAAGTTTCAAAACATCTTTCCAATAAGAAGGAGACCAGAATTGCAGCAATATTCCAACAGTGGCCTAACCAACTGTACAGCCGCAACATAGCCTCCCAACTCGTGTACTCAATACTCTGACCAATAAAGGAAAGCATACTAAATGTCGCCTTCACGATCCTATCGACCTGCAACACTACTTTCAAGGAACTATGAACCTGCATTCCAAGGTCTATTTGTTCAGCTACACTCCCCAGGACCTTACCATTAAGGTATAAGTCCTGCTAAGATTTGCTTTCCCAAAATGGAGCACCTCACATTTATCTAAATTAAACTCCATCTGCCACTCCTCAGCCCATTGACCCATTTGATCAAGATCCCATTGTACCCTGAGGTAACCTTCACTCTCCACTAAATTGCTTAACTCGGTTTAGCACTCATTGCTTATACTGTTTGGGACCTAAGTAATCCTGTGTTGTACCTGCAGCAAGTTGGCACCTCACTTTTAGCTATACCTGGTGGTGCTTCTGGCCTGCATTTCTGCACTTTTCATTGTACCAAGGTTGATCACCTATTTTGATGGTAATGGTAGAGTGTGAATACTCCAGGCCACATGGTTCAGATTGTGCTGGAGTACAATTCTGCTGCTGCTGATGGTCCACAACTGCTCATGGATGCCCGGTCTTGGGTTGCTAGATCTGTTTGAGGTCTATTTCATTTAGCAGGATGATAGTCTCCACTATCTTCTGTGGCACTATCTTCAGTGTGAAGACAGGACTTCATCACCATAGGACTGTGCGGTAGTTATATAGGATTGTCCAAACCATCAACCTGTGGCAGTCAGTTTGGTGAGAACAAGATTAGGTATGTTTATCACTTTTTGTTGATTCCTTTAGCATTTGCCGCAGAAAATTATTTTCTGCTCCCACAGCAACATGATTCCAAGTTGGTTTGAAGTTGGGTGGCACAGTGGCTCAGAGGTTCACACTGCTGCCTCACAATGCCATGGAACCGGGTTCAATTCCTGCCTCAGGCGACTGTCAGTGTGGAGTTTGCACATTCTCCCCGTGTCTGCGTGGGTTTCTTCCTAGTGCTCCGGTTTCCTCCCACCATCCAAAGATGTGTAGGTAAGGTGAATTGGCCATGCTAAATTGCCCTTTGTGTTAGGTCTGTTAATCAAGATAAATGTAGGGAAATTAGTCTGAGTGGGTACTCTTCGGAGGGTCGGTGTGGACTTGTTGGGCCGAAGGGCCTGTTTCCGCACTGTAGGGAATCTAATCTAATCTAATCAAAGACACTTTCTTTGTGGAGGGTTTATTGTCTTGCCCAACTCTTACCCCTGTTGTCCAACATCCATTATCACTGTTATTCCCGACTTGTGCTCAAATTTCCACCACATGTTTCTGTAAAGCTAAACAAAGCAAGAACCAAACTACGTAATGTTATTGGCAGACATTAACGCAATGTTGCATCTTACTCCTGCCATTCTTTCTTGATGCAGTTCAGAGAAAGAACAGGCACACAAAAACATATCAGCAGTTTTGATTTAAAGTGATCTTCACATAACCTTTTGATGAAAAGTCTGTTCTTAGTCTGTGTATCTTCGTTTAAATAAATTTTGCCAGGTGAAGCCTCCACTGCCTCAACACAACAGATTCCTGACACCACGAATCTTCCAATGTTGGACGGTACTTAGTGAAAAACTGCCTTTATCTCATGGTCTTTGTACCATCCAGTGAAGTTATTATAACGAACAAACGGTGAATTTTTGACCATGCTTCCAAATCGTGTCTTCTCCAATGAACAGGGAATAGGAAAAAGTGAGGACTGCAGATGCTGGAGAGCCAAAGTCGAAAAGTGCAGCACTGGAAAAGTGCAGCAGGTCAGGCAGCATCCAAGGAGCAGGAAAGTCGATGTTTTGGGCATACGCCATTCCTTATGAAGAGCTTATGCCCAAAACGTAGATCTTCCTGCTCCTCGGATACTGCCTGACCTGCTGTGCTTTTTCTAGTGCCATACTTTTCAACTCTTTATCCAATATACAGTCTAAGTAAGTAGTTTTGTTTGATATCTTAAATTGCATTAAGATACTTAACTCAAGATAAAACAAGGTGCTTTAATGTATAACATCAACCAAGTGTAGGCTGACCAGAAGGTGCCAGGTATATGTCTGATCATCCTCATCTGGGATGCAATAAGGTATTGAAATAGTGGAAATCTCAGAACAATGACTCAAGCTGTTTGACAACTTGTGAGACCCAGAGGATGTGTCAATCTGATACTTGAAAGATAATTAAAGAAAATTATAAAAAATATTATTGAATTGCAAAGCATGGCATGTGAAGTTGTAGTAGATGGCTGTTGAGAGAAAGAACAGGCACACAAAATTATATGGGCTGTTTTTGATATAAAGTGGTCAGTAGATGGCTGTAGTACAAGCCTATTACAGCACAAAAATGAAAGATTGAATGATTTGCTCTAATGCTGAAATATATGATTTTCTGAAGACCAGAGGGAAGAAAAATAGTTGCCATTTGAAAAATACCAGTGAAGTGAATTGTGGTCTCAATATCCAGTGATATTTTGTTAATCCAAAACCATTTCAGCTTCGCTGTGGGCCCAGTTCCACAAGCTGGGTAGAAGGAACGATAAATGAGCCTGAGTAGGTCACAGAGTGTGATTATCCAGAAAGCCATTTTCTGTACCAAAGTGCCTCTGTACCAAAGTGCCTCTGTCCCCTCAAACAACATGTTTATTATTTCTTTTTCAAACAACTAAAGATTGTTGCACCAACGCCCGTGTTTGGGAAAGTGGGTCAAATCCGGAGGTTGTTGTAAGCATGTTATTGGTGCTCTCTGGCATTAACAGTAAGTAAAATAGAGTTAGCACCAAATGATGGCTTGACTGTACTGCAGCTGTTCGGCAGATATTTGTACACACAGTACGGTTATTGACTCTCAGTAATTGTGTTACTTAATGGATGTATCAGATTTTCTATCATTGTCATGTCATCAATTTATGAACTTGTCAATGTTGACCAATTTATAAGTTACAAAGGAAAAATCCTTTGCATTTTCTAATGTTTATTCTCACATTCTGAGCACCTCATAAATAATGAGTTACCCTGCTGTAAAGTAACTGTTATTATGTGGCGGAACACCTCAGCTGATTTACACTCAGCGAGGTTCCAGAGATAGCAACAAAGAAATAATGTACTTGCTATTTGTTGGTTGAGGAAAGAATGTTGGCCTTGAACCAGCGGTATGCCTGCTTTTCTTCAGCTGATGCTATAGAATTTTTAGAGGCATCTGAGACGCTTGAAGATATCAGACAAATTGCTTCACTGAGCCTTCCAAACAAAATCATTTTGGCTTCAGCGCACTCCCAGTGTTGCATTGAAGTAAGTTGTACTTTCTTCTTCATTCCTGAAGTCACAACTGTCTGATTCAAATACAGTCAAAAATCTCATAACGCCAGGTTATAGTCCAGCAAGTTTATTTGGAAATACAAGTTCAAGCATGACTTTGCCATCAACTGAGCTAAATTGACATTTCCTGCTCATCAAGGATCCATATGTTAGCTAGGTCTCTAGGTTAATCTTCGTTGGTGCAGTGCTAATCAATCTTAGGTTAGCCCCACGTTGATTTATCTCAGTCAAGCGCTAGTGGGATTTCTGCAGTTGGTTGGAGAATCCTTGTGATGAGGAAGGAAAGATTTATGAGGTTCTGAGGAAGGGTTGCTGGACCCAAAATCTCCACAGCTGCTGCCAGACTTGCTGAGCTTTTCCAGCAACTTCTGTTTTTGTTTCTGATTTCCAGCATTCGTTGTTACTTTGGATTTTATTTAAAATTTATAAGGTGTCCTCTTCCTGATCATATTTGCCAAGGCTAATGTTACTTCCAGGTGTTGAGTGCAGATTTGGATTTAGCAGCAATGCGTTTAAAGCGTCATGAAGGAACAAGAATGGGTGGCTCCTGCCATGTGATCACTCCACCATTGTGATTCCTCCAGCTCCAAATCTGAATGTTGCTTTGAAATAAAAGTGACCTTCTGATGAAAGATCACGGACTTGAAACACCAACTACGTTTCTCTCTTCAATCGCGCTCTGTCTTGCTGAGAATTTCCAGCATTTTCTTTATTACAGATTTCTGGCATCTATGGTATTTTGCTTCCGTATTTGCCTGTTTCCCTGCTGTCAGGTCACAACTGTTTCTCCATTTTGGCTCAAGATTATGAAGCAATAGTGGCCAAGGGTGGAAACCCTAGTGGAAGCATCAGAACATGAAGTCATTCCTGTTTCCTGGAAGATGCTATCCTGTTTCATTGGCAGACACTTCTGTCAGCTGGAGAAAGCAATTCCTCCTTACACTTTCTTCAAGAGGGCACATAAGGGCCTCTGGATAGGCAAGCTATGCCAGCTTCATTGGACTCTTGTTGATAGAGTGATTCCCTCAAAAATCTGGACCCAAATTTGAACTCCAATTTATGCATTATGGGAATGAAGTTAAACATAATTGATATCAGGGGAACCATGGATCTACAGTATCAGCTGGTGCATTGGATGGAAGTGGTAAACTCTCAAGGATTTCATGCCTGAAAAAGGACTGCTCTTGTTTGTCCTCAACTTGAAGTACTGCATAATTAAATTAATTAAAGCTGATGGTACAAAATAAACTGTGATAAAGTTAACTATCTTATTCCAGAAGTCCTCCAGGCTAGAGGAAAATAGCATTTTAATTAGGAATATAAATACATCTTTCTTGTGCATTATTCTTAGTAACAGCAAAACACCTTTTTTGAACATATATTAAATTTTCCTAATGATCTGTAACAATCATTAGTCGGTTGCTCGGAGGTGACAGTTCTGTGTGCCCGTGAGTTACTTCTGAGAAAAGACAACATTAATACAAATGACTTTTTTGTCATTCAGTCTGAGTTGTTGACTAATCTTTGAATTATTATAATATCCATTCTTTTTCCACACAAACGTTGCTAAATGATCGAAAGTGAATCCATCAATTTGCGATCGCAGAGTTGCACTAACTTAGCAAAAAAATGTAAACCTCTCATTTCCCTATGGAATAACTAAACTGCATTAGAAGTCTTGTAAGCAATGCTGCTTTCTCTCTTTTTGAGAAAGAGTCAGCGGAGGTCTGGATAAGCATGGGATTGAAGGTTAGGGAGATGAGGATTGACAGAGATAGTCAGACACTTTATGGAACATGAGAGTTCCTTGGTTGCCAGGATAATGAAAATGTCACTTCTGGATTCCAACTAGGCTGTGTTGAATAATGTAGGTTGCTGTGCTAGATTGATATTCTGGAGTTTCTACTCTGTTATTTTCATGAGACTGAAGGAACCTTTACATATGTATTCCTCATATGTTTGCCTGTGATCTGCTTCCTGTAAGTAAGATTAAACAAGAAAGAAAGACTGACCTACTGACTGCATAAATCATATTTGGTTCATTGGAAGACCCAGGGTGTTTTTTTTTTAAATATGTGCTGTAATGAATTAGTCTGTTCTTGCCAAGCTTAATATAATGCACTGTATTGGTGAATAAATTTCAATGTGAAGTATGACATTTTGTTAAGAAGAATAAGGAGGATATGTATTACTTGATTAAACAAGATTATATGTGTAATTGTTGAGCAAAGATATCTGGGAATACAAACACAAATCACTGAAATGGCATTGGTTAGACTATTTTTAAAAAAGTGTTTATTCTGGAAGGATAGAATTTTTCAACAAAGAAGCCGTGCTAAACTTATATTGAATCTTGGTCAAGGGACAGTTGAGATTTACTGCTCTCTGTAGTAAGTATGATGGTGAGTGTATTCGGGCTCATTAACACAGCCTCCTACAAACTGGAAAGTCCACTGGATTAAGTTTCAATCAGTCACTTAACAGCAGAATTGTAAACCTCTCAGTGTATCACGAGCCTCAACAGTTAAATCTGCTGGAGGCCCATGCTCTGCAGCCATGCAGGGCTGCAATGGCAAGAAATGTGAGCGCATTCTTTTAAGGGGATCTCATGTCAACCTTGTGGGGAGAGGTGTGTCGGTGGGGATTAGAGGCAAAGGGCTGATGGGTAGTGGCTTTCAGTGGCTTCCCCATATGTACCTGTTAGATTAGGCAAATGGTACCCATACTGAGAGAAAAACAACTCTGGTTTTCCCTGTCCCTTTTCTTACTTGTCTCAGGCCAGTGGCAGCTTGAATCCCTTACATGGCTTTCAATTGGTCACTCCGAGACCTTTAATTGATTGGTCAGGAATGCCTTAGCATTGCCAAGGCACATGCCACATTCTCACCGAGAGCTTAAGTGCTGAGGTTGCTGGAAGGGGATATATCTTGACAGTGCCAACTGGCCTGATTGTTTGCCAATTCCGCTACATCCCCCACCATTTATAAGGAGGGAAAAATCCCACCACACAGTAGGAGTGCTTCGTGTAATTCCCGTCTCCATACTATTTAAAAGATGCAGAACAACTTGAGAGATTGTGCAAAGATTAACCAGGATGAATTCAGAAGTGTCTGGGTAAAGCTATCAACAAATGATATGGAGTAAGTATAAATCATTTTCCTCTTTTCTCAGGAACACAGAAGTCTCTGACATAATCCAGCAGGGCCTTTAACATTCAGAAAGTCTTTCATAGAATGGCTGCAGAGAGAATGTTTCCAATTATGGGTGAAATCAAAACAAGGGGCTATCAAGACAGCAAGGAATCCAAAAGGGAATTCAGAGAAAAAAAATTGCCTGGAGTGCAATGTGAGTTTGGAACACAGGGAATGTTTAAAGATAAATATTATATAGCATTCAGGAGGAAGCTAGAGAAACGTGTGTCAGAATGGGATAGAGGGTTGCGCTGATACACTTCGAAGAGGAAAGATAAAAGGAGGCTTGAGTGGAATATAAACTCTGGAGTAGACTGGCTTGTCTGGATGGTTTTGCTCTGTATGTTTAATGTATCATAGAATTCCCTACAGGCCATTCAGACCATTCAGACCATCAATCCTCTGAAGAGCATCCCACCCAAACCTATCCTCCTAACTTATATTTCCCATGGCTAATCCACCTAGCCTGCATATGCTTGGACACTATGGGCAATTTAGCATGGCCAGTCCACCTAACCTGCACATCTTTGGATTGTGGGAGGAAATTGGAGCATCCGGAGGAAACCCACAGAGACACTGGGAGAATGTACCAACTTCACACCGACAGTCGCCCAACACTGGAATCAGGTCCCTGGCACCGTGAGGCAGCAGTGCTAACCACTGCACCATCGTGTCGCCCCAACTTGCCGGGACAACTTGGAGAGAGACAAGTTGTAAAATATTCAGATGAGTGAATTGTCCACCAACAGGAATAAGAAGCCTTTAGTGATTTTCAACCATGGTGTCCCATGAATAGGACATAGAATTGCAGCCATTAGTTGGAATTGTTGTATAAGGCAGTTAGTATTTAGTTAACTGACATCATGAATTAATCTCTTTCCACTAAGATGCAATTAAAAGTAATGTTTATTTGCTCTTAAGTCTAGTCTGATGTCTTAAAAGGACTCTTGTGCCACTCAAGTGTAAAGTAGCTAGCAATTAAATACTACGTAATAAACCCATTCCCTTTATTAAGAGCAAGCCTCACTTCTGCCAAAGACTTTATGTAAGCATCCTTCCCCATGTGTTATCTGTGACTTAGACTAATACACTGCCACTAATCATTCTTACTGGTATCTGAGGTGGTTCAGGTGGACATGACTACAAGAAGTACCACGCTGGCAAAGCTAGTATCAGTGTACTAGTACCCTCCCCCAAAACTGGCTCATCTTGGTACTAACTGACAGAAGATGTTGAGAAAGGCTCCTAGCGGTGCTTTAGGGGTTGTGTGGAATGGGGAAATGGGGTGGGCAACAGTTTGCTGAGGTTAAATAGGAGAACACATGCTCTTCCTGACCCCACAAAAAATGTTTTCTATTTCCCTTCATCTTTCCCAACAGTCTTTGACCATGGTTCACAAAAGCTGTAGCAATTTCTCAAACCAGGACCTCATTAAAAAGGGTCCTATTGACATAATTGGATCACAATTTGTATAGATTCATGTGGCCCTTGACTGCTTCAAGCAATTGAATTAATGTTACACTCAAAAAGATTTATGTTCAGTATTCACTGTAGTAATTAATAGTAAGTGTATAACAGAGACCCAATTGGTTAATGAGTATAAGTTTGTTTTAATCACATCAAGTTTCATCCAACTGTGGTATAGAGGTTCTTTGGAAGCTTTATATCTAAAAGCTGTAAGATGTTTACACATTTGAATACAATCAGAAAGAAAGAGTAAAGTCAATAATAAAGATTACGAGTCTTGGCTTGCTTTAAAATCAAGAGAACTTCGAAAATCTCAATTCAGACATGCAAAAGAGGAGCAAATTAATATAATAAGTATGCAAATTCTTAAGAAATATGTTTTGGAAAAGATGTAAGAATTAGCAGCACAACAGGAAAGATAATTGGAGAAAGATGAAGTCTTCTAATGGTACCTTGAAATTAAAATTAAAACCATAATGTTGAGAATAGAGAGGAACTAAGCTCTGAAGTTACCAAGAGCAAAGACCAAGCAAGACACATTGTATCTTACATTAAATTAGTTGAAAAAAACAAAGATCATTTAATCTTTGGTCTCCTCTCACCATCAGGGAGACAGCAAACATAGAGAAGCTGACCCCACCCCCCTTCAAATTTAACCTACCTTTCTGTTTTCCACTGTAGGTCACATGTATTGAACACCATCCTATGTCCTGCTTCCTCAATTAACCTCTTTCTTTATCTGCAGTATTTCTATGGAGAACAACTTTCAAAGCTTTTCAAATGAACTACATGACCTACATTATGTCGTATTTGAACGTGTATAAAAACTATACATATTTCTTTCATTGTCTTTCACAAGTCTTAAACATGAAAAGACAATATTGATCAAAGAAGTGCTTAAATAATATACATCATAAATCTCTATTCCATAGCAATGTATTTATATTCCTATTTGAATTCTATTCTGTTTATTTACTCCACTTTGAACATTTTCCATCAACAGTTTATATCCTAGTCTAAGGAGAAAGCTTTGAAACCTAGTGGGAACCGTACAATAAGACTTCAGTATTGATGGGTCTCACCCACATTTAATGGTGAGACATTCTGGTTAATCAGTGTGTAATCATGAATTGAATCGGAAATCTTATCAGAAGTTATTACCCACTCCTAGTACTGCCCAAAGTTGAAGACCATGTCACAAAATACACTATGGAAAACTTTCATTCGGAAAATCCTACTGTAGATAGATTCCAACTGAGCCAGATTTCTGCTCAGATGTTTCGCTCCTGGTACATAAAAGTTACAAAGCATAATGAGACAGTCACCAGCTGAGAGATGAGCATCTTTTATTAAGTTTTTGTGTAGTACACCATCAATAAGGTGGCATTTGCACCATCCCTTGTTGCATCTATGAACAAGCCTGGCTTAAGGGCATAATCTGTTTTTTAAAAAAGTGAAATCAGAGACATCTTTGGTTGCATTTCTATTTGATGTACTTGGGGCTGGATTTAGTGTACTCTGCACTGAGCATGGGACTTGGCATCTTCAAGAGCGACAGAAATACCCATCCTCCATTCCCCCATCCCGAAGAAATCTAACCAGATCAAGCTTTGATCTGACACTTAAGAGTTACCTGGGGGTTAGGGAACATTCCTGAAAGCCCAGGCTGTGATTCTGTGAAGAGCTGAACTGGTGAGAAGGTAAATTCCTTTGGGATGTAGGGGAAGAGGTCATCAGGGAGCTCTGGAGGCAAGAACAGGGTGATAGCTTCAGTGTCCGCCCTCTGTCCTGTGTCCGTGCCCCCACAGAGGGGCCTATGGAGACCTCCAACCTAACAAGCAGGCTTTCCTGGTTTGTTGATTCAAAAGCAGCCACACTTCTGTCACTTGAAAGGAAGGCAAGTAATCAGGGTCAGTGGTAGATTGAGGCCCTTATATGATCATTGACTGAGTCAGGAAAGTCACACAGAACTTCATTCCTGAGGTGTTGGGAATGGAGCAAAATCAGGCAACAGAGCTACCAGGTGCCATAAAAAAGAGCTACTGTGTCTTGAACTTCTGTTGAATTAGTTGAAAAACACAAAGAGCATTTAATATTTGATCTCCTCACCATCAGGGACAGCAAATACTGAGAAACTGACCCTCAGTTTAACTTATCTTTCTGTTTCTCCTCTATGGGTAGCATGTGTTGAACACCATCTTATATCCTGCTTCCTCAATTGGCCTTTTTCTTTATCCGCAGTATTTCTCTGGACAACTACTTTCAAATGACCTACTTTTCTCAGCCGTGCCGTTTGTTCATTTGCCTTTCCCGTCATGTGCCTCGCCCCCTTTAGAGAGGGGAAAATCCCACCCACAGTTTCTTCCTTCCCTGTAGCTTTGCATTTCTGAATACCAAATATCGCTAAAGATTTTTTTCTCCCTCTGGAGTTTGTAGATAGGTAGAGATACATTCTGCTCAGAGTTAATGGTAGTGGAAATAAAAGGATTAATGCGCTTTAGATCAAAATGAATGTTGTATGTGGCTTTCCTTGTGTCTTAATAATTTATAACAAAAATACCACAAATCAAAAAGCATCTTTCTTCCACAGTTAATTAAACCTGTCGAGCAATGTGGCTCCTTGTTCTTCACTCAATCTTCCTGCTCACTTCCCCCATCTCACTGACTAAAATTCTTTCTTACGGGAAATCCTAATTTACTTTCTTGCACCCTCCATTCACGTGGATTTTATTTACCCTCTCGTTGCTGAACTGAACTCCCATTTCTCTTCAGTCTCATCCTCCTCCCTCTTCCCCTACTCACCCTCTCCTCTCAAATTGTCTCTGCCTGTCTTCCTGTCCTCCTGTGTTCCCTCCATACCCCTTTATCTGCTCACTTCTCATACTTTATTAATCATCGGTTTTCTAAACCAGATTGAATTAAAGGAAAATCCAAATTCGTCATGATTATGTGTCCAATTCCGTTGGAGACTGATTAATATTTTCTTCCATTAAAACTAGTTTATTTACACAATGGAACAATGTGTTATCCGTACACTCTAGCTGTTGCAGGAATTATCCATTGTTCCAGCAGTCCTCTCCGTATTGATGACTTCTATTCAAACTGTCTTATATGCATCAGCAGGTCTGGAAGAAATTAATTCCAAGCAATATTTAATATAAACTTCGGAAGATAAATAACAGGTTATTCCCTAGGTTCAGACTTGACATTACAGAGAATAAACCCAGGCAGATGTAGTCTATCTTATCAGGTCTTTAACAAGAGATTCAGACCCCCTTTTTTTTGTGCTCACTGTCTGTGCACCAAATCTCAGCATATATCAGAATTTCGGAGAGATCCTGCTCACAATGTTCAGTCAATTAAAATTGAGCAATAAGAACATAAACAGTAGCAGTGACTTGTATTTAACTGAAAACCCAGCATTGTCTGACAGACTGGCAACTCGGGCTTCCTGTGGAAAAGCTATCACATCAAGACACCAAACTTAACAAAGCAGACCTTTCTGTTCCTCAGCAACTTAGTTTTGCTGTCTTTAATCACATTGAAGGCCATAAAATCTGTCATAGAGTGAGAGAAACTCTTGCTAAATGTAATAATTCATTAAGAGATGGAAAAATGTATTTATGTTCATGTTGTGTAAGTCCAGCGTTAGTTTTGATGATTTGGTCACATTTTTATCACTTATTAAAGTCAATGTACTTTGATGTTTGTTTTATAAATGACATAAAAAGGAGTAAAGATATCTCACGTGAAATTTCTACAAAGGTGGATTTCCGTATTGATGACTTAAATGGAATTTCATGCTGTCCTTTCTGTATTTGTCTTGAAGGTTTCTGGAATATCAATCCAGCTGCAGTGCAGCAATATCAATGATGCATCTAGGATTATTGTGAGCATCATGCCCAGGGATTTATCTCCTTAATCAAAGAAGGAAATATGGAACAAAATTGGATGAAAGTCTGTGAACAAAATTGGGCATGCTGTAAAGTCTAATGTAATATAGAGATCAAAAGGAGAGGAAGAAAGAGAGTGGTTCAAGACAGAAAAAAGAAATGACAGAAAGAAAATGGCTGAGAGTAATTGCAAAGTACAAGATGAAGCAGAAGATATTGCAACCTAGTTTTGTTTTGGAATTTCAGCCCTAGTTATGGAGAAGATGGAGTGAGTGGCAAAGAATTGCGATGTGCTTAAAATTCGGATCAGAAGGCCACCCACAAAGCAGTGGGAAAATGTGGTAACAGGGTTAAGACCAGGAATGTAGCTGCTAGAACAAGAGGTTTAATGATCTCACATGAGTTGTCAAGATGAAGACGTCCATCTTCAATTAGCATATCCAACATCAACACTTGCTAAAAGCTTTGACAAAGGGTCAGTTAGACCCGAAATGTCAGCTCTTTTCTCTCCTTACAGATGCTGCCAGACCTGCTGAGATTTTCCAGCATTTTCTCTTTTGGTATCAACACTTGCTACTTGCCTGATCAGTTATACAGTCCACTGTACCCCCATCATCCACCTACCAATAACCATGCAGACATGCAGTTGGGAGCAGGAATATATCGCTGCCCCCCTTGGACTACCTTAACCACCTGCACCAAGCCTTTTCCCCAATCGATATGATCGTGGTCCATCTGATTGTTCCAAATTTCCACCTTATAACCTTTCATCCCCTTGCTTATTAAGAATTCTTATCGGGGGATCCAAGATGGCGGCGACCCAGCAAGACTGAGTCTATAGTGCTCCTCCCAAGACTTGGGTACAGTGGGTCACCCACCCCCTACCACGCTCACCAAATCATTTATAATAGTTGTGTAATTTAATTAGTTGTGTAATATTACATTTAAACAATTTAATCCTAAGTAAAAATGACTAAAGGGAAGGGAGCCCGCAGCTCTCAGCAAGCAGGAACCCCTCCCCCACCCTCTCCAACGGCAGCAGAGGCGTCCACAGCGGCCCCGGGGGACTTACCTACAGTGACAAGCCTTGAGGAAATGATTTCCAAGCTGGATTCGAAGATCGATGCCTTTATTGCAGAATCCAAAAATCGTTGGGAGTCGCGCTCGGCCGCGCTGCAGAAGCACGACCGAGAAATCCAAGAAACTGAACGCCGAGTCGGAGGGGCGGAGCTAAAGGCTGCGACCTCCGAGACAACCGCTCAATCGGCCGTGGATCAGGTCCGGACTCTCGAGCAGCGAGTCCAGACCTTGGAAAATCATATTGACGACCTCGATAATCG
>NC_057716.1:14398431-14462446 GCF_004010195.1 Chiloscyllium plagiosum | reverse complement strand
GATTACCTAATGGAGACCTCTTTTGATACTTCCAAATTCGAGATTTTATACAGAAGAAGACTACGTTATTAGATAGTCTTTATAATTCCGATAGTGAATGTAGTGTCCTACGACCAGTGGGGGTATCTTCCGTCAGTAATATTTATCATTTGCTACATGATGAAGTATCGGGAGATATGGATAATCTGCTTAAAACATGGGTTCAGGATCTGGGACTAGAAATCTCCACAGAAACGTGGAATGATATCTGGGAAAATGCTAGAAGAATTACTATTTGTAACAGAACCCAGGCTATCCAGCTGAAGATACTTCATAGGGCCCATATAGCACCGGTTCGATTGGCAAAATTTAAGGCAGGAGCATCTCCAATGTGTCCTAAATGCACAATAGAGGTGGGCACTCTTGTACATTGCTTATGGACCTGTCATAAGATCCGTAGATATTGGACTATTAAAGTGGACCCTGTATCTCTCCTCTTGGGCTTTTCGAATTTTCCCTCCCTGGACACGTACGGCAAGAGACTATTTTCTATTCTTTCTTTCTGTGCAAGGAAAAATATTTTGGTGAACTGGGCGGCTGAGGGCCCCCCTGGACTTTCAAATTGGCACAGACTAATTATGGAATGTATTCCCCTTGACTTCCTTACAAATATGGTGCACCGAAAGACCGAATTATTTTATAAAATATGGCAGCCCTTCTTGAATTACATAACTACAGATATTTCGGCTATCCTAACAAGGGCTTTTATTTAATTGAGATTACAAACCTGGTTGGTCCGGGGCCCCTCGGGCGAGGAATCCCGCACGAATACAGGTTTTATTACATCTGATGCTAACACATTCCGAGCATGTAAGAGACTTAAATATACACTCTGGTTAGTTGTAGGTTAGATTAGTAGATAGTTGAGTTTTGTTTGTTTTTTTTTTCTTTTTTTCAGTTTTTTTTTTTGTTTTGTTTTTTTGTTAAATTTTGGCTATTGTATATTTGAGCTAATTGTATATCAATGTTTATATCTGAGAGTTTTGTTTATTTTTGTAAACTTGTAAAAATGTTAAATTTCTAATACAAATATTTTTAAAAAAGAATTCTTATCAAAAATTACTATCGCTTTAAAAATATTCAAAGACTCTGTTTCCACCTCCTTTTGAGGAAGAGAGTTCCAAAGACACACAACTCTCTGTCTTCCTCATTCCTCATCTGTCTTAGATAAGTGATCTCTTAGTTTTGAACAGCCCTAGCACTAGATTCTTCCACAAGAGGAAGTGCCCTGTCCATATCCATTCTGTCAGGACTTTATACTTCTAATCAAGTCATCTCTTACTCTTCTAATCTGTGGTGGACACAAGCATAACCTGTCCAACCTTTCCTCATAAAATAGCTGAAAATGTGTTACTGGAAAAGCGCAGCAGGTCAGGCAGCATCCAAGGAACAGGAGAATCGACGTTTCGGGCATAAGCCCTTCTTCAGGAATGAGGAAAGTGTGTCCAGCAGGCTAAGATAAAAGATAGGGAGGAGGGACTTGGGGAGGGGCTTTGGAAATGCAATAGGTGGAGGGAGGTTAAGGTGAGGGTGATAGGCCGGAGTGGGGTGGGGGCGGAGAGGTCAGGAAGATGATTGCAGGTTAGGAAGGCGGTGCTGAGTTCGAGGGATTTGACTGAGACAAGGTGGGGGGAGGGGAAATGAGGAAACTGGAGAAGTCGGAGTCTCCTTCCTCATGAAATAACCAAGCCATTTCAAGTTTCTTTTTAACACATTCATGTGATACAGGTGTTGCTGTCTGAGCCATCATTTATTCACCATTTTTACCCTTGAGAAGTTAACTTAGAGCTGCCTTCTTGAACTAATGTAATTTAATCACCCTTATCTAAATTTGTTCTAACGTATTCATATCTGTGCTTAAAATAGGACACAAATACCATATCCTTCATCTGTGGTCTCAGCAATGCCCTGTATTGACCACTAGGACTTATAACAGCACACAAACCAACAGCCACTCTCAGACAACAACTCACCAAAACGAAGGACCCGATAACCAGCATGAGCAAAACTAATGTAGTGTACAAAATACCATGCAAGGACTGCACAAAACACTATATAGGACAAACAGGAAGACAGCTAACGATCCGCATCCACGAACATCAACTAGCCACGAAACGACACGACCAGCTATCCCTAGTAGCCACACACGCAGACGACAAGCAACATGAATTTGACTGGGACAACACTACCATTATAGGGCAAGCGAAACAAAGAACAGCCAGGGAATTCCTAGAAGCTTGGCACTCATCCACAAACTCCATCAACAAACACATAGACCTGGATCCAATATACCGGCCACTACAGCGAACAGCTGAAACTGACAACCGGAAGCGGCAGGGACAGGCCACTATAAATGCCGGAGGAAACACCACAGAAGCTCTTCACAGGAGGCTCCCAAGCCCTGAGGATGTCACCTAGATAGGGGACGAAACGTTTGCAACAAAAACTTCCAGCTCGGCGAACAGAACCACAGCAACGAGCACCCGAGCTACAAATCTTCTCACAAACTTTGAATGCCCTGTATAGCTGAAGTATAACCTCACTACTTTTGTGTCCAAATCTCTTTGCAATGAACAATATAATTCTGTTACTTTCCTAACTATTTTATGTACCTGCATACTAAACTGCGATTCATGCACTAACATCATTCAGATCCTTCTGCATTCTGGTAGGTAAAAACAATGACTGCAGATGCTGGAAACCAGATTCTGGATCAGTGGTGCTGGAAGAGCACAGCAATTCAGGCAGCATCCGAAGACAGGCAAAATCGACGTTTCGGGCAAAAGCCCTTCATCAGGAATAAAAGGGCTTTTGCCCGAAACGTCGATTTTGCCTGTCTTCGGATGCTGCTTGAATTGCTGTGCTCTTCCAGCACCACTGATCCAGAATTCTTCTGCATTCTGCTGAGCTCTGAATTCTCTCATCATTTAGACAACAGGCTCCTCTTTTTGGTCTTCCTGCCAAAATGGACAATTTGATATTTTCTCACAATTTTTTTAGATTAGATTAGATTCCCTACAGTGTGGAAACAGGCCCTTCATACCAAAAAGTCCACACCGACCCTCCAAAGAGCAACCCACCCAGATCCATTCCCCTACATTTACCCCTGACTAATGCACCTAACACTACGGGCCAATTCACCTGACCTGCACATCTTTCGACTGTGTGAGGAAACCGGAGCACCCGGAGGAAACCCACGCACACACTGGAAGAACGTGCAAACTCCACACAGACAGTCGCCCAAGGCTGGAATTGAACCTGGGACCCTGGTGCTGTGAGGCAGCAGTGCTAACCACTGAGCCACCGTGTGCTGCCTCTTTTATCAGCTCTTTGCCATTCACTTAACCTGTACCTTCCTTATGTTCTCTTCAGAACTTTCCTTCCTATTGTTATGTTATCAGCAAATTAAGCAACCATACCCCTGGCTCCTTCATCTAAATAATTTATATGAATTGTAAAACATTGAGGCATCAGTAGTGATCACATTAGCACACCGCTGGATACAGCATCAACCAGAGCACGAGCTTATGGCTGTCTTTGTCCTGCTTTAAGATTGTAGCTGTCACTGAAGCAGTTTGTAGATTTCAGTCACAGCCTTTGGTGAAAGAAGACACCTCAGGCATTGATTATTGCTGAAGTTTAGGTGAGAGAAATGCTCCCTTAAGACACCTAGTTGGTAATGCATTCTGTTGGCAGCACTTCCTCACCTCCCTTCATCTTCTTACAGTTCTGCTTTGTATGGCCTCTCTTCATTTTCTCAGTCCTGCTGAACTCCAAGAGAAATGCCACCCATTTCTGGAAACAGCTCAATAAAAGCCAGCCAGTCACTCCCTGTATACTATTGGAATGTTCAATCAGACATGAGGGAAGAAATTGTACTCTGCATTGTTGACCGTTTAGATACCAACTGGCCTGTAATGCTAATATGTCTGAACAATATATTTTTCAATTAAAGTGCTGAGTAAAAAGATATCATCCAGACCTAATTATTGATGTTTTCCTCTCTTCTTCCAAAGACAGTTCTCACTTGATGGCATTTCACTGAATTTGATGAGCTGAAAATCAAGATGAAGTGAGCCCTTCTGCTCCACAGGAGATTTATGTCCTCCATGACGCCCTTGAGCGATACTTCACCTAGTTTCAATAGAATTATCAATATTAATGCTAATCAAAGTGGGTTCAAAATAGCATCTTAATCAGTCATCATCATCTTTTCTCCTGTGATCTGTCTGTTTCATTAATGCTGATAGACAGTTCACAAAAAGTTTAACCTTCCATTGAAGAACAAAATTGATTAGTGATAGAGGACAAAGTAACAATGAGGATGCGGCTGATTTTATTAGCCTTTAGCATGCTGGAAGTTGATTTGCAGCAACAGCAGGAATCCATGTGTAGCTTAGAGTTTGTGAACATTTGCTAAGGCAGCATGCTGCAGTTATGACATGCTCAGTCTAACTGCCAGAAGAGTTATTGGAGATGCACTGACTTGACTAATTTGCATTTGGCAAGATTAAGTCTTGCAAGAACAGCACTTTTCAACTCCAAGTTCTGTGGAGTCAGTACTAAGGATATGGCTGAAAAGTGGCTAAATGTGGCTAAATTTCCTCGATAGGTTTGAGGGGGGAGTTTAAGTCATTTTCAGAGGACAATGGTGCAGTAGATGAAAGGTAAATACCTGATAGATGGACGATGCAGTAACTTATTAAAGAGGTTTTATAAACAAGTGTTTCAGTTTGTTCACAACTAGAATGGTAGCAAGTTCACAGAACAGGAAACAGAAATTTGACTCCTATTATGCCTGACCATTTGCTAGAACAATCCAAACCTAATCCCATTTCTCTTCTCTCTCTAAGAAACTCTGCTTCAGTATTCATCATTGAAAGAGGATAAACATACACACCACACAAAACAATCGCTTTTAGGTAATATTACTTGGATAAGTGTGTGCTGTGCCTGTATTTAACTTGTATTTTTTTTGACCCGGCAAACACCAGAGGAACAAGGAGCCATAGAGTCATAGAGATGTACAGCACGGAAACATACTCTTCGGTCCAACCCATCCATGCCGACCAGATATCCCAACCCAATCTAGTCTTACCTGCTAGCACCCGGCCCATATCCCTCCAAACCCTTCCTATTCATATACCCATCCAAATGCCTTTTAAATGTTGCAATTGTACCAGCCTCCACCACTTCCTCTGGCTCCTCATTTCATACACGTACCACTCTCTGCGTGAAAAAGTTGCCCCTTAGGTCTCTTTTATATCTTTCCCATCTCACCCTAAACCTATGCCTTCTAGTTCTGCACTTCCGACCCCAGGGAAAATACTTAGTCTATTTATCCTATCCATGCCCCTCATAACTGTGATGTTTAAGAACAGATCTGTGCTAACAGGTGTGTACTGTGATTGTTATATGGTGATGGCCAGTGACCCATTTGGTCGATGCTGCTGTTCCTGATAGACATTTGGTCAACTCAGTTCTACTGATAAATTTAGTGAAATACTCTACCATGCTGTATATTGAAATGCCCATGCTTTAGGATCATTTCTCCACTGCAACACTTGAAGCTGCTTTTCAGTGTACTGACTTAGTATTCGCTGCCAGATTGCAAGTAATCATTTAGCAAAAATCTTTTGCAGCTACTTTCCCTGCAGATACATAGTGTGATTTGACACTAAGTGCACATCGGCTGATCTCTCAAAGCTTGCTGAATTCATGCTGTTGACTCTGAAGCTGAGGTATATTTCTGTTTCATGAACATAGCTGTAATAAGTTGGTTAGTGCAATAGTGGAATTGAGTGTTTTGTACTGGAGTCAGTTGTTCCTTTCAGATCAACATTCGTGAAGGTCCTGTTCAGACTGCTGACAGATTGCGTACATCAACATGCATTTAAACAAACAACATGTGCACAAAAATAAAGTTTAGAGGGGCCATTGCTTGACAGTATTGTCAATCAAATGAATGTTTCTTGAAAAGAAGTAGAAATATTAAGTAATTTTAAGTGAAAAGCATCGTTGGCTAATAAGGAGTGTATGAGATGGTTCTGCAGAAGTCACGAGTTTGTTGGCATGCACAGTTACCGTTAAATAAAGAAACATCCGTTTCAAAAGGAAAAGCTTTGGGCACCAAACCTTTTAATTTACTTAGAATGGAGGAGAAATTTGTGGAGAACAGACATTATATGAAACTTGAACTGAAGTTTTGTAACATGAAGTTGAGTGAATGTGGTGGTTCATTTCTCATTTGCTGTCACAACTGGTTAGGTTTACCGATGAGACTGTGATGCCAGCAAAAGAAGCCTTATCAACTATCTTTACTGCTAAGTCTTGTTACATAAATCATTTATACTGATCTCACTCACTGCTCCACACTTCATCCAAATGGGTATCTATTTTTATTTGTTCTTGGGCTGTAGGTGCCTGAGAGATTTATTGTCCATACCAGGTTGGCCTGAGAGGTCAGTGGTAAATACCTGCAGTCCTTGTGGTGAACCTGCAATGCGTGTACTGATTTCACATAGCTATCTGCTTTCAGGTTATAATTCTGAAGGTAACTACCTGTCAGTCACTGCTGTGGCAAATGACCTGTCCTTCCTGTGAGGGAAAGCCTTTAAAAATAAATAAAACAGCTATATGTTGGCTTACATCATTAACAAGCTGAAGCTGTAACTGTGGCAACTGATCATTGTGAATACTCAAAACATTCTGAGTATTAAAAATTCAAAAATAATTTGTTAGGCAGACATAAGTAATCTGAAAGGGAATATAAATAGGTTGAGTTAGTGGGCAAAAACTTGCAGATGGAGTTTTTTGCAGGAAAATGTGTAGTCATAGAGAAGTACAGCACAGAAACAGATCCTTCGGCCCATCTAGTCCATGCCGACCAAATATCCCAACCTAATCTAGTCCCATTTGCCAGCACTTGGTCCATATCCCTCTGAACGCTTACTATTCATATACCCATCCAGATGCCTTTTAAATGTTGCAATTGTACCAGCCTCCACCACTTCCTCTGGCAGTTCATTCCATACAAGCACCACCCTTTGCATGAAAACGTTGCCCCTTTGTTCCCTTTTCTTTCTTGCCCCTCTCACCCTTAACCTATACCCTCTAGTTCTGGACTTTCCCACTTCAGGGAAAAGACTTTGTCTACTTATTCGATCCATGCCCCTCATGATTTTATAAACCTCTGAGGTCACTTCTCAGCCTTCGACACTCTAGGGAAAACAGCCCCAGCCTATTCAGCTTCACCCTATAGCTCAAATCTTCCAACCTTGGCAACATCCTTGTAAATCCTTTCAAGTTTCACAACATCCTTCCAATAGGAAGGAGACCAGAATTTGCGTAATATTCCAAAAGTGGCCTAACAGCCACAACATGACCTTCCAACTCCTATATTCAGTGCTCTGACCAATAAAGGAAAACATACCAAACGCCGCCTTCAGTATCCTATCTACCTGCGATTCTACTTTCAAGGAACTATGAGTCTGAATTCCAAGGTCTCTAGTATTAAAAGGCCGACTAGTAGTTAAATGTTAAGAAATTCCAAGAAGGTGAGCACAGAGGGATCTGGGTGTCCTAAGCGTGAAATACAAACATTATCACGCAGATACAGCAAGTAATTAGGAAGGCAAATGAAATATTGTCCTTCATTGCTGGGGGTCTGGAGGTGAAAAACAGGGAAGTCTCGTTACAACTGTACCGGGTCCTAATGAGGCCACGCTCGGAGTACTGTGTATGCATTTGATCCCTGTATTTAAAAAAGAATATACTGGCATTGGAGGCTGTTCAAAAGAGAGTCACAATGTTGATTCCTGGAATGAAGGTGTTGACTTATCAAGAACAGGTAAACAGATTTGGCCTTTAGTCTTTAGGGTTTAGAGGAATGGGGGTGATCTTAGAGAAACATGCAAGATTTTAAGGGTTTTGGCATGATTGCTTTTGAGATTGGGAATCTTGGAATCTTCAGCTAGTGCACATAGTAACATTTTAAGTGAACATTCATTCAAAACTGACATACAGAGGATTTCTTTTTCTCAGGGGGTAGTGAATGTCTGGAATTCTGTACCCTTGTACATTGTGAAGCATAGATCACTGTGAGGATTTCAAGAGGAGATGGATAGAGTTTTTGAAATTCTAGGCAATTGAGGGCTATGAGGAGATGGCAACAAAGAGGAATTAAAGCCTGGAACAGTGCAACCATGATCTTATAGAATGTCAGGGTGGACTTGAAGGTATGAATGTCCTCCTACTGTTCCTATTTTTTATGTTCTTACATTCTTATATCAACAAACATGAACATCATCCTGAGGATGGATTGAAAGACCACAAAAGCTGTGCTCTGCCTATGGAGTTACTAGAAGGTTTCTTCAAGCCTTCTTCACTGACTTGGAAATATATCGCCATTCCTTCCCTGTCACTGGCTCAAAATCCTGGAATTTCCTCCCCACAGGGAATTGTAGGTTAGCCCACAGCAGGTGGACTGCAGCGATTCAAGAAGGCAGCACACCACCACCTTCTCAAGGGTAACTAGGGACGGGTAACCAATGCTAGCTCAGCCAGTGGCCCCTACATCCCACAAATGAATAAATTAAAAGAAAACTGTCATGCATGTACGTACATGGGTGAAGAGGTATGGAGGAAGTAGTTTTACAGTTCATACAAATTGTATTTATCATTGTGGGTGCAGCTAATTATCAATTTGCTATCAGCTGTTCAGTATTCACATCCAATGCTGATTTCACTCCCTGTTTCTTAATCAAATTTACATTCAAGATTGTTCAAACTGCTGTAGCTTTGAGGTGAGTCAAGCTATACTTGTTTTTATTCAAATCCATTAAACATTATTTATAGTCGGCCCATGTCCTGACATCCTCTGAAGAATAAAGGATTAATGCTCGACAGAATTTAAACTTGCAGCATAAGGTCAGATATGTGACAGCTGAATGCCGAAAATTGTGTGAGAACTGAACTGAATAATTTGCTGTGTAAGTTCGAAGTGATTGTACAAGGCTTAAAGCGCTGCATTTCAATGAAAGTAGCCCTTCCCCAGCTGTGATTTTCAGTGATAGGAGTTTGAAAAGTAAAGGGGCAAGGAAGGTTTGAATTTTTGCAAAAACAAAAGAGCCAATTCAGCCAGCCACAACTCATCCAGGAAGGGAGATTTTGCAGTCTTGCCTCAGCCCAGTCTCAGCTGCAAAAACAGCAGCAGTCAGTCACTTAAGAAGATAAAATATTGCAGATGCTGGCAATCTGAAATTAAAACAGGAAGGTTTAAGACTCGAATGACACAACAAGTCAGGCCAGATCTGCAGAGACAGAAATGGAGTTCACTTTTCTGGGCAAAGACCTGACATCAGAATACTCCACAGATGCTGCCAGATTTGCTAATTATTTCCAAAATTTATTTTTTGATTTAAAATTTTCTCTTATCTGATTCTAGACTTTCTGTCTCAACCACCAAACCAAGCTTCTCCATATTAATCACTAGTTACTTCTTCTTCAAGTCATTGCAACACCAGAAGCAACCCATCGAATCCATGCTGAGTCTGCAGAGTAATCCAGTCAGCCCTATTACCCCATTCTATTCCCATTCCCCTGCAAGTTTATTTCACGCTAGTATCAATCCAATTTCTTTTTGAAATAATTGTTCAATTCCACTTCCAACAATCTGTGGGTAATCCACCATTTGACATGGCCAAAAAGATTTTCCTCACGGCCCCTTGTATGTTTCCTACCGAAACCATAAATTCCCAATCCCCATTCCATAAAATAATGGGAATAGCTTTTCTTTGTCCACTAACTACCACGTTGTTGCCTGCTGACTCAAGACTTTGGTTTCATCATGCAGTTATGTTTGTTTTGTTCATTGCCACACACTGACTGGATATTTTAACTGAGAGGAATAATATGTGCCTATCAATATCTTATCTCCCTGAGTTTCCTCTGTCTCAGCACTGTTCGTCAAGTTTGGTTTATGGCTGTTTACCTTTTCCTAGGCTTATATCTCTCAACTAAGTGGTCATACCTCAGTGGGCTACTTGGCTACATAGCAACTTCAAATCATTATCAAGTCCCTGACTCTCTCCTCAGAATGAGTTGCTCCTGCCACTTTGCATGTTATTCTTTGCTTTTGAATCTAAGTTACAGTATTTACCTCCCCATCTTCGAACAGTATATACCCAGATTGGAACTAGTACGTACATTTGAATTGAACATGCTTTGTTCAGCACTAACCAATTTAAGGTTGTGCTCAAGTTGGTACTCATATTAATATTCATTGTCAATGTTCAAATCATTCCCATGTGTTCATTATTCTGCTGTAACTCAATTGAACCATTTTGATAAATTGCTAGATGTGACCAGAACAGCGAGGTTATTTCTGGACATCAAAAGAAGCCAGCAATCTATTGATATGTCAATTTACTGCAAAAGTTCATGTGAATTTTTATAGTAAACATTATTCCAAATATAACTGCGAAGTGCAGTTAATGAGCTGTGGGCACTGTCTCATGAACAGCAGACTTGACTTACTAAATCTTTGTGGCCAACTTCATCCCTTTGTCACTCAGTTGTTTCTGTTGTTTCAGGTATAAGTGAATAGAATTAAACCAAATTCACAAAATAGTGGTGTACATTTCAGAATCCAATGAAATGTGACTTCAGTCCCCTCAAAGTCCTTCAGCATTATTGTACTCTCTTGCAAGTCTTATAATATGATGTACTGAGTTAGAAAGGGACACTGGGAATGCCAATGGATAATAGCAAAATTAATTAGATTTGTGTGTATATCTGAAGCAACTATTCTTAACAGAATAGCAATTTAAATTTGGCATTTTTGCGTTCATCCTGATGAGTGCAAGGTGAAAAGTTTCAACAACTTCTTAGCAATGCTCAAAACTTGCTTTCTGTTTGGATTTATAATCTAGTAATTCCAAAATAGTTAATTTTACAGGAAAGTTAGTGCAATCAGTGAACATTATTGAATGTAATCATTTGCTGCCAACTTTCAATATAGTACTTTATAATTCTGACATATTGTTTCTTTCATTCCTTTGCAACAGCCAACAGAGGCAGCACTGGAACCACAGCAGATCCAAGCTTTTGACCAGCTCCGGCGCCTCTACAGAGGCCCATCTAGGGTATGTTGCTATCTCACTTCCTTAAAATAAAACAGTTCCCAAAAAAAATAGTGCTGTGTCTTGAAAATATGGTTCCTGAGTAATTAGAGATGTCACTGCAACATAATAGGCCTGAGTCTGTGCTGAATACTTGCATTTTAAGAGGCAATAGAATCTCACGATATCTATCTATTTGTTGCTTTATACATTCCTAAACTCGAGACTGTGATTGTCTCTTATATGTTTGACTTTTAAAAGCAATTTCAATAAGGAGATTTTCATTATTTTGAGACGTGCTTTTTAAGACGTGATATATGCGTACTAAGGAATAAACTGCTTGCCATTTCTGAGCACTCCGTGTTAGCATGTAATACCCTAGGTTAGTTACAATTAATAATAATGTGTAACAAAATGGCCTGCTTACTCTGACATGGCCCAGTCTCAATCTCAGAAGTGAATCTCCCATCAAAGTAGTGCAACATGTTTTTGTCATTGCTCACAAATGCACCCTTGGGCTTGTCTGAGAGATATTGCAAGCTGTGCTGAATTATAACAGCTTTGTGCTGTAAGCCTTACTGACTGAAAACCTGAAAACAATTCCTTTTCTTAATCCTTATAAACATTAAAACTTCATTCATTGTGATTATTAATCACTGGGCAATGAAACTATTATTTACTGTGTAGAGCAACATCTCAGCACCCAAAGCAATAATCACAAATAGAAATCAATGTTTTAAACAATGAAAACACTGTTTTTCTTCTTTAATATCTTGTCTGTCTGGGAATGTTTGTCAGTAAAAGTCAGAAAAGACAGTAATACTGAGAGGATTTGATACAATCTCTGTGATTATTCAGTTAATCTATTTTTTGAAAGGAACCAACATGGTATTAGTTTCTCGTGAATTAAATCGATGTTATTCACTGTGGCCACTGATTTTGTATCAAAGTTTTAATCTGCTAGTCTTTGCTCCATATCCAACCCCTAAAATTGTAGCTGTACAAGATATTTTCCAAACCAAGTACAGGGCTTCCAGCTTTCAAGATGATAAGTGACAAACAAATAGCAGGATAGAGTTAAAGTGATCAAGACAACATACTGTAGGTGCTAGAAACCTGAAATAAAAACTGAAAATGCTGAAAATACTCAGCGGGACTGACAGAATTTGGGAACAGTGAAATGGAGATTTTAACAGAGGGGTTTTGAAGAGGGGCCCTTGATCTGAAAGGTTAGCTTTTTTTTCTCCACATCTCCTGCCAGACATGCTGAGTTCTTCCAGCCTTTTCTGTGATGGCTAAGTTAGGGCACTTGAGAGTTACAAGTTAGGCAGGAAAGACTGAAAGAGAGAGATAAGAAGAGCCAGGAGGGGACATGAGAAGTCGTTGGCGAATGGGATCAAGGAAAATCCTAAGGCTTTCTATAGATATATCAGGAATAACAGAATGACTAAAGTAAGATTAGGGCCAATCAAGCATAGTAGTGGGTAGTCATACATGGAGTCAGAGAAGATAGAGAGTGGGCAAAATGAATATTTTTCATCAGTATTCACACTAGAAAAAGACAACGTGATCAAGGAGAATACTGAGATATAGGCTACTAGACTAGATGGGATTGAGGTGCAAAAGGAGGATATGTTAGCAATTCTGGTACGTGTAAAAAATAGATAAGTCCCCTGGGCCAGATGAGATTTTTCCTAGGATTCTCTGGGAAGCCAGGGAGGAGATTGCCAAGCCTTTGGCTTTGATCTTTATGTCGTCATTGTCTACAGGAATAGTGCCACAAGACTGGAGGATAGCAAACGTTGTTCCCTTGTTCAAGAAGGGGAGTAGAGACAACCCTGGTAATTATAGACCAATGAGCCTTACTTCGGTTGTGGGAAAAGTGTTGGAAAGGGTTATAAGAGGTAAGATTTATAATCATCAAGAAAGGAATAAGTTGATTAGGGATAGTCAACACAGTCTTGTGAAGAGTAGGTCATGCCTCAAAAACCTTGTTGAGTTCTTTGAGAATGTGACCAAACAGGTAGATGAGGGTAAAATTGTTGATGTGGTGTATATGGATTTCAGTAAGACATTTGATAAGGTTCCCCATGATAGGCTATTTCACAAAATACGGAGGCCGGGGATTGAGGGTGATTTAGTGGTTTGGATCAGAAAGAAGACAGAGATTGGTGGTTGATGGGAAATATTCATCCTAGAGTTCCGTTACTACTGGAGTACCGCAAGGATCTGTTTTGGGTCCACTGTTGTTTGTCAGTTTTATAAATGACCTGGATGAGGGTGTAGAAGGATGGGTTAGTAAATATGCAGCTGACACTAAGGTCAGTAGAGTTGTGGATAGTGACGAAGGATGCTGGAGGTTACAGAGGGATATTGATAAGCTGCAAAGCTGGACTTTGAGGTGGCAAATGGAGTTTAATGTGGAAAAGTGTGAGGTGATTCACTTTGGAAGGAGTAACAGGAATGCAGATTACTGGGCTAATGGTAAGATTCTTGGTAGTGTAGGTAAGCAGAGAGATCTTGGTGCCCAGGTACATCGATCCCTGAAAGTTGCCACCCAGTTTGATAGAGTTGTTAAGAAGGCATAAAGTCTGTTAGCTTTCATTGGTAGTGGGATTGAGTTTCAGAACCATGAGATCATGCTGCAGCTTTATAAAACTTTGGTGCAGCCGCATTTGGAGTATTACGTACAGTTCTGGTCACTGCATTATAGAAAGGATGTGGAAGCTTTGGAAAGGATTCAGAGGAGATTTACTAGGATGTTGCCTGGTATGGAGAGAAGGTCTTACGAGGAAAGGCTGAGGGACTTGAGGCTGTTTTTGTTTTCGAGAAGGTTGAGCGGCGTGGAATGCACTGCTTGAAACAGTAGTAGACTCGCCAACTTTAAAGGCATTTAAATGGTCATTGGATAGGCATATGGATGAGAATAGAATAACGTAGGTTAGATGGGCCTCAGATTGGTTTCACAGGTCAGTGTAACATCGAGGGCCGAAGGGCCTGTATTACGCTGTAATGTTCTATGTTCAAGCAGATATTAGATGTTTGGTATTGTACTGAAATGCAAACACTTGCAGATTTGAAGCAGTTACCTGTTGCCTGTAGACAGTGACAGTTGGCAGTATTAAGTGAACACATAGCTGTTTGTATTTGGGACATCTCCATCTGCAGGACATCTGTCCAGATGATGCCTCCTTTACAAGGGGCTCAGCTGTGTTCCTGAGTTAGGACTGACCTACTTGTAACAGAGAAGGTTAAGAGTCAATCTTATAGAGTCTTTCAAGAAGCTGAGATGTTTTGATAAAGTAGGGTGAGAAGAATTTCCCTGTGAGGAGTGGATCAATAACACGAGGTCATCGAGTTACAATTCTCAGGTAAAGGTTCTGAGGGGGCATGAATAATGTTTTCACTTCAGGTTGTCAGGTTTGGGAATTTTCTCTGGAAAGGTGATAGAAGCTGATTCCAGCAATACTTACAGAGGAGAGTTGAAAAGTGAGCTGAAGAGGTTTACAGATAAGATGCAGAGATGTGAGACAACTGCTTTTCCATGGGGCCAGCAGAAACATATTGGGCAGAATGGACCCCCAGTCTGTCTTATGTTTTCACGATTCTGTAAATGCATTGCTATGTTGAGTAACACTGGGAAATATAGCCACTTCTCAGTTAGGTTTACATTTCTGGGAGAGCTGAGAGCTGTCGGTATCGAAAGCATTGGTGTCAGGTGAAACACAGAATCAGTGTTGATGAGGAACTTGAGCTGTTCGCCCTGACAGTAGTTAACATGGGAAAATCAATAAAAGGAGAGAAGTGACTGCAAGAAAAGCCAACTGTGCCATCAGTTTGTATCAGTAATTCAGGTTATTAACTTTATTCCTGTGTATGCAGTGCACACCATTGTATCAATAAGATGCCATCAATTTACTGATTATCAAACAGTGCTGCACAATATTTCCAACACAACAGCATTCACGTTGCAGCTAGGGCATTTAATCTGATTTTAAAAAAACGTGACTTTTCAAATGTCGGTTTATTACAATTGATGCAGCCAATGCCATGATACTTCACATAGCGCTTCAAGTTAAATATATAGCTAGCAGCAACTTGACCCTGTCAGTGTTATGAGTTTCTGACAGATATTTTTATGCATTTCAGTTTCTCAGTTGCATGGCTAAATTATTTTGCATAATATTTATCTGTGAATCATTTTTAAAGCAGCTGATGAGTATATAAATGGAAGGGAGTGAGTTAATCTTCCTGGATGACACATTTCACCCTAAACAAGAGATATGATCCCAGATCTCTAGCAGTATGCACAGATCAGTCAAAAGTGGAAAGCCTCCAATTACTTCTTTCATCCCATGGAGAGCTGATGAAGCACTCAAACAAATTAAAATCAATAGTAATAGATTAAAAGAGAAATAAAAGTGACTCACTTATTGATTAATAGTCCTTTACCCTGTTTCCTAATGCCTTTTAGGAAAGGAAATCTGCCATCTGAACCTGGTCTGGTCTACATGTAATTCCAGAACAACAGTAATGTGGTTAACACTCAACTGCCCTCTGGGCCAGAACCCCCCATATCCCATGAATGAATACTTTTTTGAAATGATAGATGAACTTGCGTGGGAGGCCTTGGACAGTGTGCTGATGTTTCAAAGCATTCAAATGTATGTGTTGAAGGAGATGTTCCAAATTAGTAGTCAGATCAGTGACAGAAACCAATTAGAGTATTTCTTCCTGTTATTGCCGGAAAAGGGTAACATGGCCATTTTAATATGATTCCTCTGTGAACGTTTCTGTGGTTTTGTTTTCAAGGAGACAATGAACCCATTACTAATATTAGTACATAGATTGTTTGACATTGCCTTTTCTGCTGAGATTAGTTGAGGATAGATTTATGCCAGAGTAAAATAAAGCATTTCAAGGTTTCTGCTTGTGAAAAGGCTGTGATACTTGTATCAGGGCCCCTCTTGGGAAGTACTGAGAATAGCTCAGATAGAAGCTGTGGACTTAGGTAGAGTGTGGTAGCCAGGGGACAAAGAGAAGGGAAAGAGAGATTGGGATCCAGAGTGACAAACAAAATGTGCATGAATTGACACAAAAGCTAAGCTAACACTGGAAGGCAAAGATTAGGATAAACATACCTTGTGTGTAAGCATTGAATAGGAATGAGACACCAATGAGACAATCCAAAATTAAAATCAAATGATCCATCAATGAAAGGCACACCCATTTAGCACCAATGTCAAAGCACTTTCCTTCCACTGTAGCTGACAGTGCATCACTTTATCAGAACCTCACTATCACTTTAAATGAATTAAGCCTTTTAAATAATTCTGTCCATCACTCCTGTAAGATTACAGTTTGTCTTCAACCCCGCAATGACCTCTCAGTGACTCCCCCGAGATGGGATTCTGATCTTGTCAGCAGGACCACCTGCTTCTACTCGATTACCCATTTCCACCACAGTTGCAGATCATCTGCTACTGATACCCTCATTCAAGCCTTTGTTGCCTCGAGACCTTTCTGTTCCAATTCACTCTTGGCTGGTCTCCAACATTCTAAGCTTAAGGAGATCCAAAACACTGCTTCCCATAACCTTACCCAGTCAAAGTCCATTCATCTTATTATCTCTTTCCTCATTTACCAACACTATCACCAAATTAAACTGCACCTCAGTGATAAAATTCTTACATTAATTTTCAATTCCTTACAGTCTTTCCCATCCCTACCTCTCTAATCTCCTTCAACCCTACAATCCTCCAAATATCTGTACTACTACAATTCTTGCCTGTTAAATATCCTTGAATTTAATTGCTCCTAAACAGGTGACCGTGCCTTCAGCTACTTGGGCCTGAGCTCCAGAATGCCTTCATACCTCTCTCCACTGCCCTGCTTCATTCTTCCTCTTTAAGACTTCCCTCTTGAACCAAAATTTGATCATCTGACCTAATATCTCCTTATCTAGTTCAGTGCCAAATATTGCTTTATTGCTGTGCTATTCCAGGGAGTATAATAATTACATTTAAGGAGTTATGCACAAATTGTTTGACATTGTTCTTTCTGCTGAGATCAGTGGAGGATAGGTTTACACTAGAGGAGGGTAAAGCATTTAAAGGTTTCTGCTTGTGAGAAGGCTTTCCCATGGGTTCCCCATTGTAGGCTCATTCATAAAGTCAGGAAGTATGGGATACAGGGAGATTTGGCTGTCTGGATTCAGAATTGCTTGGCTGACAGAAGGCAGAGAGTGGTTGTAGATGGAAAGTATTCTGTCTGGAGGACAGTGTTAAGTGGGATCCCGCAGGGCTCTGTTCTTGGGCCTCTGCTCTTTGTAGTTTTTATAAATGACTTGGATGAGGAGGTTGAGGGGTGCGTTAGTATATTTGCAGATGACACAAAGGTCGGAGGTGTCATCGATAGTATAGAGGGCTGCTGCAGTGCGACATAGACAGGTGCAGAGCTGGGCAGAGAAATGGCAGATGGAGTTCAACCTGGATAAATGCAAAGTGATGCATTTTGGAAGGTGGAACTCGAATGCTGAATATAGGATTAATGACAGGATTCTTGGCAGTGTGGAGGAATAGAGGGATCTGGGTGTGCAAATACATAGACCCCTCAAAGTTGCCATCCAAGTGGATAGGGTTGTTCAGAAAGCATATGGTGTTTTGGCTTTCATTAACAGAGGTATTTTGCTGCAGCTCTACAAGTCCCTGGTGAGACCACACTTGGAATATTGTGTCCAGTTCTGGTCGCCCTACTATAAGAAAGATGTGGAGGCTTTGGAGAGGGTGCAAGGAAGGTTTACCAGGAAGCTGCCTGGACTGGGGGACTTGCCTTATGAAGAAAGGTTGAATAAGCTCGGACCTTTCTCACTGGAGAGAAGGAGAAAGAGAGGAGACCTGATCGAGGTGTATAAAATAATGAGAGGAAGAGATAGAGTCAATAACCAGAGACTTTTCCCCAGGGCAGGATTGACTGATACGAGAAGTCACAGTTTGAAGATATTAGGAGGAAGTTATAAAGGAGACATCAGAGGTAGGTTCTTTACACAGAGAGTTGTGAATGCATGGAATGTGTTGCCAGCAGTGGTGGTGGAAGCGAAGCCATTGGGGACATTTAAGCGACTGCTGGACATGCACATGGATAGCAGTGAGTTGAGGGGTGCGTAGGTTAAGTTACTATATTTTACATTAGGATTAAGTCTTGGCACAACATCGTGGGCCTAATGGGCCTGTTCTGTGCTGTACTTTTCAATGTTCTAAGGCTGTGATACATGCATCAGTGGGTCTCCCAGGAAGTACTAAGAATAGCTCAGTGGCTGTCCTGCCACATGCAACTCTCTTCAGAAGCACTCATTCTCACTAGTTTTTTTTTCCCCCATCCAATATTGACACAGGCAATTGCTGACAGTATCTATAATGTGTCAACATCCTTGGCTCTTGGATGGAATTGTGTCTCTCTGCCAGTGCATTACATCTGGAAACTCAGATTCCTCAGGATCTAACAAGAAATCTTGTTAATTCAGGAATACTGCACGAAAACAGTGAAATGTAGCAATTTGGAAGCAGAGACAACAGCACAGAAATAACTGCATCACAATCCCCTGACGTAATGCTGTGAATAGAGCGGTTAACAGTGGGTATACTCTGAAAAAGGGTCACTGGACTCGCAATGCTAACTCTGTTTTCTCTCCATAAATGCTGCCAGACCTGCTTAGTTTCTCCGGCAATTTGAGGGTTTTTTGTTTTGCATTTCAGATGTCCGCATCTGTAGGTCTTTGATTCATTTTATTGAGAACAGCCTGTTCAGTACAATTACCATATCCAGCTTGAGATCTACACTTTAGTTTAAAGTTAGCATTCACATTACAGATTTATAATTCTAGAAATAACACAGAAAAGTACAGCTTGCAGTGCTGCTCATAGTTGCACTCAAAGATCAAAATGGCTTAATTCCACACTTCTCTGTTTCTCCAGAATCTCATGCCTCGATCACATTTGCTCCAAAGTAAACAGTCCCAACTTCTTCAATCTGTATCTAGGTCTGAAGTTTATGATCCCCATTTTATGGACTCTTTATACATCCACATTACATAATTCCTATATTGTGGAGCCCAAAACAGGACGCAGTATACAGCTGAGGCCAAACAAATCTTCTATACTAGTTTATCATAATCATTTTACTCTTCTACTTCATTCTCTTATTAATAAATCATTGGATATTTTGTGCATTATTAACTGCTCTCTCAATCTACCCTGATACCTTTATGGCCAATGCGCAAATACAGCCAAGTCCCTCTGTTCCCGTGATCAGTTGAGAACCTTTGCTCTATATTGTATCTCTGACTGGTTGGAGTCATACCTAACACAAAAGGAGGTCGGAGACCAATCATCTCAGCCCCAGAACAGTGCTGCAGGAGTGCTCCAGGTGTCTGGAGTCCGACCAGCTTCACCTGCTTTATCCCTTCCAAGCCTCTATCTCAATATTCCCTCTAATTTTTCAAACTGTTGCACAGACCTCCGAAGTCCAAACTCAGCAGCAGCTTCCAGACATGGAAGCAATGTGTCAACTGATGTGTGTGGCGGTTCTCAGCGCCCGAACAGCTTAGAGGGAATGTTGCTCCACCTCCACCTCAGGCGTCACCATCACTGACAGAAGGTAGCAGCAGTGCGTTCCATCCGCTGGATGGACTACAACAAACTAAGACCAACCAAAGACTCCTTTGACGATAACTTCCAAAGCCACAACCTCCATCACTATGACAAGAGCAGCTTCCTGGGAGCAACATTCATAGACTCCCTATGGTGTGGACGCAGGCATTCAGTCCATTGAGTCCACACCGACACTCTGAAGAACATTCCACCCAGACTCACCCACCTACTCTATAACCCTGCATTTCCCACAGCTAACCGCTCTGACCTGGGCATTCCGGGACACTATGGGCAATTTCCCATGGCCAGTCCACCTAACCTGCACATTGTTGGATTGTAGGAGGAAACTGAAGCACCCAGAGGAAACCCACACAGACAAGGGGAGGATGTACAAACTCCACACAGACAGTCACCTAAGGGTGGAATCGAACTCGGGTCCCTGGCTCTGAGGTAGCAATGATAACCACTGTGCCTTGCAAATTCTATTCCAATCCATATATCATCCTGCCTTGGAGCTATATCACCACTTGTTTCATGTTACTAGTCAAAATCATGGAAGCTTTTTTCTTCATAGTGCTGTCGGTGTACTTACCCTATACAGATTGCAGTCACTTACTGAAATAAATTGAGATTAATAATAAGTGTTAGCAACACCCACATGTCATGAATTTCTTTAGAAGCAACTCAGAAAGTTTTCCTGTACGAAAGAAGCTACATAAATGCAAAGTGCTGTAGTTAATACTGACTGTGAATAGTTGACAGTAAATTGCTCCATTCACTTTTATCAGCAAAAGAAACTCAAAATCTTTGTTTATATGTGTTGACAATTGGCTCATATTCCTGGATAGCACAGGCCAAAGGCAGCTTTATGTATACTAAGACAGTGTCTTTAATTTCCTTTCTATAATTCAAGCAAACCTTGTGTGTTATCAAATCCAGCAGCTTACCAGAAGCAATTTGCAACACCATGACTGGGATTCAGATGATATTTTCATAAATCATTTGAACATTACGTTGACAGATTATGACCTTGCCCGAACCATTTGATGAGATGCTGTCTTGTAACACAACGCTGAGGAGCAATTATTCTTGACAGAGTGCATCCAAAACGGTCCTCTATCAATTTTAATGCATAGCGTTAATAAAATAAAAATGTATGGAGCTCTGCATTTATTCACTTGAAGGGTTTTCTAAACAAGTCACACTTCTCTCCATAATAATGCTGCTGTAAAACTTACTTCTTTAATCTTAAAAGACTTGCTGATCCTGTCATTGTCCTCTTGATAAGGTAAGAGCAATGCAATGAACCTGTTTGAACCAGGATTAAAGACAATCTGTGTAAGTAATAAGAAGATGTGTTCAGATAGTTCATGGACATGGCACTGAAGCCATGGAAATGTCATGAGTACAACTCGACTGGGCAGCATTATATAACATTAGATAGCTCCGTCTTGAAAACACCAAAATTGCTGCTGCATGCTTTGACACTCAATGGCATTACCATTACTGAATTTGACATTCAGTGGCATTACAGTTGCTGAATATCCCAGTATCAACATCCTGAAGGTTGCTATTTCATAAGCTGAAAAATTCTGCAATGAATAACCCACCTCCTGACTCCCCAAAGTATGTCTACTCTCTGCAAGGTTCAAGGCAGCAAGGTGATGGAATGGTCTCCACTTGTTTGAGTGAGTGTTTCTCCAGCAACACTTAAGAAGCCTGACATAACCCAGGGCAAAGCAGCCTTTTTGTTTCTCACCCCATCCACTTGCTGCACCTCCACTACTAATGCACAGTGGCAACAGTGCACAGAATGGACCCTCAATTATCCGAGTGAGGCGTGTGGGGGGGTATTTTGTTCGGATAACTGATTGTTCAGATAACATTTTTACGGGTCCTTGAGATCTTGTTTGGATAATCCGAATTGTTCGGATAACTGAGGTGGTTCTGTAACCATCGACAAGATGCACTGTAAGGACTCAACAAAGCTCCTTTAGCATCACCTTCCAAACCATTGATCACTGCCACCTAAAAGGGCAAAGACCACAGATGTATGGAAATGCCACCATCACCCTGACATTTCTCCTACAACTGTACCAGCCAGAGTTGGAATGATATAACTGGTCCTTATGGCCAGTGGGCCAAACTCCTGGAGCTCGATTTGGAACGGTGCTGTGGGTGCAGCTAAATCGGATGGACTGCGATAGTTCCACCACCTTCACAAGGGCAATTAGGAATAGACAAAAGGTGATTCCAAAATCTTGTGAAAAAGTTCTGAAAATCTGAGACATAAACTAAAAATGTTGGAAGGATAGCAGGTCAGTCAGGAACTGCTCTGAGGATAAATAAATAACAGAAGTTTATACATTGCATATGGTGTGTGGAATAAAGTCTGGGAGGTTGGCAGGATACATTTTGCACTTCTCAGTCTTAATTTGAAATAAGTCAAAAAAGTTGATTGGGGCATTATCAGAGCACTGTGTCCTGCTTTTGAAAGTTTTATTTCCTAGTTTATGTTGCACCATACATGGCTTCCTTTGGCCTTGAGCTCTCTTGCTGCACTCTAGTTTTGAACATTTTAAATATTTATAAGTAGCTTTTAAAATGTTATCCCATCATGCTTATGCCGACCGACTGCAGTGTGGTTGAAACAGAAATCACTCCATCTTTCATGGGAACATTGAATAAATATTTGAAGCAGAGGAGAGGGCAGGGTGTATGGAGACTGTGGTGTTACTGGTGAGTTGTTCTAGCAAAAAGCCAGTGGCAGACCTAACGACTTCGAAATTTGGGGATGCACATTTTAGGAATCCTGTGTTCCCACAGAGGATTCTTCGTGGTTAAGTTCTAGAATTGGCTTTGATTCATGTTCTTACAACTGTACACACAAACATCATTTAAGTCAGGAATCGAAGTTTAGGCTGTGGATCACACAGTCAGTCACTGGTGCTTAGGAAGAGAATGGCTGATTGTGACCTGTATGGGGGAAGATTCTTTGAGAGTGTGGATGGAGACAAGTGTTCTGAGGATTGGTGGTTTGTACAGTAATACCAGTTAGCAAGATGGTTTAAAGTTTATTGGCCATTTTCCATCAGGTAATGTGGGACTGGTTTCACTCAGTGCAAGCCCAGTGATACTGGTAGTCTCAGGACAAGCTCATGTTGCACTGGGGACCTGAAACAGGCATCATGCCCCATATTTTCACATGCAGAGTGTCCTACATCTGTTTCAGTTATGTGTAAAGGATGTCTGTTGTTCATCCATATCCAACTTGGGAGACAACTCCAATTGGAGGTGACAGAAACGGAAGTTGCTGGAAAAGCTCAGCAGGTCTGGCAGCATCTGAGGAAAGGTCACTGGACCCAAAAGGTTAACTCTGATTTCTCTTCACAGGTGCTGCCAGACCTGCTGAGGCTTTCCTGCAACTTCTGTTTTTGTTTTTGATTGACAGCATTCGCAGTTCTTTTGATTTCCATTTGGAGGTGTCCAGGGACTGTTCATTTCTGTTTGAGTGTCCCTGTGAAGGGTATGAACAAGTCTTGGATGCCAGTGAGAGTAGGTGGTGGGAAGAAATGTAGCGCTTTATTTATGTTTCTTTCCTCCCACCCCCACCAACTTCAGAAAATAAGTCTCCCTTTTAAACAGAGCTGATCAAACAATTTCCTGGCAGTTCCAGCAGTCCTGTAGTAATACAGTGACTCTGTCTGATAAAAGGCTACGATGTTTACGTTAGATGAATGTGGAAATGTGATCAAGGGAGCCAAGTTAATTCAGGAACCTGTGAACAAAATTGTCTTGATTTACTATGAGCTTTGTGATGGCAAACTGCTGATGATTTAAGGATAAAGGACAAACATGATTTGAGAACAGGGGAGAATCCTGAAGATGTGAAGATAGATGAATATCCAAGAATTTTCACTGACCAAGCAGGAGGCAGTGTAATGCCAATGGATGATGCCCAAACCAATGCTCACTGGACATGGTTCAAATACCACCATTCAATTCATAAACCTGAAATTAACAGTTTCAGTGATGGTAACCATTGTCAATGAGTTCACTTAAGGAAATTAAATCTGCAGACCATACCTGTTTTGATCAACACGTAACTCCAGATCCACAGAAATGTGGTTCACCCTTAAGTGCCACCCCCCTCGCTGAAATAGCTTAACAAGAATCCTATCTTATAAACAATGTTCCAAACACCATCATCACCATCCCTGGGTATTTCTGATCCACTGGCAGGACTGACCCACCTGAAGTGATATAAGCAGAAGGAGGTTGCTTGGAGCTTCAACATTGACTTTGGATCCCGTAAAATCACATGGCATCTGGTCATATATAATAAGGAAAATTCCTGCTTATTAACATCCACTATCCCCAGTGAAGAATCAGTAAACAATGTGACTTGGATGAAGTATTGAGGATGGCGAGGGGACAGATTGTAACTGTGCATGAGATCTTCAGTGTCCATCACCAAGAGCTGCTTGGTTAACACCATGACTGAACAGGTTGGCCAGGTCCTAAAAGGACATATTGACTGGTTCTGCAGCAGTTGGTGAGCGCACTACAAGATGGAAAAACATACTTGACTGGTTCTCATTAATCTACCTGCTGTATCTATGCATGATAGTATTGATAGGAGTGGTCACTGCACAGTCTTTGTGAAGACAAAATCACATTGAGGATACCCACGATCATGTTGTGTGACGCTACCACCGTGGTGAATGGAATAGATTTCAAAAAGATCTGGCAACTCAGAATTGACCATCCATGTAGCACTTTGAGGAATCAGCAGCAGAATTATATTCAACCACAATTGGTGTATCCCAAATTACCATTATCATTAAGTTTGTTCACTGTAAAGAGTAAGAAGCCATGCTGGTAGTGGCATCAGGCATACCTAGTGAAGCAACAATACAGGTCTACTTGATTACTTGTATGCCAGACTGTGAGAATGGCATGTGATAGAAAAAATTAAGTAATTCTACAAAAAAGAATCAGATCTAAGCTGTCTAACCTTGCCACATTCATTCATTTATGAATTGAGACAGACAATTTCTGAAGGAGGACTCTCCACAAATATCCTCATCTTCAACATGTGGGAGCCCAGAAGAACAGTACAAAAGACAACACAGCAGCATTTTCAACAACCTTTAGAAATGCTGAGTGAATGGTACATGTCAACCTCTTCCTGTTGTTCCCAGCATTATAGATTATATGTGGGAGATTATATGTGGGAAATCATGTCTCACAAACTTGATTGAGTTTTTTGAAGAAGTAACAAAGAGGATTGATTACGGCAGAGTGGTAGACGTGATCTATATGGACTTCAGGAAGGCTTTCGACAAGGTTCCCCATGGGAAACTGGTTAGCAAGGTTAGATCTCATGGAATACAGGGAGAACTCGCCATTTGGATACAAAACAGAGGGTGGTGGTGGAGAGTTGTTTTTCATACTGGAGGCCTGTGACTAGTGGAGTGCCACAAGGATCGATGCTGGATCCATTACATTTTGTCATTTACATAAATGATTTGGATGTGAGCATAATAGGTACAGTTAGTAAGTTTGCTAATAAAATTGGAGGTGTAGTGGACAGCAAAGAAGGTTATCTCAGAATACAACGGGATCTTGATCAGATGGGCCAATGGGCCATGGAGTGGCAGATGGAGTTTAATTTAGATAAATGTAAGATGTTGCATTTTGGGAAAGCAAATCTTAGCAGGACTTATACACTTCATGGTAAGGTCCTAGGAAGTGTTGCTGAACAAAGAGACCTTGGAGTGCAGGATCATAGCTCCTTGAAAGTGGAGTCGCAGGTAGATAGGATAGTGAAGAAGGCGTATGGTATGCTTTCCTTTATTGGTCAGAGTATTGAATACAGGAGTTGGGAGGTCATGTTGTGGCTAAATAGGACATTGGTTAGGCCACTGTTAGAATATTGTGTGCAGTTATGGTCTCCTTCCTATCGGAAAGATATTGTGAAACTTGAAAGGGTTCAGAAAAGATTTACAAGGATGTTGCCAGTGTTGGAGGATTTGAGCTATACGGAGCGGCTGAACAGGCTGGGGCTGTTTTCCCTGGAGTGTCGGAGGTTGAGGGGTGACCTTATAGAGGTTTATAAAATCATGAGGGGCATGGATAGGATAAATAGACAAAGTCTTTTCCCTGGGGTCGGGAAGTCCAGAACTAGAGGGCATAGGTTTACGGTGAGAGGGGAAAGGTATAAAAGAGATCTAAGGGGCAACTTTTTCATTCAGAGGATGGTGCGTGTTTGGAATGAGCTGCCAGAGGAAGTGGTGGAGACTGGTACAATTGCAACATTTAAAAGGCATCTGGATGGGTATATGAATAGGAAGGGCTTGGAGGATTATGGATCACATGCTTGCAGGTGGAACTAGATTGGCTTGGGATATCTGGTCAGCTTGGATGAGTTGGTCCAAAGGGTCTGTTTCTGTGCTGTACATTTTTATGACTCTGTGCCACCTTTGACAACTCAAATCGCTCCACATTGTACAAATTAAAGACTAAAGTCACTAGATAGCAGGGGCGACCCACCTTGACAGCATTATGGTAGTTGTACTGAAGACTTGTGTTCCAGAATTAGTGGTGTCCCCAGCCAACATGTTGCAATACAGCTGCTGTTGGCATGTACCCAGCAATGTGGAACAGTTCACGTGTATATCACTGCCACAAAGAGCAGAACAAGTCCAAACCCGGGTAATTGCTCGCTCATTTGTGTGTTTTCAGTCATCAACATAATGGAAGGGATTGACAATAGTGCTATCAAGTAGCACCTATTCAGCATTTCTGATGAAGGGCTTCTGCCCAAAACGTTGATTTTTCCTTTCAGATGCTGCCTGACCCGCTGTGCTTTTCCAGCACCACTCTAATCTTGACCCTATCCAGCAATAGCCTGCTCATTAACACTCCATTTCATTTCTGCCAGGGTCATTCAGATTCTGATCTCATTATAATCTTGGTGCAAGCATGGACAAACAAGCTAAACGTCAGAGGTATGGTGGGGTTGACGACTCTTGGCATCAAGGTAGCATTTGGCTGATTATGACAGCAAGGAACCAAGGCAAAACCTGCTCCACTAGTTTGAGACATACCTAGCACAAAGAGACGTGGTTGTGATTATTTAAGGTAAATCATTTCATCCCTCGGACTTCTAGAACATAGAAAAGTACAGCACAGAACAGGCCCTTTGGCCCACGATGTTGTGCCGAGATTTAATCCTAATGTAAAATATAGTAACAACCTACGCACCCCTATCTACAAGATAGGGATGCTTATCTACAAGAGTTCCTCAGGGTAAATGCCCATTTGCCCATAAATTGGCCATAGTGCCCAGGGATGTATAGGTGAGGTGGATTAGTCATGGGAAATGCAGCATTACAGGGAATAAGATTAGCGGGGGCTGGGTCTGGGTGAAATACTCTTCAGAGGGTTGGTGCAGACTCAGTGGGTGAAATGGCCTGTTTCTGCACCGTAGGAATTCTACAATATGAACAGTTTGGGAATGTGGTTGCCAATTATATTAGATTGTTTGGAGTTTGTGATGACGTAGTGTTGAAATGAAGGACTGAACCTGACATATGAAATAATATTTTCTCATTTTATATTTTATTGTGTTATAAACTGTAAAATGGACTTGTGAAGATTAGCTGGAATGTGAAAGAGCTTGCTTCATCATTCGACTCTTGACACCATATAACAGCTTAATATGAGCCTTATTACTAGAAACCAAAATACTGTAAACCTCCCTCCAGGAGCAAACGCTTTCTCTGGGGTTCAGCAAAACTTCAGGAGGCTGCAGACCTGTAGAAAGTCTTATTAGTAAAAGATATAGCTGTATCCTGTTGCTTTGTGTCAGTGAGATTTAAATAAAGCCACAAACACCAACAGGTCCAGAAGTTCCTTGGGGAGTATTTGGATTGCTCACTGTGACTCCAGCAGGAAAGAGATTGAGTTTTCCAGGAACTCATGTGAATAGCTAAAAGTGGCCATTTATACCATTTACTCTCATATCCCAGTGGAGACACTGACATTTCAGGGTCACTGTGTTTAGAAAAGTTTTGTGTTTGAATAAAAACATTCACTTACTCCATCTCCAAGATACTCCATTTAAAGTTCCTGATCCTTTCAGAGTTTTTCAAAAGCTCACTAATGTTTTATGGTGGCTTCTTAATGCTTGGTTGGACAGATATGAATAATTTCGTGTGATGGGGAAAAGTATGCATTGTTTGTGATATCCTAAAATGATATCATTCTTTCTTTCCCAGTTATAGTGCTGAAAGTAAAATAGTATTGCACAGAAGGGCATTGAATCAATTTTCTACTGCACTGTCTCACTGTCTGCCTTCCCCTAGCTTCTTCAGATTAGAATTGAATTGGTGCTTATCCTGTGCAACTGTCTGGTCCCACTGGCATCTGTTGCAGGCTAGACCATGTAGTTTCAGCATTTGCTTTCACATGTTGTCATGTCCCCTTAAATCTCACAGCTGGCTTCCAAAGCCATTGGGCTCAATTATACCAAGTTAAAATTGTGCTGTTGTAATTCTAATGATGGGTATATGGTATATGTTAAAAAGTGAATGTAATTATGATAAGCCTGTTATGCAAATTTTCAACTTGATTCTAATGTATTATTTTCTGTGCTCAGAGGATAAGACAAATCCACTCCCACCTGCCCCATTTCACTCCCTCAGCCATTATCTCTGAGTCAGAAGATCATGGGTTCAAGTTCCACTCCAGTGTCTTGGCCATTTAATCACTTGACACTTTAGTCCAATACTGGGAAGGAAGGGTTGCTGCTCTGTTGGAGATCCCTAGGTGGATATAGCAGATCCTGCAGCATATCTGAAGAAAGGCAGTTGAGTTCTCCCAGTGGTTCTGGCCAATATTTATCCCTTTAAAAATCCACTGTATGTAGATTATCTTGTCATCATGCGATGCTGTTTGTGTGACCCTGATGCATTTCCCTGCCTTCCAGCAATGACTGCACCTCAGGACAATTTAATTGGCTGTGCTGCACTTTGGGAGGTCCTCAGCTTGTAAAAGATGCTACATAAATGCTGTTTCTTTGTTTCATTCCTTCATGCAAATCAATGCTTTATGAGAGTTGATCACGCCAACTTTGTTGAGGATTTTGTTTCACTCTCTGAGAATTGAGTGTCTTTGGAATTTCTTCCTTCAAAATGTAGTGGATATAGAATCTTTAAATATTTTGAAGACAAAGGTAGATAGATGCTCGATTACCAATGGGGTGAAGGGTTATGCAGAAATCTAGAGATTAAAATGAGGTCAGCCATGAGCTTATTGTTTGGCAGAGCAGGCTTGAAGAGCTGAGTAGCCTAATTTTTCTTCCTTGATCATATGTTTTTCTGCTCTTTAAAGGATTTATACACAAGTTGAAAATAAGAGCTGTAAAAAATAACAGACATTCAGTTAAATAATTCACATAAAATTTTCATTGTAGAATAGGTTTGTTGTTGCATAGAAAAATAAACATTCTATCTCATCATATCCATGTTAACTGTCTACCAAAGCAATGGAGCTAATCACAACCCCCTTTCCTTTTCTTACAGTCCTGGATTTTCTTTTCTTAAAATGATTGTCCAATTTCCTTTTGAAAGTCAGTCTTGAAAATGTCTTTACCTCCCTTCCAGGCAGCACCAAACATGACGTATATGTTATCGATAGATCACACTGAATACTCCAGGAACAGTTTCCCGAGTCTTTTTCTGTCGCAACAGGTTGTCATTGGTAATTAGCTAAATTATCAAACAAATGCCTATTTGGAATGTGCAGTACATTTCTTATTAATCAAGGTTCAGGTACAGTAAGTAGAAAGTATGAATACATTTGTTTTTTAAATTGCATCTAAAGACATGGGGTTGGATTTCCTCATGGGCTTCAGGGTGCCAAATGATGGGGCCAAATGAAGATCCCAAGATCATGCCTGGTGGAAATGAGAAAGAGGCATGATCTTGCAAGGATAACCTCCAAATGATCTACCTCTGAGTTTGTGGCTCACACTGCTGCAGACCCAAGTACAAACAACTCTAGAGCATCGGCAGCTCTGCTGAACAAGATGGCTACTGCAAAATAAGTCAGGGATATGAGAGGCCTCAACATGGAGGCACATTGACTGGCAGAGAGACAGATGGAAAAGCAATTTGTGAGGCTGACAGAGTCTGCAAAGAGATATTCATAGAGTGCATGAGTTGGCAAAAAATTGGCAGATGATGTAAAACATGAGAAATTGTGAGATTGTCCATTTTGGTAATTCGTTTTGAAAAGAACAACAATTTAGCGTATGAAAGTCCCTGGAGCCAAGTAATCACCTCCTCATTTGCTGCATTTAAGGTGATTAGTCCACCACTTAGTCTATAGATGAGACACTCCTAAATAATGTGCAGCATTGTTTGTGCCCATCCACAAGTACATAGGGAGCTAGTACTGAAGCTTCAGTGGTGGAAGTTAGCAAAGGCACTGGCTTGGCCTGCTCCTGGTTAGTAAGGAGCACTCTCGCTCTGACAGTTCAAAGCGTACAATTTAACAGGTGGGCTTTGTCATAACAAACTTTTTAGTTACTGCCTGTGTTTGTCAATCCTTGAACTGGGAAGCACAGTTTAAAAATAAGGGATCTCCTATTTAAGACATTCATGAAGTGTTTCTTTCAGAGAGTTGTTAGTCTTTGAATTCTTCTTCCACAGAGCAGTGGAAGCTAGATTATATATTCAAGGATGAGTTAAGCAGATTTTTGATCAACAAGAGAGTTCAGGGAGCAAAGTGGATTTAATAGTGAGCTGACCAAGATTCACCAATGTGCTCAGTGTCATTCTGACAATCAAGTCATTTGTGATCTTATTGAATAGTGGAGCAGACTCAGTAGGCCGACTGGTATACTCCCATTACTATTTCTTATGATCTTAAGCTCTGACCTTGCTGAACATCTTTAATATTCTTATGATTCAGCAGCTGCTGTCATTCCATTAAACACTGTCGCAACAGTGAATCGTGAAATTTTCATCTGTGTTTAGCTTTAATTTCTTGTCTGTGCAATTGACAGAAAGTTCATGTATTCTGACCCATTAATGTCTGAGATTTTCAATGAGCGTAATGTTTCGCAATTCTCCTTTTTCTGACCAGAACAGAGAGCCTGTAGCTTTGCCAATTAAAAAAATCACAGGCTGTAATTTGCTACTCCAAATGTGCAGAAGACCTCGGTGTAATCATTGTATTGTACTCTCTGTGCTCACCATCTGTGGCTTTGAGTTGTGAAGGAATATTTTATGAGTACATTATTACAGTCATGCTGCAGTAAAACCTGATTTGCAATGGGATTAAATGTAAGTTTGATTGCAAAGCAGAACTAAGAATCACACATTCAGTCACATGAATTAAAAAGCAAGCCTATTCATCCTGTATTGCAGTTAATACTGTTTTTATTCACTTATGGGACGAGAGCAATTGCATGCACGACCGTAGTTAATATTCTCAAACAGCAATTTAGCAAACTTCAAAACAAAAATTCAAAAGATGGCTGTCTTTCTGTTGACATGGTGTTGTAACAACCTACATTTGAACCGCAAAAGAGTTGGGACCAATTTTTTGGGGGGATGATGGCTAGTGCTTTTTAGGAAGAATTTACATTAACTTGTCATGATAATGAGAATCAGGATTTAGCATTTGAGCAAAGAAATAGGATTGAAAGAGATGGATAGCATCACAGTAAGAAATAACAGCCAACATTTAATCAGAGTAAGAGTGAATGCAGTAAGCTCTAAATTAAGTTTACAGTTTATGTATGTATGCAAAAGTGATCTCTTTGTTCCTCCCTTGCAGTCTCCATGTGGTAACAGTGACAGCAATAGTACTTCTTCTCACATACATCCTAACTCTTCCAAAGTCCATCACCATTTTAACATTTGCAGATTCCTGACACTTACCAACTCATTCACCATGAATGTCCAATCCTTCTACGACTGCATCCTTTACCAGGATGGCCTGAAAATGTTTCACTTCTGTCTTGAACAGAAGATTATCACAGTGTCATCCACCATCACTGTTCTCTGGCCCAAATGAAACATGTTCTCACAGTGAACAACTTGTCTTTTAGCTAACTCACTTTCTTCAAATAACAGATGTTGCTATGAGAACCCATATAGGTTTTAACAATGCTTTTTGTGTTAAATGTAGAATATTCTAGTTTCCATTTCCCTTTTGTTTCTCTCACCCAGCTGTCATTCCAGGAGATTTCTACTGATGTTCATAATCAACCTTTGCTCAAATAAAAAGTACATTCAGGTATTGGTAAGAAGAGGATAAGGCTTAAGTGCATACACTCCACAATACAGTAGCTTTGTCAATATTATCCTATGAAGAATTGATACTTGAAGCATATAAAGGCAGCTAGTCCCTGTGGAACCATGATGCAAAATGTGAAGATATTTTTAAAGCTATTAAAAGCAGCCAGTTATACTCTCCAACTGACAAAGTTAATGTAAACTGCTAATGTTCAGATTTTGTTACAATTCCTAATATTCCAGTTGTTTCAACCCATCCATATTAAAACAGATGCCATATCTCCTTGGGGAGAAAGGTAGCTCTGTTCATTCATATTTTAATGAAAGAATCTACATTAATTCATGAGTTTCTAATTTTAATTAATTGCAAAATTAAAACATTAGACCATTAGCCTCTAAATATCAAAGGTAAAACAATGGCACTGAGCTAGAAGTTGTGGTCCCTTAATTCTGACTCTTAAAGGACAATCTAATTCATGAATATGTTAAATAGTTTCTGTTTTATGGTACAATCTATTTTTGTTCCTATGTATTAAGCAAATGACAGATATTGTGCTAAAGAGATAAGTAATTCTGCCCATTTGATTAACTAATGAGTTTTAAATATTCAGATTGTTCTAGTCTTCAATGTATAACAGTGAAATCTTCCCTACAGGCACCCATGGCTAGCAGGATAGAACACATTTTTTTCTACCCTTGTTGGAGATGGAGAATCACTCAATATTTTCTACTCCTGCCCATTTCTATTACCTGAGCACATTTGGTTCCAGTGGTAACCAAAAGGCTTTAAGGTCATTCTGGAGTGGTATTTGATAAAATTAAGACAGAAAAAGCTGGAAGTACTCACGTCAGACAGCTTTGGTAAGATAGAGAAGCAGGATTAATGTTCCAGGTCATTGACATTTCATAAGAATTTTGCTTAAATACGAGCATGTGAGGAAGAATGGTATCTGTCCACATGTCCAAAGATCTGCTGGTTAAGAATCAGCCTGTTCTGTCACATGAAGACCCAAGACAACAACCCAAGACGCTTAGCAGACATCAACGTTTAACTAAGCCAAAGATAATGATTGGCTGCAAATTATTGAATATATCCTGCATCTTTTTATCCCCAGGGATATCTTGCTGCTCTTTGTCACTTTTTGTCACTCTACTTTTCTCTCGTGGTGATGACCAGCTTCTTGAAAGTGACACTTTCTGATGTCCACCTTTGTGTGAATTCTTCGGGCTTGCTGATGACGGTTATTCTATCTTTGTATTTTTGTCAACATTTTTTGCCAAATTACACTTATTTATTATCCTTCTGTGTCTTTTATATATTCCTTCAGCAATTCCTGAAGATGATGTCCCATTTTATAGCTATACTTAGCATCAGTTAAAAGGCAAATGTGGTGAAGTCAGTCTGCAGATTTAAGCAATGTGTTCATTGTGGAAACACCTCACCTCCACATGCAATATTCTTTTTCAATATGAGCTGTTCTGCTGCTGTTTGCCTCAACCTTAAATGGTAAATAGCTTGCATATTCTCCGCTGCCCCTCCTCCCCGTGTCTGCATGGGTTTCCTCCAGGTGCTCCAGTTTCCTCCCACAAACCAAAGATGAGCAGATTAGATATATTAGCCATGGTAAATAGGGTTTATGGGAATGAGGTGAGGGTCTGGGTCTGGGTGAGATGTTCTTTGGAGCATTGGTGCAGACTCAATGGGCTGAATGGCCTCTTTCTGCACTGTAGGGATTCTGTGACTGGATAATTCTTATATGTAGCAGAACTACAAACAAGGTATTTTATAAGCTACTCGAAGGGTCCCAGTGTAAGTCCAACCAAAGATAACTAGAAATCGCATGAGTAATCAGAAAAACTTAAGTAAGTAAGTTTGCAGTCTGAATATATGACAATGTACTTTTGGATCTGAGATCCAACTTCTGCTTAAGAGTTTGCAGTATTGTTTCATAGTGTCCTACATAATCTGGTACTTTATCCTCAATTGCCACTAATCATGTGTAGCCATTGGCAATGAATATTTGCAGGCTACTCAGGACTAGATTTAAGATATTCAATACCAATTCTGGACCTGGCTCTGGCTTTTAATTATAACACAACTTAAATGTTGAGTAATATTCCTTGTATACAATCTTAACCACTGTAGACTAGAAACCATTTCAACATATTTTGAGTTCATTCATAGCTGACGAGCCATTCCATGTGTTCGGAGTGAATAATTCCGGTTACCCCAGGGCAGTATGCTGGACGGTCATGATTAAAGCTATCTATTACGGTTCACAGTATTCAGAATTCATTCTAAACAGATTTAAGGAGATTGCCTAACTTTGACTACCCAAAAATTTGCTTCAAAGGAAGGAGACGCCTGAAACTAATTCTTGGTTGGTCTTGTAAAACAAGCATCAAAATCAAGAATTAACTCAGTGCAGAAGGTGCATTCGACCCTGCACTGGCTTTATTATTCTATATTTTTTTCCCATATCCCTGCACATCATTGCTATCCAAATAATCATCCATTGCCCTTGTCATACCTCGACTGAACCTGCCTCCATCACATTTCCAAGTAGTGTTTTCCACACCCTAACAACTTGGAATGACTTTTTTCTCTCAGCACCCTTGCTTTGTTTGCATGTCACTTTAAATCCATGCCCTCTCACTCTTGTTTCTTTTACAAGCAAAACAGCTTCTCCCTATCTAGTCTGTCCAGCCCAATCGTGATTTGGAAAATTACACTCAAATTTCCTCTCAGCTAGCTTGGCTCCAGCGAGAACAGTACCAATCTCTTCAATCTGTCTTCACAGCTGAAGTTCCTCACACCTGAACCCATTCTAATAGATCGCATCTGCACATACTGAAATGCATTAATGACTTTCCTATATTGTGGCACTCTCAACTGCAAACAATTCTCCAGCTGAGGTCTAGCAAGTATTTGGTATGAGTTCAACCTCAGCTCTTTGCTGTTAGTCCTGTTTAAAAAAAGCTGAGAGCACCCTATGCTTCGCTAACTGCCCTGTCCACTTAACCTTCCATCTTCACTGCTGTGTTCACATGTACACTCATTGTTCTGCTCCTGCAGCTTCTTTAGAATTGTACCCCCTTGAAATTCTTATGACATGGATTTCCAGAGGCATTTGATACAGCACCTCACAAGACCTGATGAAAGTTGTAGATCGTGGTATGAAAATGACAGCATGAATACAAAATTGGCTGAGTGAGAGGATATAGAGAGTAATGATCACTTGATTTTTTTTAACTTGAGGAAGGATTGTAGTGAGTTCCCCATAGGTTGAGTTTGAGACCCTTGCTTTCCCTGATGTATATTAATGATCTGCATCTTGGTTTTCAGGAGGCAGTTTCCAAGTCTGCAGATGAGGCAAAACTTGGAAACATTGTAATCTCTAAGGAGGACAGTGTAAATTTTCAAAAGGCCATTGACAAGTTGGTGCAGTAAGCAACTCAGTGATATTCAACTGAGAGAAGTGTGAGGGGATACATTTTGGTAGAATTAGAAATACCTATAGGATATACAGGAACAGGTAAAGTGAATAGTTATCAAACTATAGGCCTTGTCTTTGTTAGTAGTGGCATCGAGTACAGGAGCAAGGAGGTTATGCTGAACCTGTGTAACATACTCATTGGGGAGAAAGTGAGGTCTGCAGATGCTGGAGATCAGAGCTGGAAATGTGTTGCTGGAAAAGCGCAGTAGGTCAGGCAGCATCCAGGGAACAGGAGAATCGACGTTTCGGGCATAAGCCCTTCTTCAGGAATGGGGAAAGTTTGTCCAGCAGGCTAAGATAAAAGGTAGGGAGGAGGGACTTGGGGGAGGGGCGTCGGGAGGGCGGAGGCGGGGCTAGTGGGTGAACGGTCAGTCCGCCCGCGAGCCGCCATGTTTAGGATGGAGGCGCTCGGCCCGAAGATGGACCCGGAGGAACTGCGCAAGAAGATGAGGGCGGACGTACTCCGCTCGGTCCGCAACTTCCTCATCTACGTGGCCATCCTGCGGGCGAGTGAGTACCAGGAGGCGGAGGGGTCCCGGGCCCAATGGGAGTTCCCCACCCCGGGACTGGGCCTCCCACATGGCCCGCCTCAACACCCGGGGGAGCAAGCGGGGGCCACTGCGGCGGTTAGAGAGGGAGAGGGCGGTGTGGAGGGTGAGGGGGGGAATAGAGCGGGAGGGTGAGGGGCGGGGTGGAGCCGCGCAAAGTCACACTGACAGTCCCCATGATTCGGAGGTGCCGGTGTTGGACTGGGGTGTACAAAGTTAAAAATCACGCAACACCAGGTTATAGTCCGACAGGTTTAACTGGAGGCACTAGCTTTCGGAGCGACGCTCCTTCATCAGGCGGTTGTGATGAACCATCTGATGAAGGAGCAGCGCTCCGAAAGCTAGCGCTTCCAATTCAACCTGTTGGACTATAACCTGGTGTTGTGTGATTTTTAACTTTGTCCACCCCAGTCAGCCCTTGCCCGGGCTGTTAGGTTTCTCAGTGAATCTCCCAAATCAGATGCGAGGAACTGTTCTCCCTGTTCCTCAGCTCTACTTGAACTGCCCGGAGCATCAACCATTTCCTCACCCACCGTGGGCCGTTGTAATAAATGTTGCATTCTATAGTAATAAAGTCATACAGCAAAGTGAGCAGTTCCTCCACCACATCTTCTGTCACATTGCTTAGGATCGGCATTCATGACATTTTAGGTGATTTGTCTCATTACTTAACTTGAAAAACTAAATGTTGACGTGCTGTGTCTGTGTGCAAGTGGTTTATCAAATTCATTTATCTGTTTATCTATTGCATCCTCTGTACCCGATGTGGCCTCCTCTATATTGGGGAGACGGGCCGCCTGCTTGCGGAGCGTTTCAGGGAACACCTCTGGGACACCCGGACCAACCAACCCAACCACCCTGTAGCTCAACATTTCAATTCCCCCTCCCACTCCACCAAGGATATGCAGGTCTTTGGACTCCTCCATTGTCAGACCACAGCGAAACGACGGTTGGGGGAAGAACGCCTCATCTTCCGGCTAGGAACCGTCCAACCACAAGGGATGAACTCGGATTTCACCAGTTTCCTCATTTCCCCTCCCCCCAGCCTGTCTCAGTCAAATCCATCAAATTCAGCACCGCCTTCCTAACCTGAGATCTTCTTCCCGACCTCTCCGCCCCCACCCCAGTCTGACCTATCACCCTCACCTTGACCTCTTTCCACCTATCACATTTCCGACGCCCCTCCCCCATGTCCCTCCTCCCTACCTTTTATCTTAGCCTGCTGGACAAACTTTCCCCATTCCTGAAGAAGGGCTTATGCCCGAAACGTCGATTCTCCTGTTCCCTGGATGCTGCCTGACCTGCTGCGCTTTTCCAGCAACACATTTCCAGCTAACATACTCATTGGACTCAGTTAGAATATTATGTATAGTTCTGGGCACCATACATTACAAAGTATATTAATGCTTTGGACAGAATGCAGAAAATATTTACAAGGATGTCTCTAGGGATGAGGAACTTTAATTATGAAGGTGAATTGGTTTTTCTTGCAGATGAGGAGGCAGAGAATTGATAGTTTTCAAAATCATGATAGGGCTGGACAAAGCAGATGGTAAGAAATTGTCTCCTCTTACAAAAGGATTAAGAGTTAGAGGGCGCTGATAAAGACTACTTTTTAGAAGAGACAAAAAAACTGCAGACACTAGAATCCAAAGTAGACAAGCAGGAGGTTGGAAGAACACAGCAAGCCAGGCAGCATTAGGAGGTGGTGAAGTCACTGTGGTATAACCGTTCTTCAGGACCGGGGGTGGGTCTAATGGGAGCTGCAGATAAGGCAGGGGTTGGGGTTGTGGGAGGGTTTTGGGTGGGGATAGGGATAGGTGAGCACAGGTAGAGGATATGACCTGGTAGGTCGATGGGAGGAATGAATCCAGTTGGTAGCTGGAAGGAGGGTCAGTCAGAGGGATGGAACAGAGTGACAGGGGCGGGAAGGGGAGTCAGGGAATAGGAAGGAAGGTTATTTGAAATTGGAGAACTCAATGTTGTGTCCTCCAGGCTGTAGGCTGCCCAGGCAGAAGATTCAACGTTGTCCCTCCAGTTAGAGGTCTGATTCACTGTGGCAATGGAGGAGGCCAAGGATCGTCATGTTGGAAAGGGAGTGGAAAGAGGAATTAAAATGGGCGGTGACTAGGAAGTCAGGTCGTTCCCTGCAGGCCCAGATGAGATGCTTGGCAAAATGTGCCGAGTTTACATGAGGTGTCCCAGATGTAGAGAAGACTACATCCGGAGCACCTGATGCAGTAAACTAGAATCGCGGAGAGGTGGGTGAACCTCTGTCTCACCTGGAGGGACTGTTTGGGGTCCTGGATGGAGGTGAGGGGGTGGTGTGCCAGCAGTAAGCAAATGTGATGTGAGTAAAAACATTTTCACAGAGCAAGTACTTCGGGACTGGGGCATATTGTCTGGAAGTGTGGTGGAAGCATGTTCATTGAGCCATTCAAGATTATTTAAATAGAAATAGTATTCAAGATTGTGGAGAAAAGACACAAGGTCATAATGCACATTCAGAGAGCCAACGCAGACACAATTTTGTGATTCATCTTGTTTGCTATTTTTGTTCAGTTTAGAGCTCAGAGTATTGATTAGTCACTTTTGAGTAACGTAACCAGAGACCATAAATTAAACTCCATAACTTCAAAATTTGTATTCTTTTGGCTGGTCTCTGACTACAAGTTGGAAATGAACAGGATTTTTTAAAAAATGTTTTTCTCATTCTTGTGATGCGAGCATCACTGGCTGGGACAGCATTTATTCTTCATCCTTAATTGTTCTGAAAAAGTGTTGATGTCATCTGGACCCATTCGGTACAAATATGCATCCATAGTATTGTTAGGGATTTCCAAAATTTTCACCCAGCAACAATGATATAGTTCCAAGTAAGAATGATATGTGGTGTAATGCAAAGTGTGTGTTTTATATAGAATAATATCGTTTATTGCAGAGATTGCATTTTAAACTGCCGCCATGTGTACTTTCATTGATGTATGTGAGGAGGTTTAATAATTAACTTTTCGGTTTTTTTGGAGTCATGATTTTTAAAAAAAACAAAACAGTATATGTCAGAGATTAGGTGATTGGGGCTCTCCCGGAGTGATCATATCAATTTAAAACAGTTAAACAAAGGAGCAGAAGTGGGCTATTCAGCCCATCAAATCTACTCTGTCATTAAATGAGATCATGGCTGATCTGATAACACTCAAATTACTCTTCCTGCCTTTTCCCCATCACCCTCTATTCCTTTACCGATTAAAAATCTATTTCAGCCTTGAATATACTTAACGACCTTTCTGCATATACCCTGTCAAGTCCTTTTGGAATCTTGTATGTTTCGATAAAGTCACCTTTCATTCTTCTGAATTCTTCCAAATACAAATGAACTTATATTGTGAGAGTTTTATGATCAGAGAGAGCAAACATTGAAAGGTATTATCTTGCTTTCGATTGAGAAGAATCAAGAATTGATTGATGTTTAGGAAAGGCCCATAGACTAGGAAGTATTTGTTTCAGTTCGCAAAAGACCTAGTTGGGTCATAGAGACATACAGCAGCGAAACTAACCCTTCAGTCCAACTCATCCATGCTGACCAAATGTTGTATCCCTAAACTAATCTAATACCATTTGCCAACATTTGGCCCTTATCCCCCTTGACCCTTCCTATTTCTATACTCAACCAGATGCCTTTTAAATATTGTAATTATACCAATCTCTCTGGCAGCTCATTCCATACACGCACCACCCTCTGCATGAAAAAGTTGCCCCTTGGATTCCTTTAATTTTTTCAACTTTCACCTTTAAACCTATGCCCTCTAGTTTTGGACTCCCCCTTTTTGGGGAAACGATCTTGACTTTTCATCCTATCCATGCCCCTCATGACTCTATAAACTTCTATAAGGTGACCCTGCAGCCTCCAATGCTCCAGGGAAAAATAGCTTCAGCCAATTCCCTGTAGCTCAAACCCTCCAACCCTGGCAACATCCTTGTAAATCTTTTCTGAATCCTTTCAAGTTTCACAACATCTTTCCTATAGCAGAGAGACCTCTAATAATGTAAGAGCATTTTCTCCTGCAAAGAGGAGTTCATTCAGAATACTTAAGACTTAGTTAAAAATCACACAACACCAGGTTATAGTCCAACAGGTTTATTTGGAAGCACTAGATTTCAGAGCATGCTTCTTCATCAGGTGGTTACCTCACTGCAAGGGTTTTAATTTGAAAATTCCAGAAATTAGGTCAGATTCCCTACAGTATGGAAACAGGCCCTTTAGCCCAACAAGTCCATACCAACCCTCCGAAGAGTAACCCACCCAGACCCATTCCCCTACCTTATATTTACCCCTGACTAATGCACCTAACACGATGGGCAATTTAGCGTGGCCAAATCACCTAACCTGCACATCTTTGGACTGTGGGAGGAAACCGGAGCACCCGGATGAAACCCATACAGATGCAGGGAGAATATGCAAACTCCACACAGACGGTCGCCCAAGGCTGGAATCAAACCCAGGTCCCTGGTGCTGAGCCACCGTGCTACCTGTGGTTATTTAGAACCTGAAGAAGTTATTTAAAGTTGTGAAATTTTCACCTCACTTGTGTGAATGATGAAGGGAGAGGCTATCAAGGAAATATTTGAGTCAAACCTAGATAGAGAAGGGAACTCCCTCTGGTGTTTGAGTGCTGATGTTTGTTAAATGTGGTTTTTTTGCATATGTTTCAAAATCTTCCAAATTGTGCTTTAGATAAACAGCTTGGTTTGTTCTATTTTTATCTTCATTTCTGCGTGATAATCGTTTTTTTATTGTGAAGGACAAATCTGTGGCATTGCTTATGTTTCAGTGAAAAGACCACCTTGTTAAAACTTTTAAAAATGGTCTATCAAGCTGGATTTCAGTTTGGGATCTGGCTCATACAGTAGTAACATCTTCTGGGATCATAACAGTGAAGTGAAAGGGAACTTGTCGGTGGTGATGTTTCGATAATTCTGCTACACTTGTCCTCCAGATGGTAGAGGGCACGATTTTGCAAAATGCTGTTCAAATACTATTGGTGGGTTGCTGGAGCGCATAGAAACATAGAGCTTAGGACCATTTAGTTCTTTGAGCCTATTCTGTAAGATCAAGATATTGTCAATTGTATACCCTATTCTTGTCATGTGGTAGCGCCTTTGCCTCTGAGCCAGGAGGCCGACCTGCTCCAGAGATGTATAGTAACGTCTCTGAACAGGTCAATTAGAAAATATCTATAGGGATAAAGTTCCAATAAGTTACAAATTTGGCCAGATTATGCAAAGTGAGGCATGTTCCAGTCCACCATGGCAGCAGTTGGTTATGTAGGATCAGAAGTTCATATGTGAGGGGATATTTAAGGATTCATCTTCTCAACCTCTGCCCTCACCTGAGCTGTGGTGATCCTCAGGTTGAACCCCCCCCCCCGTGTATTGACAGCAGCCTGATGACTATTGGTGATATAGTTCATGAGATACAATTGTCATGATATACATAGGTATGACTATGTTGACTTTACCTACTTTTATTTAAAACATGAACATTTAGCAGCTATTGCTTCATACTACAGAATGCCAGAAAATCCAGTTTGGTTGAAAACCTTAGGTAGGACTGACTTTCTCAACTCAGTACTTTGCACCCACTTGTGATGCAGCCCGTAGAGCTAAGACCCATTTCAGTGGAGACCACAAATACTTTGAGAAATATGACGTAAATTCATCAGATGATGCCAGGGATAGAAACTAATGAGGGAAAACATAGGATAAAGAAACTAATTTCATCGGAGCAGAGAAGGCCAAGAATTGATACAAATGGAATTTTTTGATTGATTGTGGTGCATTTTAATAGTATAGAGGAAAAGATCATGTCTTCTGTTAATTTATTCCTGGGACATGATAAAGCAAGTATTAGTGGCTTATCCCTAATTGCTGTTGAGATTGGATGTGGTGAACTAACATCTTGAATCACCAATTAGCTCATTGATACTATTTGTGTAGGAGTGGAGCGTTTCATCCCTCAAGCCTGTTTTACCATTCATTGAAATCGGGGTGGACCTAGATCCAGGTTTCTGCCCTTGATATTCCTTGGTGTCTATGGATTTCAAAAGCTGACTGATCTGAGATTAAACATTCACACTTGATGTAGCCTCTAACAATGCTGTCATCTGTGCAGAAAAAGAATGAGTATTTGGATAGTATTGAGTCTTTATGTTCTGAGAGTTGAACAGATGTATGCCTACTAGGTTTTTGTACATGAACTATTTATCAGCCCCTACAGGTTGAAACTTTGATGGTTGATGAGTTAACACCATCATTCATACTTTTGCTCTTTGCTCTGTTGCAGTTGGCAATTCTCACAGAACTTTCTCGTAACCGAAGCAGTGACAAGCATGGCCTATTCCATCCTGGATCAGTGGCAAACAGCGTTTTCCAAAATGAAAACTTCCAACTGCGTTTGTCACCACCTCCAGTCATTGAGGACTAGTGCTGCAAATGATGTTTGTGCAATCAAACTAGACTGAACACTCTTGACACATCCCTGACGGTTTTAATTGTTGAATTAATGCAAATGCTGACATTGACAGTTGTTCGTGTATGTCAAATAATTCTTGAATTTAAAACTAATAAAGATATGTCCTAAGTTACCTAGCTGTTTCAGTACTTGTCAATAGATAGGTGCAATATATGTTTCCACTTTCTGCAGAAACATTAACATGCAAATTCACAGCTTCACGACCAGATATGCCTTGATTTCTAATTAAGATATATATTTTTGAGATGGGGAAGATTTTAATATTTTAAAATTAATTATTGCATGAAAAGATGTTTCTCCTTTCAACAGTCTTTCTCGCAGTCTCCTGAAAATTAGAACTAGCCTTCCCCAGATTCATGTACAACTGGCCATTATTCCATCTGTATCTTGATTGTAAACTGTACAATTGTTCATCCTTTGTTTCCCCCACTATACCTGGATGGTTAGAAATTCTGTCCCATGGGAGCATCACAATGGCAGTCTACCCTTGACACATGTACACTCAAATGTGAACATGATAAATAGCCCTGGCCAAATCTTGTTCCGACTTGCTGAGGCTGTATAAAGTAGCCACAGTTATTCTGGCTAGTACCAACTAATGAAAGTTGGTTAGCTCAGTAAGCTGGTTCATGATGCATAGTGACTGCAATAGCACAGGTCACCAGGAAGATCCCACTTTCTCAACCTTGCCCCTCATTTGAGGTGTGATGACCCTCAGGCTAAATTCATCACTAGTCGTCTGTCTCTCTAGTGAGAGAGTAGTCCTCTGATGACTGTTACTGCTACCAAGTAATTCAGTCAGGATAGTCATACAGCGTGGAAACAGACCCTACGGTCCAACCAGTTCATGCCACCCATAATCTCAAACTAAACCCAATCCCACCTGCCTGCGCTTGGCCATATCCCTACAAACATTTCTTATTCTTGTCCAAGTGTATTTTAAACATTGTAACTGTAGCCACATCGACCACTTCCTTTGGAAGTGCATTCCACACACAAACCACTGTGACTAAAAAAATTTTCGCCTCATGTCTTTTTAAAATCTTTTTCCTCTCACCTTATAAAATATGCTCCCTGTCTTGAAATCCTCCATCCTCAGGAAGAGACATCTGCCATTTACCTTATTTATACCACTTATGATTTTATAGATTTATCCAGGGCAGAAAAGACCCTTCTGTACATCGAGTCTGCACCAACATAACTACCACTAAAAGTGATAGACCACTGAGAGTAAGTTCCTGCACTTGTCCCGTATTCTTGAATGTTATGTTATTTGAAGTGATCATCCAAATATTTTTTAAAGGTAGCAAGATTTCCTGCCTCTGTTACCTTCCCAGGCAGTGCATTCCAGATTTCTACCAGCTGCTGAGTGAACATGTTTTTTGCCAAATCCCTTCTGAATCTTTGGCCCCGAACCCTAAAACTATGCCCTCTCATGATTGGCCCACTCTTCTAAGGGGTTTAGATGCTCTCTAAACACCCTGTCCATACTCCTCATAATCTTATATCCCTCAATCATGTTCTATCTCTGTCTTCGCTGCTCTAAAGAAAACAATCCAAGCCTATCTAGTCTCTCCTTACAGCTCAATCTCTCCAGCCCAGGCAACATCCTGGTGAACCTCCTCTGTACCCCCTCCAGTGCTATCACATCCTTCCTTTAATGAGATGACCAGAAATGCACATGTTACTCCAGTTGTGGCCTGACCAATGCTTTGTACAAATCCAACATTACATCCTTTCTCTTATAGTCTATGCCATGACTGATGAAAGCAAGTATCCCATATACGTTTGTAACTATTCTATTCATGTGCTCTGCCAAATTCAGGGACCTGTGAATAATTACCCCCAAGATCCCTTTGTTCCTCTAAGCTACCTGCCTTTCATTAAATACTCCTTCACCTTGTTACTTTTTCCAAAGTCATCACCTTACACTGATTAGGTGTCAGTGTTCAGTCCATCTGACCAACGAATCTATATCTTCCTGTAAGCTACAACCATCTTCTTTGCCATTAACCACACTACCAATCTGGTGTCACCTGCAAATTTGCTCAACATTCCCCCTGCGCCCCCCCCCCCCTCCCACATTTTAAACATATATAACATATATATAAAACAAGCAATAAGGGTCCCACTGGACACCAACCTCCAGTCACTCAAAAACAGCCTTCTAACACTACCCTTTGTGTTCTATTACTAAGCCAGTGTCTAGTCCATGTCATCAGGTTTCCCTCCATTCTGTCCTTTAACCTTCCCAATCAGTTTCCCATGTGGGATCTTGTGAAAAGCTTTACTAAAATCCATACAAACTACATCAATTGAACTTCGCTCATCCACACACTTGATCACATTTTCAAAAAATTCTAACACATTTGTTCGGCATGACCTCCCTCATACAAAGCCATACTGACTATCCCTAATCAATCTATCCCTTTCTAAGTGGGTATTGTCACGACACAGTGTAAACCCTCTTGCTTAATTTAAACCAACAACACAGAAAAGATTTACCCCATGCAGTAATCTGTGAAAATTCAAGAAACCATAAACTATTTAAAGTAAAACTTAACAACTTTATTTCTTCAAGTATAACAGAGAATAATTAACTAACAGCTATTTACAACGCCTTCCTCTAACCTATCTTTTACTTCCCCCTTCTACAATACTAGTCTGATAAAATCCCCCGACTAAGATTTACCAAAAATTAAAGTTTTCTAAACCAGCCAGATGTCAAATCTTCTCTTCATAACTTCCTCAGTCTTTTTGTCTTCTTAGGGATTTCTGTTTCACAGGTTATTAATCGATAAAGCTACAGAAAAGAGAGCTATTTTTTGGGCAGTTTCTACATGCTGGTGGCATGGCAGTTCTCCCCTCAACTGTTCAATTTTCCCCGGTCTTGTACCCTCAAAGCATCGGACTGTCATTGGCCTTTAGGATTGTCAATATACTCGATTCAAGCTTGATTGGAATTTGGTATTTTTTCCGGGGTATAATTTAAACTGATTGGCCTAATTTGAACCTGTTTTGTCATTTCCAGGCAACCAGCCAATCTAGCTTTCGACTAAGTTTTACATTGTTACCTTATTGAGAACACTTGGTGCTGTGTCAGGTGGTTTTGCTACCTTTAACTCTCTTAAAGGTACCCTACACACACATCTTCACAACAGTATTAATTCACTCCTTCAGAATTTTTTCCAATTGTTTCCCTAACACTGACATGAGAGTCAAATGTCTGTAATTTTCTGGTTCCTCTCTGGCACTCCTCTTAAAAAGTGGCACTGCAGCAAAAGAGGAATTAAAAATTTGTGTCAGAGCCCCTGCAGTTTCCTGCCAATGCTCCCACACCAGCCTGGGACATGATTGATCTGGGCCAGGGGACGTGTCTGTTTTAAGCCTAAATCCAATACCCGCCCACATCACCCTATTTCCTATGATAAACCGAACAAGCACCTCACAGACCCTTTTCCTGAATTCCATACCTACATACTCCTTTTCCAGAATGAAGGCTGATGGAAGTATTTGTTCAACACCCTTCCAATATCCCATGGCTTCACGCTGAGGTTGCCCCCTTGGTTCCTATCTTGGTTCCTTGATTAGCCTCTTCCTTTTCTTATATTTAATAAATATCTTCAGATTCTCCCTAACCCTGTTCGCAAGTCCTTTATTATGTCCCCTTTTTGCTCTTTCAATTGCCTCTTTAAGTTCCCTCCTGCACTTGCTGTATTCCTCTAGGGCTGTACCTGAATTGCTCCCATTATACTTGCTAAAAGTCTTACTCTTCTTCCTTATTCAGTCCTGAATTGTCCTAGACATCCAAGGTTCTCAAAATCTATCGTTTATATACTTCCCTCTAAAGGGTACATGTTGGGCCTGTACTCTTACCCAGCTTCTTTTTGAATGCCCTCATTGCTCTGTTGTATAGTAACCCTCAAAGGAGTTGTTTCCAGTCTACTGTGGTTTATTTTATAAACTTCTTTAAAGTCACCCCTCAATCTCCTACACTCTAGTGAAAAAAATTCCAGCCTATCCAGTCTCCACTTATAACTCAAACTCTCCATTTCTAGCAACATCATGATAATTCTCTTCTAAACCCCCTCCAGTTTAATAATATCCTTCCTATAACGTGGTGACCAGAATTGGACGCAGCTTTCATAAAGAGACCTTGCCAATGTCCATTACAACCTCAACATCACGGCCCAACTTGTATTCTCAAAGGTCTAAACATGAAAGAAAGTGTGCTAAATGTCTTCTTAACCACCCTGTCAACATGTGACACAACTTCAAAGAATTGTGTACCTGAACCCCTACATCTCTCTGTTCGACAACACAACCCAAGGCCTACTTTTAATTGTATAAGTCCTAACCTCATTTGTTTTACCAAAATGCAATACTTCACATTTATCCAAATTAAACTCCATCTCCCACTCTTCAGCCCATTGACCCACTTAATCAAGATCTCTTTGTAATCTTTGATAACCTTTTTCACTGTCCACCAAACCACCAATTTTGTCATCCACAAATTTACTAACCACGTCTTCTATATTCTCATCTAAATCATTTATATAAATGACAAATGAAAGAAGACCTAGCACCGAACCCTCTGAAACATGGCTGGTAGTAGCCTCCAGTCCACACACAACCCTTCACCATCATCCTCTGTCCCTGATCATCACGCCAATTTTGTATCCAATTGGCAAGCTCACTCTGAATCCCATGTGATCTAACTTTACTAATTAGTCGACCATGCGGAACTTTGTCAAAGGCTTTACTCAAGTCCAAGTAAACAATGTCCATTGTTCTGCCCTCATCAATCTTCTTGGTTACTCCCTGAAAAAAACGCAATCAAGTTAGTGACTCCTGATTTTCCACAGCCAAAACCATGCTGACTATCCCTAATCATTCCATGTCTCTCCAAATGCTTATAAATCCTATCTTTCAGAATCACTCCTGGTAACTTGTCCACCATCAAATTCAGACACAGGTCTATAGTTCCCAGGCCTCTCCTTAAGTCCCTTCTTAAACAAAGACACAGCATTAGCCAATCTCCAGTCATCTGGCACCTCACCCATAGTTATACATGGTACAAATATTTCTGCAAGGGGTCCCACATCTTCCTCCTAAACATCCCACAATGTCCTGAGGTACATGAGATCAGATCCCAGAGATTTATTAACTTTTATATATTCTAAGACCTCCAGCACTTTGTCTTCTGTAACATGAGCTGTTTTCAAAACATTCATGTTTATTTCCCTGAGTTCTCTAGCCCCCATTTCTTTCTCCACAGTTAAACCTGATGTGAAATATTCATTTCATACCTCTCCTGAGGTTCAACACAAATACAATCTCTTTGATCTTTTAGGGGCCCCACTCTCTAATTGCTCTCTTGCTTTTAATGACTTATAGAATCTCTTTGGATTATCCGTAACCTTATTTGCCAAGGCTGTCTCATATTCTTTCTTTGCCTTTATGATATCCCTGTTAAGAATACCCCTGCACTACTGTTCGGGAGATTAAATTGAATCTCATTGTCTATATTTAATATATGATTCTTTTTTATTCTTGATTAGTACCTCAATATCTTTATTCATCCGTTGTTCTCTAATACTACCAGACCTTCTTTTCACTCTAACAGGAACATAATATCTCTGAACACTTTTGAAAGCCTCCCACTGATCAGATCTCCCTTTACCTGCAAACAGTCCACTCCAATCAACTTTTGAAAGATCTTGTCTCATACCATTAAAATTTGCCTTACTCTAATTAAAAACTTTAATTTTTATGGAAGACTTATCCTTTTCCATAACTATAGAATTATGATCACAAGACCCAAAGTGTTCCTACACTATTATTTCAGTCGCTTGCCCTGTCTTATTACCTAAGAGAAGGTCAAGATTTACTCCTTCTCTAGTAGGAACATTGATTAAGAAAATTTTCTTGAACACATTTAACAAATTCTTCACTATCCAAACCTTTAACATGACGGAAGTCCCAATAAATGTTTGGAAAATTAAAATCACCTGCTATTACAACCTCATTATTCTCACATATATCTGAGCTCTCTGTATATATTTGTTCCTCGATCTCCCTCTGATTATCTGTAGTACAGACCAATCAAGGTGATTATTCCCTTTTTATTTCTAATTTCAGTCCAATATTTTCGCGAGACAATTTTTCCAGTAATGTTTTCCTTAATCAGAAACACCATTTCTCCTCTTCTTTTGCCTCACTTTCTATCCTTCCTATAGCTTCTGAAACCCTGAACATTGAGTTGCCAGCCCTGTCCATCCCTCACCCAAGTTTCTCTAATACTTATGATATCCAGTCCTATGTTCCCAAACATTTCCTGAGTTCATCAGCCTTACTTTTAAGACCATTTACATGCAATAAATTCATCACAGTTGCTTTGCTCTCTGACTTGATTGTGTCTGTCTTTTCCAATTAATTTGTTCTTTTCCGATTCAAAGACATCCTCATCTGTCTTTCTATTTACTCCGCTACTTCGGATCCCTCCACTCTCCCTTTGTCTAAGAGTTAACAGTCTCCCTAAAAAGGATTAGCAAATCTTCCCAGTAAGATATTGCTCCATTTCCAGTACAGGTGAAACCCATCCTTTTTAAACAGGTCTTTTCTGCCCGAAGAGATTAGATTAGATTCCCTACAGTATGGAAACAGGCCCTTCGGCCCAACAAGTTCATACCAACCCTCCAAAAGTAAACCACCCAGACTCATTCCCCTAGCCTATACATACCCCTGACTAATGCACCAAACACTATGGGCAATTTAGCATGGCCAATTCACCTGACCTGCACATCTTTGGGTTATGGGAGGAAACCAGAGCACCTGGAGGAAACCCACGCAAACCCAACCCCGTTTGCAAAAACATTGTTCTCCCTGATTTTTAAAAAATCTCTTTAGCGATGTTAAGAAAGAAATCTCCTATATTACGTGTGACTTTAGAGTTAGTGATTGAACACAATATCTCATGATCTTTGTGGCTCGCACTGAGCAATGATTTCCCCACAAGGACGGCAGGGGTACTCTGCATTCTGTCCTTATAAAACTGCTTCTGCTAGTTCACCATTCACAGCAAAGGAACATGCTGTGCATAACTGTTTCCAAGATATGCGTCTGTTAGAACCATTTTCCCTTGAGATTCTGTTCTATCTTGTGCACTGATAGAACAAATATACAAACAGCCAGGTATGCTTTAGTCATGAAACTGAAACCTTCAAGAGAAGATGAGTGGGCAACATTAAACTAACTCCGAGAATATTGTATAAAGTGTAGGTTGTCAGTTGGGGATAAAGTTGGACTTATTAAGGGCATAAAGGGAAATCTTCCTATGGAGTCGGACAACAACATTGTGTAAGTCTTAAGTACGTTGCATTTGTTTTCACAAATAAACCAGATGTTGGGATGGTTAAACTAAATTAGACAGAGGGTATGGGCAGCATTATTCATAAAGGGAAACATGCTAAAAAGATTTCTGACAGTTAAGATGTCACCTGGCCCAGATAGAATGCATTCTAGATTGCTGACAGAAGCAAAGTGGAAATATCAAAGCGTTGAACACAATTTTTTGATTATAATTAGGCACAGTAGTTCCTGTTTTAAAAAGGGTTGTGGCAATATGAATTTTAAGTTTGCTCAGCAATAGGAACAGGGAGTGTTGGTAGATAGATGATTTTCAGACTGGGAGATGGTTTACAGCATTTTCCACAGTTGAGTCCATTAATCCTTTTTCAAGTTTTGTAAATGATGTAGTTTAGTGTATAGGGATCAAAACACAGAAAATAAGAAAGCTGTTTCCTGCTTTCTTCCTATAATCTTTGATCCCTTTAGCCCTGAGAACTATATCTCACTTTGATCACAAAAACACTCAATGATTTAGCCTCACCTGCTCTCTGGGACAGAGAATTTCACAGGCTTACCACTCTCTGTGTGAAGAAATTTATCTTCAATCATTCCTACATGGCTTACCCTGTATCCTCAAATTGGACTATGGTTCTGGACTCCCCAGTCATCAGGAACTCCTTTCTACATTTACCCTGTCTGGTACTGTTAAAATTTTGTGGGTTTCTATTAGATCCCATTCTCCTAAACTCCAGTGAATGTAGTCCTAATTGATCCAGTCTCTCTCAATTCGTCAGTCCTGCCATCCCAGGAATCAGTGTGGTAAACCTTCGTTGCACTTCCTCAATAGAAAGAACATCTTCCTTCAGATAAGGAAACCAAAACTGCACACAATATGGCATGTGACCTCACTAAGGCCTTGTACAGTCAGAGCAAGACAGCCCTGTTCCCATACTCGAATCCTCTTACCATGAAGGCCAACATTCCACTTGTCTCCTTCACTCTCTGCTGCACCTGCATGCTTACTTTCAGTGACTGATGTATGAGCACACCTCTTGCACCTCCCTCTTTCCAAATAATCTGCCTTTCTGGTTTTTCAAACAAAGTGGATGAACCTCTCATTTGTCCAAATTATACGACAGCTGCTATGTGTTTGTCCACTCACTCAAATTGTCCAAGTCACACTGAAGCATCTCATGATCCTCCTCCCACTCACCTTTGTATAATCAGAAAGCTTGAAAATATTGCTTTTAGGGGGATGAAAGAGATGTGTAATTAAGCGTGATTAAGCTTTCACAAAGCTAGCACCGCGACAATGCGTTGAATGGTCTTCCAATGTTATGTAAACTTCTATAATTATGTCTTCATCATTGTTTGGATCATGAAAGAAACTCCAGTCTCGGGAAAATATTGTGCACCATAGGACTGGGCAGACAACACAATCCTCAGATCTCCAGGTCACAGCTGAAGAGAATAATATCTATTTCATTATCTATACTGTCCTCTGCTGCATACTTTTCAGTCCCACAACCCACCTGCATGGCCTCCTGCATCATTGTAACCAAAGGCAGTAATACAAAAGCAAAATGCTCAGCTGTTGGGAAATAGAAACTGAAATGTTAAATAGATCAGGCAGCATGCTTGGAGCGAGACGGTTAATATTCAAGTCAATGATCTAGCATCAGAAGTGACCAAGGTAGTTTCTTTCTTTCCTCCACAAAGTTTGTCCGCTTAGACCAGTCAGGGGTTGGTGAAGGGAAGGCACTGCTATGAATCATTTGAAAGAGTTCCAATATACGATGTTCCCATTTCAAAAGTTGATAAGATGCTGGGCTACAGTGGGCATTGGGGAAAGAAACACAGTAACTTAGAGAGGTATATGGCTAAGGCTGAGTAAGATGTATGGCCTGGCAATGTGCACGTGGACGTATAAGGATGAGTCACCTTAGTGCTCTGAGAGCTGATGGTTTGTAGTTGCTCTCCCACTATGCCCACAAAGTGAAAGGCAACTCCAGACTGAGAATGTTTGACAAGATATATGCCTGGGATTCAAAGATTGCAACAGCAGTAGCGATATCACAGGAAATCTTGTCCACCTGTAGAAAGTGGGGCATCAGGCTCAGGGTGTATGTTTAATGAGGTAAGTTAGAGCAACAAGAAGCAAGGAGCTATAGGTAGTAGGCCATTTGACCCCTTGACCCTGCACCACCACTCAGTATGATCACGGCTGATCATCGAGCTCAGTACATTAATCCTGCCCTCCCCTCTTTCCCTTGATTCTTTTTACCCACTTCTTGGCAGCACACAATGTTCTGGTCTCAAACACTTTTTGTTGTAAGTAAATTCTACACATCCACCACTCTGAAATTTCTCCCCATCTCAGCCCTGAAAGGTTTCCCCTTATCCTTAAGCTATGACTCTTGGTTCTGGATTCCCTCACCATCAGGAACTTTATTCCTGCATCTAACCTGTCTAGTCCTGTTAGAACTTTACGGGTTTCTATGTAATCCCCCCTCATTTTTCTAAACTCCAGTGAATACAATAACAACAGACTCAATCTCTCTTCATAAGTCAGTCCTGCCACGCCAGGAATCAATCTGGTGAATCTTCATTGCACTCCCTCTGTAGCAAGAACATCCTTCGTAAGATAAGGAGACCATAACTGCACACAGTATTCCAGATAGTCTCACCAATGCCCTGTATAAATGCACCAACACATCCTTGTTCCTCTACTTGAAACCTCTCACTATGAAGGCCAGCATACAGTTTGCTTCTTTACTGTCTGCTGCACCTGCATGACTGATGCACAAGGACACCTAGGTCTTGTTGAACATATCCCTCTCCCAATTTTCAACCGTTCAAATAGGAATCTGCCTTTTTTTTTGCTACAAAAGTGAATAACCTCGCACTTTTCTGCATTATTTTGCCTTTGCCCACATAATCAACCTGTCCAAGTCACACTGCAACATTTCGGCTACATCTTCATAGCTCACCTTTCCACCCAGCTTTGTGTCATTTGTCAAAATGAAACTTTGTGGTGAATTTCAGCTCTATGCTCTTAATACCTATATGACTTAGGTAACACCATTAGCTTTGATTCCCCATTCCCCCTGCCCCTTGCTGAGGATTATTGAGTTTCCCCTACCAGTTGTCTGGTTTGTTGCTGTTCTCCGCCGGCAGTACTTCTCATTCCCTTCTACCTGGGAGTGTCCTGCTCTTTTTTCAATTCAATACAGGTCCTCACTAAGTGTGAATGAGGAGAAAGTGTTGGAAAAGCTTCAATTGATAAGTACTGGATGAAGGATGGAACTTGAAAAGGCAGGATGTCAGTGAGATGTGATCATTGAGAATTCATGTTCACCGCTAATATGTCGACGGTTGCCTAGTAACTGATTGTTTCAACATTGAAGCATGTAACTAGTCAAGTTCCAAGTTCATTGAAAGTACGGAAATAACATGCTTTAATTGGCCAAGAATGAACATATTCTTATTATAAAACTCAGACAAAAAAAATTGAAAGATGACTAATTCTGTCTAATAGTGGCTGAGTGCCAAAGATACTGGAATGAGAGGTAGGTGTTGCAAAAAAGTGATTTTTTTCAAAATGATTGTGCTTTATTGATTGCTTTCAATTTTCATCATGGTAATTACAAATTAAAACTTCTATTACTAGTCAATCTGGACATCGCATTCTTTGAGTAACAGACTACTTGTACAGGGAGAAGCAATAGATGAAACTACATTATTATTTGCATGCTATATGTGCATTATTTAACAACCAGATGGTAGAATGTACTCACACCTTTGACAGCACCTTCCAACCTCAGGCCACTATCACCTAGAAGGATCAGGGCAGCAGAAGTTTGTAAACACAACCAGCTGCAAGTTCCCCCAACCAAGCCATATAGGCCCTGACTTGGAAATATATCACTGTTTAATGGCATTTACTTTGGATACATGTTAAAGACTTATACAATTAAAAGTAGGGCTTTGGGTAGCATCGTAAAACAGAGAGACCCAGGAGTTCAGTTCAGGTGTATAATTCTTTGAAGTTTGCATCACATGTCGACAGGGCAGTTAAGAAGGCATTTAGCATGCTCGTCTTCTTTTCTCACACCTTTGAGTATAGGAGTTGAGACGTTATGTTGAGTTTGTATAGGACATTGGTGAGGCCTATTCTGGAGTATTGTGTCCATCTCTGATTTCCCTATTATAATGATATTATAAAGCTGGAGAGGGTTCAGAAGAGATTTACCAGGTTGTTGCCGGGAATGGAGGATTTGAGTTCTAAGGGGAGGCTGGGTAGACTGGGACTTTTTTGACTGGAGCATTGGAGGTTGAGATTTGACCTGATAGAGGTTTCTAAAATCATGAGGGATACAGATAAGGTGAATGGCAGGTGTCTTTTCCATCAGGTGGGGGATTTCAAGATTAGGAGACATATTTCTAAGGTGAGAGGAGAAAGATTTAAAAAAAGACATGAGGACAATTTTTTGCACACAGTTTGTGAGTGGAATGAATTTTCAGAGAAAGTGGTGGATGCGGGTACAGTTACAATGTTTAAAAGACATTTATATAAATACATGTATAAGAAATGTTTGGAGGATATGGGCCAAGGCAGGTGGGACTAGTTTGATTTGGGACTATGGTTGGTGTGGACTAATTAGACCAAAGGGTCTGTTTCCGTTCCGTATGACTCTGTGACTGTTTCTTCTGTGTCACTGGGTCAAAATCCTGGAACTCCCTTCTCAACTCCTTCTTGTACCACATGGACCAAAAGAGTTTGAAAAGGTAGCCCAGCACCACCTTCTGAAGTACAATTAGGGATAGCAAATGAGTGCTGGCCTAGCAAAGAAACACCCATATCCTGGAAATAAATACATTGTTTTGTCTATAACATAATGTTAAAGTGGACAGTGATAATCTGTCAGCCCACCCTCCAGCTCCATTCTCAAACATGCAGCCAAGTGTAATTTTCCTGCTCTCTGCGATACGTCCATCGACAGAAACATGCGATTTATGTTCTCAGGTAAAGGGTAGAGACACAAGAATGAATATGCAGACCATTCACTGCAGGGGACTAAGAAAAAATTCCATCACATGTCCTCCCTTCCCTATCACCTGTTGTTTAGATGACAAATTATAGCACAGTCTCAGAAGAAACATCCTGTAGTGTCATCATACTGTGTACGGCAATGCAGAGTTTTAATCTACTTCAAGAAAAAGAAGGAGGCATATGTCAGGTATAGACAGCTCAGAGAGAGTGAATCCCTATAGGAGGATAAGGGCAGTAGGAGTATACTGAAGAGGAAAATTAGGGGGTCAAAAAGGGGACATGAGATAGCTTTGCCAAATAGGCTTAAGGAGAATCCAAAGAGATTCTACAAATACATTAAGGGAAAAAGAGAGTACTAGGGAGAGAAAAGGGCCCTTAAAGAACAGCAAGGCCATCTTCGGGTGGAGCAACAGGAGATGGGTGAGATACTGAATGAGTATTTCACATCAATATTTACTGTGGAGAAGGATGTGGAAGCGAGAGAAATTGGGGAAATAAATAGTGATATCTTGAAAATTGTTCAGATTACAGAAGAGGAGGTGCTGGACATTTTAAAATGTGTAAAGGTAGATAAATCCCTGGGGCCTGACTAGGTGTATCCCATAACTTTGTGGGAAGCTAGGGAAGAGATTGTTGGGCCCCTTCTGAAATATTTATATCATTGGTAACCACAGATGAAATGTCAGAAGATTGGAGGATGCCTAATGTGGTCCCATTATTTAAGAAAGGTGGTAAGGAAATTCAAGGAACTATAGGCCAGTGAGCCTGACGTCAGCGATGGGTAAGTTGTTGGAGGGGATTCTGAGAAACAGGATTTACATGAATTAGGAAAAGCAAGGACTGATTAGGCAAAGGTAGCATGGCTTTGTGCGTGGGAAACCATGTCTCAATAACTTGATCGAGTTTTTAGAAAAATGACAAAGAAGATTGACGATGGCAGAGCAGTAAATGTTGTCTATATGGACTTCAACAAGGTTCTGCACGGTAGACTGCTTAGCAAGGTTAGATCACATGGAGTCCAGGGATAGCTAGCCAAGTGAATTCACAATTGGCTCAAAGGTAGTTTGGGTACATAAATATGATGAATTTCAAGGGATAGGGGCCAAATACTGGCAAGTGGGACGAGATCAGTTTAGGATATCTGGTCGGCAAGGACAAATTGGAAATAAGGATTTGTTTCCGTACTGTTTTACTCTGTGACTCTCAAGCTGTTCCTAGTGATTAACTTCTTAAGAATCCATTCAAATACCATTCATTCTGTGCTTCAATCTTAGGTCAGATCCGGAAGTGAACTTTTAACTAATTGGAGCATAACAGGTTCACTGATCTAAGTTAATTAAAAAGGGAACAAATTAGAATTTACTTTTGATCTGCAGTTCGAAGTTGGAATTTGAATATGAGTTCTGCAGTTGCTCTGTTAACATCAAGGACATCTTAATGCAATTTTCACACATGTCTGATGCACCTTCCCATTCTAGAATTTCTAACAAACTCCAGCCTGAAGACTCCTCTAGTCCAGTTGTGGTGTTCCTACCTGTGGGCTAGAAGGCTTGGATTTAAGTCTCACATGTTCTAGAGGTGTGTAATAACATTGCTGAGTAGGTTGACTTAAAATAACTAAGTTCTGATCAGTTTTCTATTTTCTCCATCAATACCTATGGTCTCAGTGAGGAAACAGGTCGATCTCCTGCCCACTCACAACCAGCAAGCTACAGCAAAGCAGCTGCTTAGTTAAATTTCTAAGCATGGCACTCATATTGTAGGTGCCACATGGCCTCCAAAGATCCCCCAGTGACAAGTAGAAAACACATACCAGTACCACACCAGTGCACTGTTCGTCAAATTAACCAGGGACAAGTCCTTAACTCATACCCTGACTGGGCCTTCAGCTGGCTGGTGAAGTAAATAAGGGGACCCAACACTTCCTTCAGATCCCCAACGTAATATGTATTTGTCTTGAATGAATGCTCCAAACTTTTCCTTCACTGGTTAAAATGAAACAAATTCCACAAAGTACAGTATCATATCACAAGAACACTACCTAAACTACTGAGCAAGGCATCTTAGATCCCTTGTTGTTAGCTCAAAAAACAGTGCTATCTAAGGAAATGATTTAAGGTTGCATTGTTACTTGAAAGATAGCCTAAACATTTCAAGATAGCTTAAAAAGTGCACTCAACCCACCAATGGTATTCTCTGCCGATTGACAACTGGCTTTGATTTAAAGAAGGCATTGAGGAATGATTGGAAAGGGCGACAGTACTCCAGTAAAGCCATTGGTCTCCAAATTAAATTTGAGCCTCTAAATATTAAGTTGACAAGGCAGCTCCTTCTCTGTCTTGAGGCAGCTGCATATATGTCAGAATATATTTATACAACTGTCAGCTTTGAAGAGCTCTTGTGGTGCAATCAAATATCCCTACCTCTGCGATAGAAGACGCAGGTTCAAGTCCTAAGTCCACAGAGGTTTGTCGTAGCATCCTTGAACAGGGTGATTAGAAAATATCTCCTACAACTGCAACCTCTGCAAAGCAGCCTCACACAAGAAGGGTCCCTGGACTTAAAATGTTAACTCTGTTTTTCTCTTTATAGATGCTGCCAGACCTGTTGAGTTTCTCCAGCGCTTTCTTTTTGTGATTCAGATTTTCAGCATCTGCAGTCCTTTGTTCTATGTTACTTTCCCTCATGCTTTTTTACAGGAATAAGTTTGATGAGTTAACATTCACAGAGTAGGCAAACAAATACGGAGACCACATATTTGTAATTAAATTTTCCATGTTCTCCCAGCAACTGATCCTCGCTGGAGAAACTAGCTGGTCAAACTGAGCTATAGCTCAAAGGCAATGTGACCTGGAGTCAGAGCAAAAAATGTGACTGGAGCAAGATGACGTGAAGATCAGTGTTTCACTCCAGCATCAGATATGGTATCAACTTTTACTGCGAAACTTGTACATGAATGTGAAATAGGTAATGAATCAAGATCATTTGTTTTATTTTAATTTATAATGGGTAAGTAAATCTAATTGGCCTAGTTAGACCATAAGACACAGGTCCACCACTCTCTGGCTGGAGAAATGTCTCTGCATTTCTGTTCTGAAATGACCCCCTCTAATTCTAAGGCTGTGTCCACGGGTCCTAGTCTCCTCGTTTAACTGAAACAATTTCCTAGCATCCACCTTTTCCAAGCCATGTATTTTTTTGTACGTCTCTATTAAGTCTCCCCTTAATCTTCTAAACTCCAACGATTACAATCCCAGTATCCTCAGCCGTTCTTCATATGTTAGACCTGTCATTCCAGGGATCATCCGTGTGAATCTCCGCTGGTCACGTTCCAGTGCCAGTATGTCCTTCCTGGGGTGTGGGGACCAAAACTGGACACAGTACTCCAAATGGGGCCTAACCAGAGCTTTATAATGTCTTAGTGGTACATCTCTGCTTTTATATTCCAACCCTCTTGAGATAAGAGACAACATTGCATTCGCTTTCTTAATCACGGGCTCAACCTGCATGTTTACCTTTAGAGAATCCTGGACTAGCACTCCCAGATCCCTTTGTGGTTTGGCTTTATTAATTTTCTCACCATTTAGTAAGTAGTCTATGCTTTTATTCTTTTTGCCAAGGTGCAAGACCTCGCACTTGCTCACGTTAAATTCCATCAGCCATTTCCTGGACCACTTTCCCAACCTGTCTGGATCCTTCTGTAGCCTCCCCACTTCTTCAGTACTACCTGCCTGTCCACCTAACTTTGTATCATCGGCAATCTTCGCTAGAATGCCCCCAATCCCTTCATCCAGATCATTAATATATAACGTGAACAGCTGCGGCCCCAAACACTGAACCCTGCGGGACACCGCTCGTCACTGGCTGCCATTCTGAAGAAGAACCTTTTATCCCAACTCTCTGCCTTCTGTTAGACAGCCAATCCTCAGTCCATCCCAGCAGCTCACCTCGAACACCATGGGCCCTCACCTTGCTCAGCAGCCTCCCGTGTGGCACCTTATCAAAGGCCTTTTGAAAGTCTAGATAGACCACATCCACTGGGTTTCCCTGGTCTAACCTACTTGTTACCTCTTCAAAAAATTCCAACAGGTTTGTCAGGCATGACCTCCCTTTACTAAATCCATGTTGACTTGTTCTAATCAGACTCTGCTCTTCCAGGAATTTAGAAACCTCATCCTTAATGATGGATTCTAGAATTTTACTAACAACCGAGGTTAAGCTGATTGGCCTATAATTTTCCATCTTTTGCCTTGATCCTTTCTTGAACAAGGTGGTTACAACAGCCATCTTCCAATCATCCGGTACCTTTCCTGACTCCAGTGACTCTTGAAAGATCTCAACCAATGCTTCTGCTATTTCCTCAGCCACCTCTCTCAGAACTCTAGGGTGTATCCCATCGGGGCCAGGAGATTTATCAATTTTAACTTTTCTAGCACTATCTCTTTCGTAATGGCAACCATACTCAACTCAGCCCCTTGGACCTTTTGAAGATGTAACCACAGTTGTTAATAAGGAATGCTTTTATTAATGTCAGTAATCACAAGCTTTTCAATACTCTTCCATATGAGTCATAAATAAGGGATCATTGGAGCAAGTGATTGTCATGGATAATGAATCTATTGGCAGGGAAGTGGCAGGAGAGACATTGGGTAGGCACTCAAATTGGTAGGATAGTAATTAGTGGTGTTCCCTTGGAATTCTGTACTGGAGTTGCAGTTTTTTCCCCTTTACTTATGAATGGCTTGTCTTATATGAAGAATCAAATGGCCCAGTTCTAAGCTTGCTCGTAATGCCAAGTTAAAAATCACACAACACCAGGTTATAGTCCAACAGATTTATTTAGAAATACAAGCTTTTGACCAATGTTCCTTCATAAAGTAGCTAGTTGAGTAGGATCATAGGAAACAGAATTTCTAGCAAACAATCATAATGTCATGTACTGATGCAATATGTTGAACAAGCTAGATTGCTGTTAAGTCTTTCATCTTTTAGAATGGGCTGCAGGTTTTGATTCATTAACATGTAAAGCCCAGAATTTCTTTCAAGCTACATTCCCAAGATGACTTAAGGTTTCATAAACAAAAAGGCAACATCTCAGCTCAGACAATGCATTAAAGGCATAAGGTTAGAGTCAGTATGTCTTTCATTCTTGAGTCAGACTGGTTCTATTTCCAAAGTAGAAATTTATAAAATGTCACATGGATTATAAAAAATATTGCAGATTGTGCACTTTTTGAACAAAATAGAATGTATCTGCAAATGCAAATTCACCCCATAGACTTATATGTGTGTGTGCGTACATGTGAGAGAGAGATAGTGTGACAGAGTGTATGTGTGGGAGAGAGTGTGAGTGTGTGTTTGTATGTGCGTGTTTGATAGAGTGTGCGCATGTGTGTGATGGAGTATCTGCCTGTGAGAGGGTGTGTGTGTGTGTGTGTGTGTACCTGAGAGAGAGCAGCACTCCGAAAGCTTCTACTTCCAAATAAACCTGTTGGACTATAACCTGGTGTCCCTCCATATCATGAATACCAAGTTAAGTAGCTCAGCAAATAGTTTAGATGGGAGCTGGATGGCGTAAAGGGGCATTGAAATGCTAAGTGCATGGGTAAAAGTGGCAGATGGAGTTCAACGTGGCAAAATATGAAGTCATCTACTTTGGACCCAAGAAAGGTTTATCGGAGTGAGAAGCTAGTAATAATGGAGGAGCAAAAAAGGTTTAAGAATCAAAGTACGGGAAATTATTTGAAATGAATGACCAGTCACAACAGATTATTTACAAGACTAATGATATTTTGGGATTTGCCAACAAAGTGGGTGGGTGCTTTACTACAGTGTAGTTTAGGTTAGATCCCAGTTTGAGTACTGCATGAATTTCTCAGCTCTGCATTCCAAAGCTATGCATTGGCCTTTGAAGAGCTGCACAGAAATTTCACTGAATGACACCTGGGCTAAAAGGATTATGTAATGAGGACAGATTGCATTTGTTGGGCTTATATTCCTGAGTGTAAAACCGAAAGGGATGATCCAATTGAGGTGTTTAAGATGATGAATGAAGTTGATTGCACATGTTACAAGTATTTCTTTGGTTGGACAAATACAGAATAGAGATCATTAAGAGTAGGTAGAATGCCACATAAAAGGTCATTACACAGTACAGGAGCTTACAATATTGGGAGTAATTGGTAGCATAAATTAAAGATTGGTTAACACAGAGAAGACAGTCAGGATTAATGGGTCTTTTTCAAATTGAAAAGGCATAGCTATTGAAGTGTCATAAGGATCTGTGTAAGGGCCTCAGTTATTTAATATCTATTTGAATGGCTTGGAAGAGAGAGCGGCATGCAATCTATCCAAATTTGCTCATGATACTAGAATAGGTGGGAGGGCATGTCATAATTAGGACAAAAGGTATCTGCAAGAGGAGAAAGATAGGTTGAGTAGGCATTAAACTTCCAGGTGGAGGTTAGTATGGGAAAGTGTGATGTTATGTAGGAGGAGAAAGTGAGGTCTGCAGATGCTGGAGATCAGAGATGGAAATGTGTTGCTGGAAAAACGCAGCAGGTCAGGTAGCATCTAGGGAACAGGAGAATCGACGTTTCGGGCATTCCTGAAGAAGGGCTAATGCCCGAAACGTCGATTCTCCTGTTCCCTAGATGCTGCCTGACCTGCTGCGTTTTTCCAGCAACACATTTCCATCTGTGATGTTATGTACTTAATTAGAAAAAAATCAAAAGACAATCCATTATTTAAAGGGAGAGAGACCCTAAAAAAGTGAGGCACATAGGGACCTGGATGCTCTTGTACAGAAAAAAAGAAAAATTATGTAGGTACAGTGAGTAATTAAGAAGGCAAATAGGGTTTTCAGCATTTATTGCGTGGGGTTGAAGTTTAACATATGAGGAACATTGGAGGACTCTGGGTTTTTATTTGATGGAGTGTGGAAGGATGGGGGGATCTAATTGAAACATACAGAATACTGAATGGCCTGGACAGAGTGAATGTTGGGAGAGACAAGGACACAAGGGAATAATTTTAGAGTAAAGAGAAGATCTTTTAGAATGGAGATAAGGAGAAACTTGTTCAGCCGGGGAGTGGTGAATCGATGGAATTCATTGCCACAGAAGGCTGTGGAGGCCAGGCCATTGAATATATTTAAGACTGAATAGATGGGTTCTTGAGTATCAAGGGGATCAATGGTTACAGGGAGACAGCGGGAGTATGGGGTTGAGAAACTTATCAGCCATGATTAAATGGCGGAGCAGACCCGACGGGCAGAATGGCCAAATGTCTGCTCCTGTGTCTTATGGTCTTAAAAGTAGAGTAGTCTTGAAACAACTGTCTCTGGTATTGATGAGGTTACATCTGGAGTACTGTGAATGCTTTGGTCCCAGTATTTAAGAAAAGATATGTTGACGTTAAAGAGATTTACAAAGCTGATTTCTGGGAGAAAAGGTTGGTTTTATCGAGAACAGCTAAACAAGTTAGGCCTTTATTCATTAGAGTTTAGATAAATGACGTGTGATTTTATTGAAACATATAAAATTCTGAGGGGCCTTGACAGGGAAGATGTTGTGGGAATCTCCAACTGGGAGCATGGATGCAGAATAAAGGGATACTCATTTTTAAAACTGAGATGCAAAGGAACTTCCTCTCCCAGAGGATAGTGAATGTCTGGAATTCTCTATCCCATCGGGCTTTGAAGGCTGGATAACCGCAAGTATTTAAAGAGGAGGTAGATAGATTTTTGAAATATCATGGAGTTGAGGGCTGTGAAAAATTGATGCCAGAGAGAAGTTGAGGTCTGGGGCAGATCTGCCATGATGTTATTGAATGTTGAGGAGCATACTCCTGCTCCTAATTGTTGTGTTATCTTGATCTTATAACCTCTAGCTTATGAATTCTGTCATTAGATAACTGAGGATTGCTTTTGCTTCCTCAGCTTCTTTTATAGAATTATTTTGCTACCTTTTGAGGATGGCTCCATCTCTCTGCTCTTACAAACTCTTTGAAGTTGTACCAGTTACAGTGTGTTGTCTCCCCCATTCGATCCTTCAAAACGTATTTGCCTTTCTGTGACGAATTTCAGTGATCTTGTGCCTACCTATTCCACCAGGCCAGTATTCTTCTGAAATCTATTAATAATTTCTTCATTTTCTCTATGGTAGGCTATTGCACAAAATGTGGAGGCATGGGATTGAGGGTAATTCAGCAGTTTTGCTAACTAAAAGGAAACAGAAGGTGGTGGTTGATGGGAAATGTTCATCCTGGAGTTCAGTTACTGGTGGTATACCATAAGGATCTGTTTTGGGTCCACTGTTGTTCGTTGTTTTTATAAATGCCATCTTCCGTAGTTACACCGGCACCATTCCCCACCTCTTCCTCCGCTATACTGATGACTGCATTGGGGCCACCTTGTGCTCCCACAAGGAGATCAAGCAATTCATCAACTTCACCAACACATTCCACCCTGACCTTAAATTTACCTTGACCATCTCTGACACCTCTTTCCCCTTCCTGGACCTCTCCATCTCCATTAATGATGACCGACTTGTCACCGACATTTTTTACAAACCCACCGACTTCCACAGCTACCTGGATTACACCTCTTCCCACCTTACCTCCTGCAAAAATGCCATCATGTATTCCCAATTCCTCTGCCTCCGCCGGATCTGCTCCAAGGAGGACCAGTTCCACCACAGAACACACCAGATGGCCTCCTTCTTTAGAGACCATAATTTCCCTTCCCATGTGGTTAAAGATGCCCTCCAACGCATCTCATCCACATCCCGCACCTCCGCCCTCAGACCCCACCCCTCCAACCGTAACAAGGACGGAACGCCCCTGGTGCTCACCTTCCACCCTACCAACTTTCACATAAACCAAATCATCCGCCGACATTTCCGCCACCTCCAAA
>NC_057716.1:14375641-14398056 GCF_004010195.1 Chiloscyllium plagiosum | reverse complement strand
AAACTTCCAGCTCAGCACTGTCCTCATGACTTGTCCTACCTGCCTATCTTCCTTTCCACCTATCCACTCCACCCTCCTCCCTGAATTATCATCTTCATCCCCATCCCTATTCATCTATTGTACTCTATGCTACTTTCTCCCCAACCACACCCTCCTCTCATTTATCTCTCCACCCTTCAGGCAATCTGCCTCTATTCCTGATGAAGGGCTTTTGCCCGAAACATCGATTTTCCTGCTCCTTGGATGCTGTCTGAACTGCTGTGCTTTTCCATCACCACTCTAATCCAGAATCTGGTATCCAGAATCTGGTTTCCAGCATCTGCAGTCATTGTTTTCACCCTGTTTATATAAATGACCTGGATGAGGGCATAGAAGGATGGATTAGTAAATTTGCGGATGATACTAAGGTCGGTAGAGTTGTGGATAGTGACAAAGGATGTTGTAGGTTACAGAGGGACATAGATGAGCTGCAGAGCTGGGCTGAGAGGTGGCAAATGGAGTTTAATGCAGAAAAGTGTGAGGTGATTCACTTTGCAATGAGTAACAGTAATGCAGAGTACTGAATTAATGGTAAGATTCTTGGTAGTGTAGATGAACAGAGCGATCTCGGTGTCCATGTACATAGATCCCTGAAAGTTTCCATCCAGGTTGATAGGGTTGTTAAGAAGGCATACAATGTGTTAGCTGTAATTAATATAGGGATTGGTCATTGAATAGACACATGGATGAAAATAGAATAGTGTAGCTTAGATAGGTTTTAGATTGATTTCACAGGTTGGCACATCATCAAGGGCTGAAAGGCCTGTACTGCGCTGTGATGTTCTATGTGTCATTCCTCCAGGTTTCGTGACTTCTGAAAATTTTGAAATTGATTTGATTTATTCTTGTCACATGTAACGAAATACAGTGAAAATTGTTGTTTTGTGTGCTCTACAGGTAGATTGTACCATATGACATGCATTATGTAGCATAACAGAGTGCAGAATACAGTGTTACAGCTGCAGAGAAGGTGCAGTGAAAGCGAGAGAAAAACAAACATTAACATTTGAGAGGTTTGTTCAAAAGTCTTATTACAGTGGAGAAGAAGTTGTTCTTTAATTTAAAGATTTCAAGAGTTGTGTCCAGTAACCAAAAGTGCAATGTATTTGAAAACAAAAGTACCGTACTTATCCATGGGGCTCCACTGTAAATATCTCGCTCTTGCCAATTTTGTAACCATATTTGCTACAACCCATTTTATGACATGAGCTTCAAATTCAATCTTATCAAATCTGTGCTGCCTCTGTTTGTCCATGCTTGTCCAAGTGACCATTTTCCCACCTTTTGGCCAGTTAAAACATGTTCTTTTTAACATGTGGATATACTCCCTCCAATTAAAGTTTTATTGCAGTTAACCAAACCTTACTATCATTGTAACGTGTCAATAATAAGCTTTGCTTGTGTTTTAAAAAAAGAACAAATTGATTCTCCCACACGCACATAGACACTTAAACGCAGGTACTAAGTTGAAAGGAAGGAAGAAAAAATATGCAATTTAGGTTCCTTTACCAGGATGCTGCCTGGACTAAAGGGCATGCCTTATGATGAAAGGTTGAGGGAGCTAGGGCTTTTCTCATTGGAGCAACGAAGGATGAGAGGTGACTTGATAGAGATATACAAGATGATGAGAGGTATAGAGTGGATAGCCAGTGACCTTTTCCCATGACAGAAATGTCTATCACAAAGGGGCATCATTTTAAGGAGATTGGAGGAAGGTTTAGGGGAGATAGGTTCTTTACACAGAGAGTGGTGGTTGTGTGGAATGCACTGCCAGCAGTGGTAGTAGAGTCAGATAAACTAAGGACATTTAAGCGACTCTTAGATAGGCACATGAAAGACAGTACAATGAAGGGTATGTAAGTTGGTCTGTACTGTGCTGTACTTATCTATGTTCTTTGTTCTTGAGTTATAGAGTTTTAATCTGAGACTATTGATTAGTTAAGTGATTGCTCAGACTATTACAAGTAATGAATCATCTTCTAGCTCTCCGTTTTCCTGATGTTTCTTCAGTCAGTGCTATAACCAAATATATTTCTTCTTGAGAGATCGAGACCCTTCTCCAGCTGGTGTTCGGTTCCACAGCCTAAAATCTATTTTCTCTGCCCCATGTGAAAAGCTCCTTAAAATGCACTAAAATAAAACAAAGAACTGTGGATGCTGGAAATCTGAAACAAAAACAGAAATTACTGGAGAAACTCAGCAGGTTTGGCAGCAACTGTGCAGAAAATGTAGAGTTAATGTTTCGGTTCCAGTCACCTTTCTTCAGAGCTGATAGCAAGGGGAAGGTTGTACATATGCTGAAGACAGGGCTGGGGGAGGAAGTAAGCAATCGGTGGAAATGGAGCCAAGAGGGGGAGAAGGACAGGCTGACAAAGGAATGGATAATAGTAAGCCAAGGAGAAAGAAAAGTTGTTAATGGGGAGCATGAAAATGAATTGGCTGTGCTGAAAGCTGGCAATGTGGTGGCAGGGCCTAAAGTGTGGGCAGTGGGGTAAGGGCATGGACAAAGGTACTCAGGCCCTAAAATTGTATGGAGTCCTGAAGTGAAAACCAAGATACTATTTTTTTCAGCTTGCACTGAATCACAGTGGAGCACTGCAGCAAGGCTGAGGCAGGCATGTTGGCCAGGGAACATGACGCGTGATGTAGTGGCAGGCAACTGGAAGTTCGGGGTCATTCTTATGGATAGAATGTAACTGTCCCGCAAAGCAGCCATCCAGTCTGCGTTCTGTTTTCCCAATGTAGAGGAGGCCACATCGTGATCAGTGAAGACAGTAAATGAGATTGAGCTGATTTACCGGCACTTCATTACTTTGTCAACCTAACTTACCTTGCTCTCCTTCTGGGCTCCATCTCCAACAACGGTGTACTCCCCCACCATCCCCAACCCATCTTCAGCACTTATGCCATCTTTTTCTAGCTACCATCAGGACTGAAGAAGGGTCACTGCACTTGAAATATTAACTTTGCTTTCTGTCCACAGGGGCTACCAGACCTGCTGAGTTGCTCCAGCAATTTCTGTTCATAGAACATAGAACATAGAAGAATACAGCGCAGTACAGGCCCTTTGGCCCTCGATGTTGCGCCGATCCAAGCCCACCTAACCTATACTAACCCACTATCCTCCATATACCTATCCAATGCCCGCTTAAATGCCCATAAAGAGGGAGAGTCCACCACTGCTACTGGCAGGGCATTCCATGAACTTACGACTCACTGAGTGAAGAACCTACCCCTAACTTCAGTCCTATATCTACCCCACTTAATTTAAAGCTATGCCCCCTTGTAATACCCGACTCCATACACGGGAAAAGGTTCACACTGTCAACCCTATCTAACCCCCTAATCATCTTGTACACCTCAATCAAGTCACCCCTAAACCTTCTTTTCTCTAATGAAAACAGCCCCAAGTGTCTCAGTCTTTCCTCATACGATCTTCCTTCCATACCAGGCAACATCCTGGTAAACCTCCTCTGCACCCGTTCCAGTGCCTCCACATCCTTTCTATAGTATGGCGACCAAAACTGCACACAATATTCCAGATGCGGCCGCACCAGAGTCTTATACAACTGCATCATGACCTCAGGACTCCGGAACTCAAGTCCTCTACCAATAAAAGCCAGGTGTTCCTTACTCTTTAAAATGCAAGTTGATTGTATACCCACGTTTGTTGACCACATATGGGCTTCCTTCTCCAAGATGTGGAAATTCTCATGATGATAGCATGCAATAGCAATTTATTGTCACTTGTATTGATGAAAATACTGTCGCCACAATTCCATGTCATTTTAATTACAGACGTTATAAAAATAAATAATTGAGACAAAGCGAGGACAACATTAATCTTTTGTCCCCTCTAGGGCAATCTGGGTTAATGGATGCCACAATGGTATGCCACTGCTGAAGTAGCTCCTGAGGCCACCAAAGCAAGGATTTCTGGACCAGACTCAACACCCTGCCAATGCCAAAGACATTGCAAAGTCACATTAGCAAGGAAGGACAGACAGACCCACCAAGCCAACACCACGTCAGTCGCCACCCGAAGCCATCACATTGCTGCCTTGGTCACGAGAAACCAATTGGAACCACCATGCCATGTCAGTGAAAATTGGTGATAAGGGCTTTTTCTTGTGTCTCATGGATCAGGAGGTGCTGAAGGTCGGGAGCTGCTGATTGATTTCGAGTTGCAGATGAGCTAGAATCAAAGGGTTTGTACAAATGGAGAATCAGCTGGCAACAAGAAGCTGATTGATCTGGGGAATGATGATGAGTGGTTGATGACAAAAGCCTTCTAACTGCCAGCAACTGTGACTGGCTCAGTCAGGACCACACTTTAGGCCCTGCCACCACATCACCAGCTTTCAGCACAGCCAATCCATTTTCAGCTATTCGCGCTCCCCATTAACAACTTTTTTTTCTCCTTGGCTTACTATTATCCATTCCTTTGTCAGCCTGTCCTTCTCCCCTTCTTGGCTCCATCTCCACCGATTGCTTACTTCCTCCCCCAGCCCTGTCTTCAGCCTTCCCCTTGCTATCATCAGCTCTGAAGACTAACTGTGACTAGCTGAACAGCTTGTAGTTGTAACAGAAGCCATCGGATCTCTAGAAAGGAAGGAGTTGACACTAACAGTCTCAATCTTATTTAATCTCACCTCATTAACATGTAGTTTCCCTTTTTTGTCCCACCAGCCGAATAGGAGATTTTATGCTGAGAATTCCCAATGTGTAAATCAGTGTGGTTACCTCATGACTCCAGCTCACTACTTGCTCCCCCAGATCTCCGCCTTGGACACAAGAGGCCACTCAGCATTAACATCACAGGGCATGCTCGACAGACAGGGGCCACATGCACACCCTACCCCTCCCCCACGCCTTCATTCTCAGATCTTAATATCTGATACATACCAACCTCACCCATCATCATTGCACATCTTCAAACCACTTACTTTTACAGCAATTTACATTGGAATGCTCACTGCTGGGACTGCATGCATTGGGTATCCAGCTCATGCTATGAACCAGGATGCATCTCCGAGCTGCTCCCTTGCTCTCTTAGTGCTCAGTCACTTTCTACCTCCTTCAATACTCACAGCATCCCCGCCTTGCCTTGCCGTGCCTAGCAATTTTATGCTTCAGGCCCTCAGCCACAGCTTCAGTGCCTCTGTTGTGCCTTGCCAAGCAGCCCATGTCATGGTTGTGGCAAGTTGACAACAGTCAGGGTGGAGGTAATGGGAGAGTAGCACAAAAATAAGAAGTGCCTCTTACTCGGTTGCTGAAACATGGATCGGTTTCTCATCTTCATCAGACAGGTCCTTGATAGTGAGGGCCAACATCCTTCCCTTGTAGGAGCTGAAAGGTGGGTAGGAATCCTAACTTTCATAGCCTGGATATGGGCCATTTCCTGCTGGAATGAAAGGGAGGGATTGAATGAGATGAAAATGTGTGGCATGGCTGTTTGAGCTGGGAGAGGTGCAGCTGGGAGACGGATAGTGAGGTGTTCCGCCTGAGTGAGTAGGCCGATGCCGAAACCATGCAGTGTTAGTTTGGGTGGGGGTTTGTGATGAGTGAGAGTGAGTGAGGGTGATTATAGATAAGGTGATTATACAAGAGAGAAGATGGTGGCGTTTACCCTGCTGGAGTAGCGAAGGTTGTTGATCTCCTTCCTGGGAGTTCCTGTAGACAATCGAGATTACACTGACACAGGTTGGCAGTCTCTGACCAGGTTGGCAGTTTCTGACTGCCATAGCCTCTTCTACCAGTCCTGGGGAAAGTGGACATTTCTTCTGTGTTCCATCCTGTCAACTAGGACCCCAAGGGCCCTGTCTGCAAAGTATAACAATGATAGCCCCTTATCTGCCATGTTCAGGGCAATTGCACTATGTAGGGCAGCTCCAGACAAACAGATCCTTGACCAAATGCACTAGTGCCAGGAATTGGGGATATCCTAACAATGGTGAGTACTTCCATCTGGAGCAAGTGAAGCAATCTGGCAAGCATTGGGCAATGACCTAGTGAAGTTATCACTGGATTATTAATCCAGAGAGACTCGGGTAACGTCCTGGGAACCGGAGTTCAAATTCCACAATGCCAGATAGTGGAACTTGAATTCAAGAAAGAATCTGGAATTAAGAATCTAATAATGACCATGAATCCATTGCCAAATGTTGGAAAAACACATCTGCTTCACTAATGTTCTTTAGGGAAGGAAACTGCCTTCCTTACCTGGTCTGGCCTACATGTGACTCCAGACCCACAGCAGTGCGGTTGATTTTTAACTGCTCTCTGGGCAATTAGGGATGGGCAATAAATGCTGGCCCAGCCAATGACGCCCTCATTCAATGAATAGACCTTTAAAAATTGGTGCCCCCATAGTGGTGAGACAGTTACTGAGGTGAATTTGGGAGAATTGTGCAAAAAAACTCACTGGGCTTCACCCTTGACAAAACTGACAGCCGATTTCAGTAAGATTCAGTGATTTGTGATTACCATCTGTAAATATATAATGACAAACCCTGCTTTCAAATGGAAGTGAAGAGCATGTGAAATAGCAAAAATGAAGCTCCGAGGACAGTGACTGTTATATAATGACAGATCCTTCAATAACAGTTTCACATAATAGTCTAAGTGTAGAAAAACACTGATGATTATAGCTCAGTCTTGGATAGTAGTTTGAAAAAGTAATATTGCCATAATGAAATGAATTTGTAATTTACTTGGGGTTCGTATTTCAGCAAAGTTCAGAGTTTTTGAATAAAGAATTTAGACACAAATAGTATTGCTTTTATTCCTAATATAATTAAGCTGTTACTGTTTCTTTCAGTCCCATTGAGTTCAAAGTGATTACAGCTAACAGATGAGTCATGCATATAGAAGTTGCACTGCAGCGTACATGGTTTTCTTCTGTGAAACAAGACCTAACATGCTAGGCAGTGTGGCCGCACCATTCTGTAGTGATTGCCTCGCTTGTCATTTCAGATCAGGTCCCCCCTAAGCATTTAATTTGTTTGTTGAAAGTATTCAAAAGCTTAAATATAATAAGGGCCCTACGTTTTTTTTCCAAGCAATTATTCTCAAAATGTCAGTGTTTTTGGTAAAGTCAGCTGATATCAACCATTCCCTTTATAAACTGGCAGCTAACAGCCAACCACATCTACCTGGGCCTGGGATCAGATAGAGACCAAACTATGTAGGAACAATGTCATGTGTGGCAGTACCAACCAATGATAGCTTTAGGTTGGATTATTGTGCTGCCAGCAATCCCCCTTTCCACGATGAGTCTGAGGGCTTGTCAATGCTGACCATTGATGATTGTATTATTATCATGACTCTAGAAATTCAATTGACTTTCACAAAGCCAATATATTCAATGGCAGTGCTACAAACTACCACAGAAGCTATCAAAGATAACCCTGAAACAACATCATATTAGGCCCCACAACCTCTTTTAAGGAGATTGCCATTCGCTTTATGGTTCTCAACATGATCTGAAAGTTCTGCATTAATTCTGAACCATAAATTGGGACTGGACTCCTCCATTTGTTTCGGCCAAAGGGTGCAAACATATTGGCAGACAGGCAAAACACTTATTGTTTTTTTCTTGTATGGCCTTTACCCTTTGTCAATAGTCTGGGCCCTCATTATTTTTTATTTTTTATTCACTTGTGGGATATGGGCGTCACTGGCTGGCAAGCATTTATTGCCCATCCCTAGTTGCCCTTGAAAAGGTGGTGGTGAACTGCCCTTGAACTGTTGCAATGCACTTGTTATGAGGTGACCCACAATGCCTTTAGGGAGGAAATTCGAGGATTTTGTCTCAGCGACAATGAAAGAATGGTGATATATATCCAAGTCAGGATGGTGTGTGGCTTGGAGGGGAACCTGAAGGTGGTTGTGTTCCAATGTATCTGCTGTCCTTGTCCTTCTCGATGGAAGTAATCATGAGTTGGGAAGGTGCTGTCTGAGGATCTTTTGGTGATTTTCTGCAGTGCATCTTGCAAATAATACGCACTGCTGCTACTGAAGGCATACAGTGTTTTAGCTTTTATCAATAGAGGGATCGAGGTCCGGCACCATGAGGTTATGCTGCAGCTGTACAAAACTCTGGAGTATTGTGTACAGTTCTGGTCACTGCATTATAAGAAAGATGTGGAAGCGTTGGAAAGGGTACAGAGGACATTTACTAGGATGTTGCCTGGTATGGAGGGAAGGTCTTATGAGGAAAGGCTGAGGGACTTGAGGCTGTTTTCATTGGAGAGAAGAAGGTTGAGAAGTGACTTAATAGAGACATATAAGATAATCTGAGTGTTAGATAGGGTGGACAGGGAAAGCATTTTTCCAAGTATGGTGATGGCAAGCAAGAGGGACATAGCCTTTTTCCAAGTATGGTGATGGCAAGCATGAGGGACATAGCCTTTTTCCAAGTATGGTGATGGCAAGCATGAGGGGACATAGCTTTAAATTGAGGGGTGATAGATATAGGACAGATGTCAGAGGTAGATTCATTACTCAGAGAGTAGTAAGGGTATGGAATGCTTTGCCTGCAACGGTAGTAGATTTGCCAACTTTAAGTACATTTAAGTCGTCATTGGACAAGCATATGGATGTACATGGAATAGTTTAGGTGAGATGGGCTTCAGATTGGTATGATAGGTCGGCGCAACATCGAGGGCCGAAGGGCATGTACTGCGCTGTAATGTTCTATGTTGCACAAATCTCCAAGTTGTTGCTTGTTAGTGCCAGAAGAGGTTATGCTGCAGCTGTTGGCTGCATGCCTCCTTGATAAAATATTACCTCCATATTTCTTGCAACTGAACTGTTACTGAGGGACAAAGGTTACTTTTGTTATATCGGGAAAGCATAATGAGATAATTGGCCGCTAAAAGGAACTGCAATTTATCAGGCAAGCATGTCGAGTTGAATAAAAGTGCGAAGGAAAAAGAAGTGTAAAGAAACCATCTAGCACGCCTCCTCTAATATATACACGCACCACAGTTACATTTTTTCCCTTTACCCATCACATCCAGGATCCAGCAATTGAGTAGATGTGGTTTGTACTCATTAGAGTTCATAAAAATGCACGGCAATCTTATTGAAACATGCAAGTCTCTTGAAGGGACTTAAAGGGTAGATGCAGAAAGGCTATTTTCTCTTGTGGGAGATATGATGTGGAGGTGCCAGAGTTGGACTGGGGGTGGATGAGGTCAAAATTCAGACGACACCAGGTTATACTCCAACAAGTTTAATTAAAATCTCAAGCTTTCGGAGTGCTTCCCCTTCACCAGGTGAAGTAAAGAGAACACCCAGGCACAGAATTTATACTCAGAGAGATCAATAGATCACACAAATGTTGTGAGTAGAGTGTCAATAGGGTGAATAACAAGTGAAGGGATGACCTACAATCCAATTAATTAAGGCAGAGAGATAATTACAAAAAATTTAAAATAGGTTGGCACTAGAGACAAGCCAAATGACTGGAATAACTTGCTAGGTATAAGAGTCGCACCAAACAAGTAATCTAAAACTGTGCAATCTAATTAAGGTAGAGAGACCCTAACAAGTTATCAAGGCGATGATGTCTTGTGGGAGAGTCCAGGACCAGGGGGCATAATCTCAGAATAAAGGTTTAAGATAGATGAGGGGGAGGTTTTTTTTGAGGATAGTGAATCTGTGGAATTCTTTATCTCAGAGAGTTATAGAGGCTTGGTTTGTTAAATATTTTCCAGGCTGAGATATACGAACTTTCAATCAATAAGGGAATCAAGGGTTATGGGGAAAAAAACAGGAAAGTGGAATTGGGTATTATAAGCCCAGCCATGATCTCATTGAATGGCAAGGGAGACTCAATGGGCTGCATAGCCTACTTCTGTATCTTTGTCTCAATGGTCTTCTGGTCTGGTGGCATTCTGGAATGCCAATCCTATCTTCATTCCAGGATCCTGGGTAACACAATGGCTCAGTGGTTAGTAATGCTATCACATATCACCAGGGACCTGGGTTCAATTCCAGCCTCAGGCGACTGTCTGTGTGGAGTTTGCACATTCACCTCGTGTTTCCTTGAGTCCTCTGGTTTCCTGCCACAATCAATACTTGTGCAGGTTAGGTGAATTAACCATGCTAAGTTTCCCATAGTGTTCAGGGATGTGTAGGTTAGGTACATTAGTCAGGGGAAACGTAGAGTAATAGGGTAGGAGAATTGGTCTGGTTGGGTTACTCTTCGGAGGGTCTGTGTGGACTTGTTGGGTCAAATGGCCTGTTTCCATACTGTAGGGATTCTATGATCTGTCTCTGTGCTGATGGCCTTTGACTTCTATCTCTGAAAATGTATTATCTTTTCCTAGAAGAAAGAAGGGCTTGTGTTAGGGCTAATATTGTGAACTGTCTTCAGACTTGAATAATGTGTGTGTTGCATGAAAGAGCAAGTGTGGGTTCAAAGGTTGCTGATTTTTGGAGTTGTGCAATTTGAGATTTGGAGGTGTGGTATAGTGAAGAGAATGAAGAGGTTCAGGTGGTGCTGATGTGAGGGTACTTTAATTCAGCTATGAGCTAGAGATATAACATTGACTATCCTTTTGAGAACATGTTGGCATTGACACTCTATTCTGGTCAAGTCTGCTCAGCCATCTACTAAAATCATAAGGCTGATCTAATATTAATCTGAACTCCACATTCCTTTGTATTCTTGATTTTCTCTTCCTTGCTGTCCTCTGCTTTAAAAATATTCAAAAACTCGTCTCCCAGCACATTTTGAAAAAGAGAGTTTGCAGGGTTTAGAAAATGTGAATGATACTGGTCTCATGACATAAAAGAGTTAAATAACACTATGTATCTTGTTTACTGAGGAGAGACTGGTTATAGAGTCATAGAGTTGTATAGCGACAAAAACAGACCCTTCGATCCAACTCATCAAGCCAACCAGACATCCCTTTCTGATCTAGTCCCATTTTCCAGCACTCGGCCCATATCCCTCTAACCCTTCCTGTTCATATACCCATCCAGATGTCTTTTAAATATTGTAATTGTACCCACTTCCACTGTTGTCTCTGGCAGCTTGATCCATTCATGAACCACCCTCTGTGTGAAAAGGTTTCCCCTCAGCTTCTTTATAAATCTTTCCCCTCTCACGTTAAACATATGCAATCTAGTTTTGGACTCCCCCACTCTCAGAAAAAAGACATTGGCTATTCACCCTATCCATGACTCTCTAAGATCACCACTTAGCCCTTAAACAAGGAAAATAGCTCCAGAATATCCAGCCTCTCCTTATAGAGTTTGTGCTAAGTGGCGATTTTGTTTTAGGATCTGTTTGTTGACCCCAATGTATCTTGGATTATTACTGACTGCACATGCATACAATATTAAGTTGATTTCTCAAAATTAAAAGAGAAATTCTACTTTGTTTAGCTGTTTACTTCTGCGACCTGATATACCATTTCATTAAAATTGTGTCATGGATTGGTACTTATAAGTATTTGTTACTATGTTTATGATAGATATCGCTGCTAATGTGCATGCTCCTTTGTGTCAAAATGCATATCCTTTGTTTAATCATATCTTTACAAATCAATGACTTTAATTTCCCAGTCACAAGGATCACGGGCTTCCATTCATCTCAGTCACTATTGAAATGTTACAGAGCGTATTTATTTTAACAAGGATATTTATATGCTTATTGACAGTCAAATAATTGGATAGGAAAAGATCATCTGGTCCATAAAACTATGATAGCTGCACCATCATGGCTAAATCTTCTTTCCACCATGGATGGTACTAAATTAAGCACTTATTCTCAGTTTGTGGTCTGGCATATCTAAATCTTTTACGGCTTGATTACATTCCTTCTCCATTTTAACTTTTGCACACATTTTAATGTCAAAGGAGCTCTATATTTCAGCTCTCTCTATATATATATTATTACTACACCCCTATAGAGACATTTCATCTTCTGATCAGCCTGCAATGTTCAACTTGCTTCCTCAAGGTATTTTAATTCACAAATCTTTTGCATTGTTCAAAATGTGGTCTAACACGACAGTCTTATCCTCATTGCTGTTTTCTACCAGATTTTGCTCTTCTGCGCAATATATAATCAATCTTTCTATCTCTTGAGTAGAAATACCCTACATCATCCATTATGGTCTTTTAACCCTGATAAAACTCCAATATCTTCTCAATAATGAAGACCACAACTTCAAAAATTAAATCACTATCAATCCCTTTTTTTGGATACATTGGACATCAAAATGTACCCTTACTGAGAATGGATGCCAATGATTCCAGGAGTCAGAGATAACTGTTAGCTATTATTAATTATAATTGTTGAACTTATCTGCATGGTAGGAGGGGTGATCAGTAAGACAGATGGAGAAGAATTTCATATTTTGTTTTATGATTTCAATAAAAAGCTTTTTTTTGTGTATGGGTTTTTGTTGGGAATCAGTAGAGAAATTTTGCTGATCACCTAAATTTCCACACAAATCTATTTTGGCCCAAAAGGTGAAGAGAGCACTATCAACTTACTTAAACATTCCTTTATCAAGTTATCTACTGAAAATATCTTGTTTATCTTTTCAAAGAATGAATAACATTGTTTTGATTGAATCACCTCAGTTATCTAGGTGGCTGAATAGGTTAGAATACAGTTTACTTCTAGGTTTGGAAAGATGAAAAGTTTGTTTCTCCAATGCCATTGAAAAGTGAGATTATATATATGCTATAATATCTGCCTTTGTGCTAAGGCATATATTATAGTATATATATATATATATATATATATATATAATTTCACTTTTTTTCCATTTAGATCCCTTCATGCTTCCTATTTGGTTTTCTAGTCACTAAGGCCATCTGACCAACAAGACTAAAAGCACTAATCTTATATAATCAACAAGCTTTGAAAAGTCAAAAATTAGACAATCGCATTGTTGCACATTTTACTTTAAATATATTAGAAAAACATATTCTGACAAACCAGAACAACTTTGATCTAGGGGCGGCATGGTGGCTCAGTGGTTACCGCTGTTGCCTCACAGTGCCAGGGACCCATGTTCAATTCCAGCCTTGGGTGACTGTCTGGATGGAGTTTGCACATTCTCCCAGTGTCTGCATGGGTTTCCTCTTGGTTCTCCGGTTTCCTCCCACAGTCAAAGATGTGCAGGTTAAGTGAATTGGCTATGCTGAATTGCCCATAGTGTTAGGTGCGTTAGAGGGAAATGGGTCTGGGCGGGTTACTCTTCAGAGGGTCGGTGTGGACTTGATGGGCCGAAGGGCCTGTTTCCACACTGTAGGGAATCTAATCTAATCTAGTACTTGCAAGCAGGTTGGTTAAGAATCTTACTGCCTCAAAAATGAATGTAGTTAGGATATTGTGTGCAGTTCTGATGACCACACAACCAGTAGGATGTGGATGCTTTGCAGAGGGTACAGACAAGGTTTACCAGGATGGTGCCGATATGGGGATTTTAGCTATGAAGATAGGATATGATAGAATGGGTTTGTTTTCATTGGAACACAGAAGGTTGAGGGGCAACCTGATAGATGTTTGTAAGGTTGTGAATGGCATGGATAGAGTGGAAAGTATGGGGCTTTTGCCCAGGTTGGGGGGGGTCAATTACTAGGGGACGCAGGTGTTGGGCGCAAGCTCAAAAGAGATGTGTGAGGTAAGTTTTTCACACAAAAGGTGGTGATTGCCCAAAACACGTTGCCAGAGGAGGTGGTAGAAGTAGATACAATAGCAGCATTCAAGAAACACCTGGATTAATACATGAATAGGAAGGGTATAGAGGGATACAGATCCTGTATGTGAAGACAGTTTTAGTATGGAAGGGCAAAATGCATCCGCACAGGCTTGGAGGGCCAAAGGGCCTGTTTCTGTGCTGTACTGTTCTTTGTTCTTATATTTTCAATTGTCATCATTTCTGGTATAGTTACAGTATCAAAGTATTCTGTTTTTATTTCAATTGTTCCTTTTTTTCATTGACTTGATTGTTTTAGTCATTTCACAAGAATTGTTGTTTTTTCACCTAATTCAACCACGCTATAAAATCCTGCCTTGAATAAACAAAGAAAATAAAAAATTACAGCACAGAAACAAGCCCTTCAAGTCTGTGCTGATCCAGATTCTCTATCTAACCCTGTCACCTATTTTCTAAGGCTCCAAATCACTTTTCTCCCTACCCATTCATGTATCTGTCTAGATACATCTTAAATGACCCTATCATGCCTGCCCCTACCACCTCCGCTGTCAACACATTCCAGGCACCCACTACCATCTGCATAAAGAACTTTCCACATATATTTCCCCTCAATCTTTCCCCTCTCACTCTGAACTCGTAACCTTGAGTAATTGAGTCCCTCACTCTGGGAGAAAGCTTCTTGCTATCCACCCTGTATATACCTCTCATGATTGTGTAGATCTCAATCAGGGCCCCCCTTCATAACAGGCAACATCTTAGTGAACCTCCTCTGCACCCTCTCCAAAGCATCCACATCCTTTTGCTAATGTGGTGACCAGAACTGTGCGGAGTATTCCAAATGTGGCTGAACCAAAGTCTTATATAACTGTAACATAACAGTGCCAATTCTTAGTTAAAAATCACACAACACCAGGTTATAGTCCAACAGGTTTAATTGGAAGCACACTAGCTTTCGGAGCGTCGTTCCTTCATCAGGTGATAGTGGAGGGTTCAATCCTAACACACAGAATTTATAGTGTGCGGTAACTGAAATTATACATTGAAAACTTGATTGTCTGTTGAGTCTTTCATCTGTTTGAATACCATGGTAGTTTCACTTCTTTCATGTGTAAATCACAAAACCTTCTCAGGTTAGCTGTTAACAATGGTGATAGCTAGACAATATGTCGAAGGTGTTAACCCCCTGTGTTCTCTGTCTATGCCATGATGTTTAGATTGATTCTAATCTAAAAAGTGTGATAATGGAATTTTACATGAGTTCATGCAGTTTTTGAGCTCAGAGTTTTACATGAATTCGTGCAGTTTTTGAGCAAAGTACAATGTAACCCTGCAAGTGCAAATTCACCCCACAAATTTTATGTGTGCATGTGGATCTTTGTCTGTGTGTGTGTGTCTGTCTGGTTTGGGGGTTGTGAGTGTGAGAAAGTGTAGAGTGTCTTAAGTCTGTGAGGGGGTGCATGTGTGAGTGTGGGAGTGTGTGTGTCTTAAGGGTGTATGTGCCTGTAAGGGTGTGTGTGCGCGCGTCTGTGTATATGTGTGTATATGAATGTGTGTGTGTGTAGGAGTGTCTGTGTGTGTGTGTATAGTGCAATGGTGGTCACCTGTAATGTGACATGAACCCAAGGTCCCAGTTGAGGCCCTCCCTATGGGTACCGAACTTAGCTATCAGCCTCTGCTCGGCCGGATTGAGTCCTCCACTATCACTTGATGAAGGAGCGATGCTCCGAAAGCTAGTGTGCTTCCAATTAAACCTGTTGGACTATAACCTGGTGTTGTGTGATTTTTAACTTTGTACACCCCAGTCCAACACCGGCATCTCCAAATCATGACTGCCAACTCTTGTTCTCAATACCCCTGTCAGATGTAATGGTGCTGGAATTAAAAGCCAAACCCTGGTCCAAGCAACTAGCCTCTCCTATTCTGGAACCTGGATTCAATTTCTGTCAAAAGAATTAGTTTGATGAATTGTGGTGCAATCTCAGTGCTGATGGGCATTTGTTCACAGCTTAGAAGTTCTTCACAATTTGATAATTATCAGGAACTTGATAAGCTCTCTCTGGAAGAGTGGCAAGTACACTGAAAAATGGCCCATAGGTACAGGCGGCACATTTATTTAGAAGATACATATTTTGGAATACAAAGCTTCTTCACTACTACTGCCAATACCATACACCATCTGATGGTGGTTCTTATTCATGAACTTAGGAATTAAGAACAGTAGTAGGCAACTTGGCTTTTGAAGCCAATTCTATAATTGGATAAGATCCGAGTTAGTCTGAATATGGCTTTAACTTCACTTTCCTATCTCTCCCCATAAACCTTGATGGCATTGTCTATTTAACCTTGCCTAAAATAAATTTAATGACCCAGTCTCCACTACCTTTTAAGAGAAATCCACAGGCTCATAACCCTCAAGAAAGAAAAAATAATCTCCTCATCTATTGTCCTAAGGAAGAATGCACTGCACCAAGTCAAATTCCAAAAGAAATACGTTGAACTATTTTCTTCTTTCGATTTGTTGTATCTGTGAAGTGGCATTTGATTGTATTTTCAGTGCCAGTTACTTTCTAGAACCCTTGATGCCTGGGTAACCTTTTCCAGTGTATATTGTCTGCTTACCACAATGTGACATTTTTACATCATTGAAAAAGATCACCTTTCATCAGGAGCATTATTTATTGCAGAAATCGTATTTTTTTTTTAAATCTGCAATTTGTTTTGTGCTATTTACATTTTGGGCACTGACCTGATGTAACATCAGCAGATCTATAAACATTTTACGTCATAAATACTCATTTGGTCTGGCTGGAAAGGTTGTAAATTAGGCTGAGACTTGGATGTATCAAGAATGGGCATGCTGTCAGAATCCTGCTGGGTGGTAAAGGATGGGCTCAGACTTTAATGACAGTATACTTGGCAAAAACAAGCATAGCAATTACATACCTGACAGAAATGGAGCTCTGGTGTGTGCGTCCAGGCCTGCATTGCAGTGTGAAGTCCTTCAGATGTGACAAGTGTAATTTTGTAAATAGAATTTTGTTCACCCTTAGGAAGAAGACTGAGATGTTCAAGCAATTAACTTTACAATGTCAGAGAGAGGAAGTCTCTGAATCTGGTTCACGTTTTGTAGTTCTCCTGGTGCAAGACTGGTTCAGATGCATCGGATACCATTAGGACATGAAATAGGTGACCGCTCCTGACCTCCAAAGACTTAACCAATTTACAGTAACAAGTCTGTATGTGTTGTGTGAATTGCTGTTTCCACACAATACTCTTGTTACTGACATTGTCAGCTACCATGAGGTTATTTGTCCCTAAGCTGCAGGAAAAATGTGAAAAGGTGTCAATTCTGTATCAGTGGTAGAAAGTTTCTCCTGGAATGAAACCACATCATAACATTGGTATAAACCCTCCACTATTGAATCAGGCACCACGATACTTTACACAGGCACAATCTTTTCAGCCAAACTTTTTACCCTTGATACACAGTTCCGCGTCTCTGATGGAAAACAATATCCAAAACTTTGGAATTTTGGTACAAGACACTAGGTGGCCTGTCTGAAAAAGCAATAACTTCTCATCAGATCCCAGAAGTCACAATTTAATTCCATCTTTATATCTTCATCCATTACTAGCATTAGCCTTCACTGGAGCTGGTTTTACCACTGTGACCACTTCCCTTTTAATTGTCATAGGGACATAGAATAAGAGCATGAGTAGTCTTATTTGCTCACTGAAATCTGCTCCAACACGCAATATGGCTGATTGAAGTATGACCTTAACTCCACTTTAGAGCCCATCTGTTTCCCTGTCAATCAAAAGTCTGTTTAACTCAACCTTGAATGTATGCAATGAGCCAGCCTCCAATGCTCACTGGGGAAGAGAATTCTAAATGCAACAACCCTCAGATAAGCAATTTCTCTCCCCTCTCCATCTTAAATGGGATATCTCTTATTTTTAAGCTGCAGCACTTAGTTCTAGCTTCTCTGTCATGAAGAAAATTCCTCTCAGATCCACGCTGTGAACCCCGCTCAGGAAAATGTTTCAATTAGATCAGTTCTCGTTCTTCTAAACTCCAAAACACATGGTTCAAACTTTCCTCATAAACCCAGCTCCTCACCCCAGAAATGAGCTAAGTGAACTTTCTTTGAATTCTTTCCAATTCAAATATGCCCATTCTTAGGTAAAGAAACCAAGATTGTACTGCAGGTACAGTCTCACCAGTGCCCTATTCACCTGTAGCACCCTTGCAATAAACAATGACATTCCATTTGCCTTCCTAATTTTGTGCTATATCAATGTGCTGACATGTATTAGGCAACATTGTAGACAGTGTTGATGATAGCTTAAAATTACTAAGGGATATTGATAGACTAAGTGAATGGGCAGAATTGTGGCAGATGGAGTTCCATGTAAGCAAGTGTGAGGGTATCCAGTTTGGACTGAGAAAGGATAGATAGAGATACTTTTTAGGCAGTGTGAAGTTAAGTACAGTGGATGTCTGAAGAGACTTGAGGGTTCAAATGCATAGATCTTTAAAATACCCTGCTCAGATGCAGAAAATAATCAAGAAAGCTAGTGGAATGCTGACCTTTATGCCGAGAGGAATTGAGTGTAAGATTGCACAAGTTATGCTGCAGTTATACAAAGTCCTGGTTAGATTCCACTTGACAGTGGATCTTGCGCATGACACATTAGAAGGAATACATTGGCCTTGGAGGGAGCACAATGTAGGTTTACAAAAATGATACTTGGATTTTAGGAGCTAAATTATGAGGAGAGATTACACAAATTAAATCTGCTTTCTCTATACTTTAGAAGGTTCAGAGCAAATATTAAGACATTAACAGAATAAGACAGGGCATAAAGGTAAAACGATTTCCCATTGGTTGGGGTTTCTAAAATGATGAAGCATAGATTGAGAATTAGAGCCAGACTATTAAGGAGAGATGTTAGGAAGCACTTCTAGGGTGGTAGATGTCTGGAATTCTCTTCCACAAGTGGCAGTGGATGATGGATCAGTTGTTAATTTTAAATCTGAGATAGAAACATTTTTGTTAAGTGAAGGTATGAAGGGATTAGAGCCAAAGCTGGGTATTTGGAGTTAGGCCACAGATCAGCCATTATCTTAATGAATAGCAGCATAGGCTTGAGGGGTTGAATGCCCTACTCCTGTTCCTTTGTTCCTCTGTACAAAATATCTCACAGTATTCTATCATCCTTCTACATTTAAATAATATTTCGATTTTCTATTCTTTCTGACATAGGAAGACCTCACATTTCCGATGTTATGCACCATTTGCCGAATATCTACCCATTCACATAACATATTGTTTTGAGGTTCCTTTGCATCATCTTCACAGCTTGCTTTCCTTCCTATTTTCATTTTGTCAGCAACATTTGACTGAAGTCCCTTAATCAAGTTATCACTGTAGATTATATGGGGTTCCAGTACTGATCCCAGCAGCGCTGTACTAGCTGGGGTTCGTCATCCTGAAAATTATTCATTTATCCCAGCCCCTATTTAATATTCATTAACCAGTCCTCTAATTAGAGGTCCATGCATGTTAGCAGCTTCCGAAGCTGAAAGCACATGTTCACATGCCATTCAACTTGTGTGGAACTTCCTAGCAGCTGCACAGAAGCAACATGTCTAACAATAAGTATTTCCTTCTCAATATTGGGCACCAGCCTGACCAGTGAAAATCTGCCAACTGAGAGCTTTATCAGCAAAGCCTATGGGCTCTTTGTGATTCATAAATAGAGGTATAAACTACAAAAAACAGCTCTGTTCTGCTTATTAAAGTTGTAGTTAGGCCACAACTGTGACCACCCCATGATGGTGCAGTGGGATTCATCAGAATTGTTACAAGAAAATGTTACAATTCAGGGCTTGTTCCCCTGAAGCAAAGGAGACCAAGAGGAGATGTGATAGAAGTTTACAAGATTTTGGTCAAGTTTAGACATGATAGGCAGAGGAAGGCTGTTCACATTACCTGAAGGTGCTATGGTAGGAAACACTGATTTAATGTTAACACCAAGGATAAAGTAAGAAAGAATCTGTTTACTGGTTAAGAGGTGATGACCTGTAACTCACTACTGACAAATATGCTGGAAGAAGAAGAGGCAATTGATGATCTTAAACTTAATTGGTGAGTATTTAAGAATTTGCATGGATAAAGTAATAAATCTCTGGAATGGGACCGACTGAATTGCTCATGAGAAGCTAGGTATTGATTTAATGGGCTGAATGTCCTCCTTCTTGCTTATTTGGTTCTAATTCCATTATTTACAATTCAGTGGAAAATGTTTGCTAAATCACATCAGAATAATGATCAAAACAACTCTCTTTTTGCCTTGATACAAAGAAGCTTTGTATTTCTTAGAACAAGGACGTCCTTTAATTACTTAGATAAAACCATGTGTCGTAAATGTATTTTGTTTGCTGGGCTAATTCTTAAACTGAATGAGCAGCATCTTATAAGGCTCAGGGAGATGAAGCAAGCATGGCTGACAAGGGAAGTCAGGGGCAGCATAAACATAACAGAAAAGGCACACAATATGGTGAAGATTAGTAGGAAGCCAGCAGAGTGGGAACCCTTTAAAAATCAGCAGAGGGCAACTAAGAAAGCAATAAGGAAGGAGAAGATGAAATATTAGAATAAGTTCACTAGTAATGTAAAAGAATTTGCAAAGTTTTTTTTAAGATATCTAAAAGGTAAGAGTGGTGAATAAAACTGGAGAAGTAGTAATGGGGAACAAAGAAATGATAAATGAACTCAATAGATACATTGCATCAGTTTTCACAGTGGAAGATATCAATGGCAAACCTGAACTTCTAGAGAGTCAGGGGGCCGAGGACAGTATGGTGGACATCAATAACAAACAAGTGCTGGGGAAGCTGAAAGGTCTGAAGGTGGATAAATTATCCAGACTGGATGGATTATGAAACAAAGGGTTCTGAAGGATGCAGCTGAGGAGATTCTGGAGGCACTGGTGATGATCTTTCAAGAATCACTGCAATCAGGGAGACTCTCAGAGGACTGGAAAATGGCTAATGTAACACCTCTGTTTAAGCAGGGAAGGAGGTAGAAGACTGGAGATGATAGGCTGGTTAGCCTAAAGTCAAGCATTGGTAAATTTTAGAGTCCATTATTAAGGATGAGCTTATAGAGTATTTGGAAGTGCATGATAAAAAAGGGCTGAGTCAGCGTGACTTTGTCAAAGGGAGGTCATGCCTGACAAATTTGTTAGAATTCTTTGAGGAGGTAATAAGCAAGTTAGACAATGGATGAGGGTAGATCTCATTGAACTTACAGAATAATGAGAGGCCTGGGTAGAGTCGAAGTGGATAAGATGAAGGACATTAATATATTTTGATTTCCAGAAGGCTTTTGACAAGGTGCAGCACAAAAGACTGCTAAATAAGATAAGAGCCCATGGTATTAGCAGCAACGTACTGGGCATGCATAGAGGATTGAATGACTGGCAAAAAGCAGAGAGTGGGGGCTTTTTCAGGGTGGCAGCTGATGACTAGTGGAGTTCCACAGAGGGCAGTGTTAGGATTATTCACATTATGCATTAACAATCTGGATGAAGGAACTGAGGGTACTGTTGCTAAGTTTTCAGTTGATACAAAGGTACGTGGAGGGACAGGTAATGCTGAGAAGGTGGAAAGGTTGCAGAAAGTTTTGGACAGGCCAGGATATTGGGGAAAGAAGTAAGATGTAGGAAGAATAGAGGCCGTGACTCTTTTCAAAATGAGGAAAGGCTTCGGAAATCTGAAGCTCAAAGTGATTTGTGAATCCTAGTTCGGGATTCTCTTAAGGTTAACATGCAAATTCATTTGGCAGTTAGGAAGGCAAATGCAGTGTTAGCGTTTCAAGAAGGCTAGAATACAAGAGCAGAGGTGTAGTGCTGAGGCTGTATAAGACTCTATTCAGGCCACGATTAAAATATTGTGGACTGTTTTATGCCTCATATCTAAGGAAGGATGTGCTGGTATTGGAGGCAGTCCAGAGGAAATTTGCAGGAATGTTCCTGGGAATGAAGATTCTGTCCTATGACGAACGGTTGAGGACTCTAAGGTTGTACTCGCTGGAGTTTAGAAGGATGATGGGAGATCTGATTGAAACTTACAGAATATTAAGAAACCTGGATAGAAGGACATGGAGAAGACATTTCCACTAACAGGAGAAACTAGGACTCAAGGGCACAGCCTCAGAATGAGGGAATAACCTTTAGAACTGAGATGAAGGGGTATTTCTTCAGCCAGAAAGTAGTGGATCTGTGGAACTCATCGATGCAGAGGGCTGTGGAGACAAAAAACTGCAGATACTGAAATCCAAGGTAGGCAAACAGGAGGCTGGAAGAGCACAGTAAGCCAGGCAGCTTCAGGAGGTGGAGAAATCAACATTTTGGGTGCACCCCTTTTTCAATATTGTCCTGTACATGGCAAAGATGGAACTTGTCAAAGAGTTGCAGTAAAATGTTCAGTGTGTGTGTGCTATTTTGAGACTCACCCAGCAAAGGCAGCAGCAGTCTTACTGTTTGTGTCCAGTCCAGCTACCCTGGGGCTTGGGGGAAGAGGGCATGAACAGGGGCCTCACAGGGGCAGACAGGGACGGGGGTGTGGGGGGGGGTGGGGTCACAGGGAGGCCAGGTCAGGCGGAGGGGAAGCGGGAG
>NC_057716.1:14364036-14375564 GCF_004010195.1 Chiloscyllium plagiosum | reverse complement strand
CAAGCACAGTGTGCTGCTGCCTAGTCTTTTGAATGGGGAGTGGACTTAACAAGTGCTCACTGTGTCAATCCCATTAAACTGATGGGGCGGGAGGCTTCAGCAACGCTGCAGGTCCCTTACATATAACTGTGTCTCTGCTCAGAAACAAACTCTGAGACAGAGAGCGGGAGCAAGGCAGGCCGAGTGTGGAAAGAGGGAACTTCAGAAAACTCTGAACCCCAGAGGACAGGCATTGAATCAATTAACCGAATTATCAATTATCCGAACGATATAGTGCCCGCCCATCTCATTCACATAATCGAGGTTCCCCTGTATCTGTATCTCTGAGTGACAAGGGCTATTGTGTGATGGTTGGTAGAATCTGGTGAGATGTTCAGTGAGACCCACTTTGATGTTGAGATCACCTTGCCATATCATGTACAGTTTTCACAAGCAGGATGGGAAGATTCTCACTAGGCTGTGGCAAGTTCCCAATTGACTTATTATTGCTTGTTTCTCCCCCTGTCTGCTATGTCTTGGACAAATAACAGGAATCGTGCAGAGAGCTCCAGACTGACTGCATATCTCTTTTTTTTTTCAGTCCAGTTGACTGGGCCATCATTTATTGCCCATCATCAGTTGCCCTTGAGAACGTGGTGGTGAGCTACCTTCTTGAACCACTGCAGTTCATAAACAATGGCTTTTTAAACATAAAGTCAGCGCCAGGGATATTGATCAATTCTGGTGAGTAATGACCAGCAGCTATTGAGATGGGACAGAAATTGGATGTGATATTTGCCGTCGGGGCTGAAATGCCAATTAATGTGGTGAGTTTGATAAGATATGACAAGAAAACGTATTCAGTTTCACTGTCAGAATCACTCCATCAAATTCGACATGACTTACTCTTAGCCAGGAAATGATATGACTCATCCCAAAGCGATCCGAACTCCTGTAATTCAGAGTTGACCGTCTCCAATACTAAAGGTACAGAGGGAGAAGAAAACTAAAGGCAAAGGGAAGACAAATTGGAAAGGCATAGTCTTCAAGGCCGAGATTGATAGATTCTTGTTGTCTAGAGGAATTAAGGGCTACGTGGAGAACGCTGGTAAGTGGAGCTGAAATGCGCATCAGCCATGATTGAATGGCGGAGTGGACTCGATGGGCCGAATGGCCTTACTTCCACTCCTATGTCTTATGGTCTTATAGTGCACCAGGCCAGTGGAAGAATGAAGCAGAATAACAGCATCCAACCCTAAACTGAGTACTTGTCTGTTATTTCTATTCAAGAGACTGGAAGACACTCTATACCTTCTCAACATTTTATGTTCTTATTTCAAGATAAAGGAATTGTAGATATTCCTGCAATTTTCCTGACTATGAATGGCAACATTCACAAATTTTTCTTCATTTTTTGCTTTAATCAAATGGACTCAAATTCATAATGAAACACTACAATCCCAATGAAAACAAAAAATGATGGAAATCACAATGGGTCAGGCAACATCCATGGAGAGGGAGCAAGCTAATGTTTCGAGTCTTGATATCTCTTCATCAGAGCTCTGAAGAGGAGTCATCTGGATTTGAAACATTAGCTTGCTCTCTCTCTCCATGGACGCTGCCTGACCTGCTGTGATTTCCAGCAATTTTTAGTTTCAGTACAGATTCCCGCATCTGCAGTAATTTGCTCCGACTATGGTCCCAATTGCTGAAGCAGTGGAAATTTAAAGGTGGGGGGGGGCGGGGGGGTCCAGCTCCTAGCATTGATTGATGTGAAATTGGTACTCTCTTTTCCTGCATTGTCGATGCATTTTTGCATTACAAGGGTATGAGGGTTTTAGCACCATGAGATAATTTATATTGTGGATGTAGCTGCTGGGGAGAGAACCTTGTGACTCTCAGCCATGTGAACTACTCCGATACCAAAATACCTTTAAATTCTCAGCATTTACAGATTTTTTTTTAATTCCCACAAATTTGAATGAAATGAAGTAATTTAGCTTGGAATTAAACCCATGAAGTAGAGCGAAATCTTATTATGTATAATGGCTCAGGGCAGATTCAAAAAGGACAAAAGTTATTTAGCATCTCTAATTGGATTTGCATCTAATTGGTCATGCAAACAGAAAAACTGGGACATGAGGAGTTAATTCCTGATAAACGCACAATTGATCCAAGCATAAAACATTACTGTAGCAGACTAGATCTTGTTCACTCTCATCCCCTAAATCCCAGCATCATATTGAATATAAAGTCCAGACTGCACTATAAATCTCTAATTCTCTGGATTATAATGCTCATCCTTCTAACTAGTAATTTAATGCACAAGTTTTGCCACAGAAACTGTTGTACTTAATTTCTTGTGAATGTTTTATGTTTGAACTGGATTGTTCAAAAATGTTTTTTACAAACAGCCCCTTCTGGAATCCTTTTTTAATATAAAAAACATAATTTTACTTGCCTATAATTTCTCCTTTAGGGTTTCTCCTACAGATAAACACTTCCCAGCTAACATCCACAAGAGTTCACTTTATAGGAGATGAGGCAAATCTGTCATGAAAAATGATATGAAACAGAAAATTCTGGAAATACCCAGCAGATCAGGCATCATCAGTGCTGAAATAATTGGAGCAAACAGGCAGAATTTTCCTTTCTGGGAGGGGAAGAGGGTGCAGACTGAGAGTGGTGGGGATGCAGAAAAATAACAGCGAGCCACTTCAAGATGGCTTCCCATGGGAACATAGGAGTTGGGAGCAGGAGTAGGCAATTCAGCCCTTCGAGCCTGCAGGTGTCTACCATCCTCAATTGGACAGCATGCCAGTGGTGGCCTCTTAGCATCCATATTGGAGGTGATCCCAGCAGGTCCCACTTCTGTAATATGCGAACCTTGGACCCCCCATTACATTCTGACATCACTAGGGTCACAGGAAAACCCTTTCCAATGTTTCAGCTCGATGGTCTTTTATTAGAACTGGAGATCTGGGGAAAAGAAAGGAGCAGCTAGCAGAGGATGGAACACAGGAGTGGATCTGCAATATGTGGAAATAGTGTTGGTTGAAAAACATGAGGAATAATGGTATAAGACAACATGTGATTTTAATTATACAATCTAAGAAACTGAAGATGTGTCAAACAGAGTTTTAAAAGGCGACAGCAGAAAACAAGCAATTCCTGTGAGCAGTGGTTATGACCCAAAATTTATTGAAATCAGTGTTGAGTCCAGAAGGCAGTAAAGTGCCTTGAGATAAGTTAAGTTGGTTAAGCCCCCATTGAGTTTCAGTGGAACAGTCTCGGAAGCCAAGACAGAGAATGGAGAATAAAATTGACAGGCAACTAGATATTCAGCATCGAGCTTGTGACCTGAATAAAAGTGTTCAGCCAATGATTATTCAATCTCTGTTTAGTTTTCTTAAACAGAAGTGGCTGGTTGATGGGCTGCAAATAATGGATAATATAATTTGGGGATCTTAGAATCTTCTCAAACATGGGTGGCATGGTGGCACAGTGGTTAGCACTGCTGCCTCACAGCACCAGAGACCCGGGTTCAATTCCTGCCTCAGGCAACTGTCTGTGTGGAGTTTGCACCTTCTCCCTGTGTCTGTGTGGATTTCCATGAGTTGCTCATCCAATGCCCTCTACCATTGTAATAGTTTCTCATTTCCTGGTACAAGCTGTTGCCTTTTCATCATATAACATAAGAACTAGGAGCAGGAGTAGGCCACCTGGCCCATTGAGCCTGCTCTGCCATTCAATAAGATCATGGCTGATCTTTTCGTGGCCTCAGCTCCACTTACCCGCCCTCTCATCACAACCCTTAATTCCTTTAATAAGACGCTTTGTTTCTGTGCTTGAGGTCCCACTTGTTCCCATCCACTGCCAGCCTCCTTATTTTGGCTAAAGCTGCTCTTAAATTAACACTTTTTCCTTTCACTTCCTTCAAATGAAGAATGTTACTATGGGAACTGGTATGGGTCCTAGCTATACCTACTGTTTTGTGGAATATGTGGGACATTCTATGTTCCAGTCCTGCTCGGGTTCCCCACTATCATGATTAGAATATCAATGATTGTAATGGAGCCACTTCCTTTTGTTACTCCAAAATCGTACCAGTTGTGTTCTAATTTCCATTTCTTCTTTACTTACATATGGGCCATCTCCAACTTAGATGTAGGCTGTCAATCAATGCCCACTATAAGCTCACTGACTCCTGCACGTATTGTGATTGCTCGAGGCTACTGTGATGAACTAGTTTTCATTTCAATGTTCTAGCTTTGTTTTTTTTCTTTTCCTACACTGTAGCTGACAGGATCTTCTACCATTTTCTACTGTTCTCTTTTCTCCACATTCACTCCCTCTCAGGACCACAATCGAGTTCCTTTTGTCTTTGCTTCCTCCCCCGGTCCCAAATAGATCATCCTTTCTCATTTTGCCACCTCTAGTGGTAATACATGGCCAAAAACATTTTCCCTTTGCCTCCTGTTTCATAACTTCAAAGTAACTATTCTTTCTGCTGCACCCCAATTTATTCTTGAGTCATCCCAATATCTGTTTCCCTTCCCACATCAGCTTCATGTTTGAGTGTAGGACATGCAACTCTTGCCTTATCTTCTCCATTTTCACCTTCCAGGTAAAACAACATTGTACCTGTACCTTTTCAACTCAGTATATTGTTTTCATTGCTAACTTGATGTCCAACATTTGATGTGACTCTGCAATTGGATAACATTTGCTGGGTACTCCTGAGTGTACAAAGACTTACACTGTCAACCAAATTAGGATTGTAAATTGGGCTTGTAGTGCAGTGCACTTGCTAGTACTGGAAGCTAAGAATGCACAGGGCCCTTTCTTTGTCCACACACTGTACGTGTTGGAGGGTACAAAATAGGTAATAGCCATCTATGGCTTGTTTCTCAGCGTAATGCACTGCCAATCAAAATAAATCTGCCTTGTTTAAAATGTAAACAAAACCTAGCTATCATCTATGAATCACTTAATTTCATCGTACTCCATGGCAACACCTCCACCAAACACTTGCCAACCAATCAGCACTCTCTTCTCTTGTAGTATAAAACATTAGTCTTACCTTTGAATTTAAATTCTTGAAAATTGTTCTGATGAGTGCAAGATGAAAAGTTTCAACAAAATGTGCCAGTTTTCACAGAAACTCAAGTTCTACGCTACCAACTGATTATTACAATTCTCTTTTGAGTCCATATGTGTGTGTGTGAGACTATGTGTTGGGGATCAAAAACAAGGACTGTTTTTGAATGCAGTAATAAATCCAACTTGACTTTAACCCTGAAGAAGGGCTTATGCCCGAAATGTCGATTCTCCTGCTCCTCGGATGCTGCCTGGCCTGCTGTGTTTTTCCAGCACCACATTTTTCAACTTTAACCCTGAAGAATATGCTTTGGATCATTTTAGAACTAGACTTCACAAACAGGGTTAGAGGAAACACCACCATCACTGCCTATGTTTTAAAAATGGAAACAAAAAATAGAAAAGAAGAAATTTAACACTGTCTCTGTTATGAAAAGAAAAAGAGACCAGCGACAATAATTCATCTCTCCCTCTAATCCATGACACATCCTATCATACACCTTCACTTTCCTTCCTTCTTCCTCCTTTCCTTGTCTGTGTATATTTTTTTTAAAAACCTATTACATCGCTAACAACAAATCATTGACTTGAAATGTCAATTCTGTTTCACTCTGCATGGATTCCACCACATCTAAGTATTTCTAATGTTTTCAGTTCTTATTTCAGCCTCGCTACATCTGCAGTATATTGAAAAAAAAAACTAATATTAGCTGCAACTAAAAGTCCAGAAATGAAATGCACTTCTTTATTTTAGAAATTGCATTAAATGCAATGAGAAGTCAGTCGGTGTACAGGGGAGTTTGTGTGTGCAGCAAATAAGCTAAATAATGTATACTGTTCTTGCTTACTTCTTGAGGGAGGGAGAGAGGAAAGATCTAGCACAACAAGGCAATCATCCAACAAACCAACTGAGTACTGAATAAATTGGCTTCCAAGGCGAAGTGAACAGCCAGCCTAGCAACTCACAGCATCGACCATCTGGCTAGCAGTAAATTTCTCTGCCCCTTGCGTCCTGCAAGGCTTTTAAAGGTAAAAAGAAAATGAGGATTCAAAATCACAATGTATTCTTTGCTAATTGTTAGCTCAAGGGAATGAAAATATTTCCAGGTCTTGCATCCAGACAAAGCATCAAACAGAAAGAAAATAAATGCTAGGATTGTTCAAAACGCCTGGCCATATCTAAGGGAAGAGCAACAGTGTTAAAGGGTGGAATGTAGCACTGAGAAACCTCAAAACAGGGAGGCAGCAGATTGGAAACCTTCAAGATCTAAGAGTGAGATTTGCCACGGCTCTTTAACTCTGCTAGAGCAATAGCAAGCCCTTTGCGATTTCACAGATAATCAAAGCATCAGCAGACGCTCATCTATTTAAAGGGGCTTTGACAGTATTTACAGTTCAAAGAACAAAAACAAAGAACAATACAGTACAGGAACAGGCCCTTCTGCCCTCCAAGTCTGCGCCGACACATTTTGCCCTTCCATTTTAAAACTGTCTTCATTTACAGGATGCACATCCCTCTCTTCTCTTCCTATTCATGTATCGTCCAGGTGCTTTTTGAATGCTGCTATTGCGTCTGCTTTCACCACCTCCTCCGGCAGAGCGTTCCAGGCACTCACCACCCTTTGTGTGAAAAACATGCATCGCACATCTTTTTTAAACTTCACCATCTTCCCCCCCTATCCCTGCACCCCATCCCCCATCCCCCAGAAACTTAAACCTGTGTCCCCTAGTAATTGACCTCTCCAGTCTGGGAATAAAACCTCATACATTCCACTCTATCCATGCCATTCACAATCTTATAAGTCTCTATCAGGTTGCCCCTCAACCTCCTGCGTCCCAGTGAAAACAAACCTGGTCTATCCACCCTTTCTTCATAGTTAAAACCCCCCACATCAGGCAACATCCTGGTAAACCTCTTCTGTACCCTCTCCAAAACATCCACATCCTTCTGGTAGTATGGTGGTCAGAACTGCACGCAATATTCAAAGTGTGGCCTAACTAAAATTATATAAAGCTGTGGCATAACTTGTTTATCCTCATACCCAATGCCCCTTCCAATAAAGGTAAGCATGCCATAAGCCTTTTGTACAACCTTATTTACTTGCGCTGTCACCTTCAGTGATCCAAGACCCTGCACTCCCAGATCCCTCTGCATACCCATACCCCTAAGGCTTGTGCTATTCATTGTGTAATTTTCACCTGTACTTCACCTTCCAAAATGCATCACCTGACATTTGTCTGGATTAAAATCCATCTGTCATCATTCTGCCCATGCCTCCAACTAGTCTATATCCTGCTGTATCCTCTGACAATCCTCCTCACTATCTGCAATCTTTGTATTATCAGCAAACTTACTGATAAGACCAGCTATGTTTTCCTCCAAATCATTTATGTAGATCACAAACTGCAGAGGTCCCAGCACTGATCCCTGTGGAACACCATTAGTTACAAACTTCCATTTGAAAAGCTTCCACCGCTACCCTCTGTCTCCTATGACCAAGCCTGTTCTGTATCCATCTTGCCAGTTCATCCCTGATACCATGTGACTTTATCTTTTATACCAGTCTATGAGAGACCTTGTCAAAGGCTTTACTGATGTCCATGCAGACACCATTAACTGCTTATCCCTCAATCGTCTTCATCACCTCCTCAAAAAACTTGATCAAGAGACATTACTTCTTCCATACAAAACCATGCTGTCTATCGCTAATAAGTCCATTTGCTATGAAATAGGAAAAGATCTTTTCCCTGAGAATCTTTTCCAAAAGCTTCTCTATCACCAACATGAGACTCACAAGCCTGTAATTTCCAGAATAATCCCTGCTACTCTTCTCAAACAATGGACAACATTGGCTATTCTCCAATTCTCTGGGGCCTCACCAGTGGCCAAAGTGGATACAAAAATGTCTGTCAATGCTCCAGGAATTTGTTCTTTTGCTTTCCTCAATATTCTGGGATAGATATACCTAGCAGGAACTGGGGTCTCACCTACCTTAATGCATTTTAAGACTCACAACACCTTTTCCTTTGAAATAGCAACATGGCTTAGAAATACAACACTCCCTTCCCTGAGATCATCATCTACCAATTCCTTCTCTTTGGTTTAGGACCTCACCTACCTCTTCTGGCTCCACCCCCAGATTCTATCTTTTGTCCTTGAGTGAGCCAACCCTTTCGCTGCTGCCCTTAACCCTTCTCTAAATATCATCAGTTAGGCAGGAACTTTTGTGTGCTAATATGAAAAAGGCGACACCTTCCCCATCACCATCGAGTTCTTGAATCCATTCCTGGATATAGTACTGTTGGGAATGGGGGTCAGCTGGATCACTTTATCCATGGTGGCAGGGAAGAAGTGCCCAGTATCTGCTAGCACGGAAGTATGGCTGGAAATCATATAGTACACAAGAGGCCTTCTGACACCTCAAGACTTTACAGCCAAAACTACATTAAATCTAATCTTGTCCCACTTTCCAGTGCTAACCTTGAATGTTATGATATATCAAGAAGTCACAGAGGAAGTGAGCAGTAGGGGTTCATTCCCAGTATATTAGATACAGTACTGCAATAAGTTTAATGATAGTCAGAGCAGGAAAATCAAATATAATGACACGTTCAATTGCAGATGTCCCCAGCACTCTCCTCAGCCCAAAATAGTTGATACCTTCTCTTCCTTCCTCTTTCTTGAGGATCCTCCACATCTGAAAAGTATTGTCCTTCTATTTCTCAACATGTGCTGTTTCCTCCAATTATAACTCACTCTCATTCCATCACGAGGTAGCATGAACTCTATGAAGTGGCAGATAATGGAGGCAGAACAGTGGCATTCCTTTCGTAGCCACCCTCAGCACTGACAAAGAGACACGTAAGAAATCATCTGAGTACTTGTCTCTTGATGTTGATGAAGAGGTGACACACAGATACTTGTGACTGAATTAGATAACAGACTGATACATGGCAAATGAAAATTACTCAAGTTAGCAAGTTACCATCTGTAACTGACCACCTGTATAATGATGACTTTGAACTCTTTCCCCTTGTCAGTTGCAATTTCTACACTGTTCCTTCAAGTGTGTCACAAGAGCTGGTGCAGCAGAAAGACGAGAGGAACTTACTGGAAGTTGCGCACTCTTTGGAAATGCATTCTTGTGGACTGTCACTTGGCTTGAGCACACCACCTTAAATTAAACTCCAATGGGACCTCTGAGTTGGTTGTCAATTGCAAATGGCACATTGGAAAAAAACAATTGAGAAAACAATGGATAGTCACTGGCTGAGGGTGCAAGAGTCTCTGAATGATGCTCACCTAGGCACAGATTGTTAGTATAAAGGTCTATCTTGCAACGTTGGCAGAAAAGTGAGAGATTCCAGTAGCATTTCCAGAGGCACTGACTAATATTAAAGGGAGAGTCTTGGGGATTCTGTCACGGCCTCAAGGACTCCTGTACACTTCACCACTGACTCCACTCCAATCTGAACCCAACATGCTGATTCGTATTCCAGTGACTCAGCCTATCTTCACACAGGGGCGGTGGGATAGGCTTTGTGTAGCTTTTCACAGGTTGTAAAGCCTAGAGAACATCAGCCAAGGATATCCAGGTATTTAGACCAGAGGAAGAAACCACTTGATTCCTTTGCTGGAGTCAAGGGGTTTATATCACATAGACATGACAGTTATGGTTGAAACATGTAGAACCCCAAAGGAACTTGATAGAATGGAGACCAGAAAGGATGTTCCCTATTTTCAGGGAGGTGAGAATGACGAATAAACGATTTCAGGCTGAGGAGAATGTGAACACAGTTTAAGGATCAGAAGTCTCTCTTCGATGATAGAGGTGAGGACATTCTTTTTTCTCTCGGAGTATCATTAGAGTTTGGAATACTCTTTCCCAAAAAAGCAGTGAAAGCTGAGTCATTGAATCTATTCCAGGCCAACTTAGATAGAGTTTTGATATACAAGCAAATCAAGGATTTTGGGGATAACAGGAAGTTGGAATTAAGGCAACAATCTGATCAGCTGTGGTCCTATCTAATGGTAGACCAAGATCCAAGGTCAAAGTGATTTACTCCTGTTACTAAGCCCTACGTCCCTACATCTGCAGAGAAACATTTGTTGAATCTGCTCAAAGCTTGAGAGGGCTGTGGGACTCATGACTGGTACTGAATAAAAGGATCATGGTAGCTTCCTGATATCAGGTATGTGTGAACAACTTCTGCTAGGTACATACTATCAGACCAGAAGGCAGAGAGGCATAGGTACACCATGAAGTCTGCTTCACCATTCACTGAACTGATGGTTGGTCTAATAATCTTCAATTCCACTTTCCTGCCTTTTCCTTATAACTCTTGATGACTTCATTGATTAAAAAGCTGTATCAGCCTTGAATCTACTTAATTATCCAGCCTCAACAACAATAAGGATTGCCATGTATTCACTACTCTCTGGGAGAGAAAAAAAAAATCTCCTCATCTCTGTTTTAAATGGGCAACCCCTTATTCTGAGATTATGTCCTCTGTTCCTGGACTCTCCCGCATGGAGAAATAACTTCTCAACATTTACCCTCTCAAAGCCCTGAAGAACAAAGGTCACAAAACAAAAGGTCACCTCTTAGTCTTCAAAACTCCAATAAGCACAGGCCCAAGTTACACAGCTTTCCTCATACGAAAATCTCTGTTTTGTCTTTGTATGCTAGCTTTTTGTGATTTATAGACCTGATTAGGTGTACCCTAGAACTCTGTGGGAAGCTAGGGAAGTAATTGCTGGGCTTCTTGCTGAGATATTTGTATCATGGATAAGCACAGGTGAGGTGCCGGAAGACTGGAAGTTGGCTAATGTGGTGCCACTATTTAAGAAGGGTGGTAAGGAAAGGCTTGGGAACTATAGACCAGTCAACTTGACATCAGTAGTGGGCAAGTTGTTGGAGAGTATCCTGAGGGACACAATTTAGTTGCATTTGGAAAGGCAAGGGCTGAATAGGGATGGTCAACATGGCTTTGTGTGTGAAAAATCATGTCTCACGAACTTGATAGAGTTTTTTTTGAAGAAGTAACAAAGAGGATTGATGAGAGCAGAATGGTGGCCGTGATCTGAATGGACTTCAGTAAGGCATTCGACAAGGTTCCTCATGGTAGACTGGTTAGCAAGGTTAGATCTCATGGAATACAGGGAGAAGTAGTCATATGGATAGAGAGGTAAAAACAATGACTGCAGATGCTGGAAACCAGATTCTGGATTAGTGGTGCTGGAAGAGCACAGCAATTCAGGCAGCATCCAAGAAGCTTCGAAATCGGCGTTTCGGGCAAAAGCCCTTCATCAGGAATAAAGGCAGAGAGCCTGAAGCATGGAGAGATAAGCTAGAGGAGGGTGCCCCACCCCCACCCTCCTCTAGCTTATTTCTCCATGCTTCAGCCTCTCTGCCTTTATTCCTGATGAAGGGCTTTTGCCCGAAACG
>NC_057716.1:14351447-14362930 GCF_004010195.1 Chiloscyllium plagiosum | reverse complement strand
TGGCGGATGGTGGTGTAGAGGGATTGGATATCCATGGTGAAGATGAGGCGTTGGGGGCCGGGGAAATGGAAGTCTTGGAGGAGGTGGAGGGCGTGGGTGGTGTCTCGAACGTATGTGGGGAGTTCCTGGACTAGGGAGGATAGGACAGTGTCGAGGTAGGTAGAGATGAGTTCAGTGGGGCAGGAACATGCTGAGACAATGGGTCGGAACTGACTTGAAGATAGAAGACAGAGGGTGGTGGTGGAGGGTTGCTTTTCTGACTGAAGGCCTGTGACCAGTGGTGTGCCAAAAGGATCGGTACCAGGTTTGCTGATGTTCATCATTTATATAAATGATTTGGATGTGAGCTTAGGAACTATAGTTCTTAAGTTGCAGAGGACACCAAAATGGGAGGTGTACTGGACAGTGAAGAAGGTTACCTCAGAGTACTCCGGGATCTTGATCAGGTGAGCCAATGGGCCAAGGAGTGGCAGACAGAGTTTAATTTAGATAAATGTGAGGTGCTGCATTTTGGAAAAGCAAATCTGTGCAGGACTTACACACTTAATGGTCAGGTCTTGAGAGTGTTGCTGAACAAAGAGACCTGGGAGTGCAGGTTCACAGTTCCTTGAAAGTGGAGTCACTGGTAGATAGGATAGTGAAGAAGGTGTCTGGTATGCTTTCCTTTATTGGTCAGTGCATTAAGTATGCGAGTTGGGAGGTCATGTTGTGGCTGTACAGGACATTGGTTAGGCCACTGTTGAAATACTGTGCGCAATTCTGATCTCCTTGCTATAGGAAGGATGTTGTGAAACTTGAAAGGGTTCAGAAAAGATTTACAAGGATGTTGCCAGGGTTGGAGGGTTTGGACGTAGGGAGAGGCTGAATAGGGGGGCTCTTTTCACTGAAATTTGGAGCCTGAGGGGTGACCTTATAGAGGTTTATAAAATCATGAGGGGCATGGATAGGGTGAACAGACAATGTCTTTTCCCAGGGGTGAAGGAGTCAAAAACTAAAGAGCATAGATTTAAGGTGAAAGGGGAAAGATTCAAAAGAGACCTAAAGGACAACTTTTCCATGCAGAGGGTGGTACATGTATGAAATGAACTGCCAGAGGAAGAGGTGGCAGCTGGTACAATTATAATCATTAAAAAGCATCTGGATGGGTACATGAATAGGAAGGGTTTAGAATATAGACCAAATGCTGGCAAATGGGACTAGATTAGTTAAGATATCTGGTCAGCATGGACAAGTTGGACCAAAGGGTCTGATTCCGTGCTGTACATCTCTATGATTCAATGACTTATTGCCAAGGACCTCTTGATCCCTATGATCTTCAACATTCTACAGTCTTTCTCCATTTAAATCAGGTTCAACTCCTCTATTCAGCTTGCTAAAATACATATGCTCACATTTTCCATATTATATTCCATCTGTCAAGTTTCTGCCCACATACTGGACATTAATTGAGTGGTCCCTCATTTAATAAATAATACTAGTTGACCTAAGGGCATTTTGATTGCAACATTTTCTGAATTGGTAAGAATCCAGTCACCACAACAAATGGGAGCGTCCTCTCTTTCTGATTAGGCGTATCTGTGCTGGGGCAGCTTGGCGACTCAGTGGTTAGCACTGCTTCCTCACAGTGCCAGGGAACCGGGTTTAGTTCCAGTCCTTGGGCAATTGTCTGTGCTGAATTTGCATATTCTCCCCATGACTGTGTGGGTATCCTCAAGGTGCTCTTGTTCCCCCCACAGTTGAAAGATGTGCAGGTTAGGTGGACTCGTCTTGGGAACTGCAGGGTTACTGGGATAGGATAGAGGTGTGGGTCTGGGTGTGATGCTCTTCAGACGGTCAGTGTAGACTTGATGGGCTGAAAGGTCTGCTTCCACTCTGTCGGGATTCTGTGAAGTGGATATAAATGATGTCTCTTGCTACCCTGACATCGGTCACATGTGAAATCATCTACATGCCACCAGCAGGTCATTGAAAAGGATGTCAGTGAAGAAATTCAGTACTGTGGATGGCCCTGATGATCACTGGCAATATATATCCACCTGTTCCACCAGCAAGAGAGTTTTATTCTCAGAGGAATTGGATGTTAGAGATTGGTACATGTACAAAACAAAATCTGCCCCTCTATGATGAATTTGGACAGCTTGGGTCTATGGCTCAAAGTCCAAAAGTTCTAAGGTTGCAGAGTTAACAACATTAGAAATAAACTGTGAAGTGGTGAAAGCACATTTTTGGATTGTGACCGTTTCAGCCTATCAGTTTCGCTGTGCATCAATCCCTGCTGTGCTCTTGCCTTGTTGACCCTGGTGAACTTCACACACTCTGGGGAACCTATGTGTTGACAGTGAAAGTTAATTGCATATTCATGTCACCTGTACAATTCTCCCATGGGAGTTTCTCATATTTCTGCAAAATAATCCTGGGATTTATTGCAGAAATCAGCTAGGTTCCTGATAGGTTTATGCCCCAGCTTGCAATCTACTATTATCCCAGTGTTTCAAGCCTTTGTGAGTCCTGTTACTGGCTAGAGACATTGGGCAGAATGGTAACTGCAAAGACAGGAAGTTTGTGGCCAAAGAATGCTAATGGCTCACAAACCCAATACGATCCTACCATACCTGGATTTTGCCAGAGTATATTCCTTAGATAAAGGGGACATCCATGGATCTCTCAGTGACTCAGTATCCTAACTGGTTTCTGGATGCATTTGATAGATGAGGACTGGAATTCAAACTAATGCAACCTGTTACTGATTGTGGTGGGAAATGACCATCAATGTTTAACTTCCATCACCTGGTTACTGCACCAGAAACCCTCCATGGACTAAAAAATTACTTTGCAAAAAGGCCAAAGACTGACCTAAAAAAGCTGCTATGATCATCTGACCATAGATTGAGGCATGTCTGAGGAACCTACATCAATAAACAAAACTGGTTCCATTGCAACTATTATGTAGCCTGAAGACTGAAACCAAGCAACTGAGTCAGCATCAAAAAATTGACATCTCTCTTTTTTTATGCATACTTGCATGATAAATTCATGTATTTGGAAGGTAAATACCTAGTGGTTTTATTGGCAGACTGTTAATCCAGAGATATCCAGATAATGTTCTGGGGGTTCACGTTCAAATCCCACCACAGCAGATGGTGGAATTTGAATCCAATAAAAAAAATCTAATGCTGTTTTGGGAAGGAAACTACCGTTGCCTCATCTGGCTTACAGACTCTGGGCACTTGGGGATGGGTTAATAAATGCTGGCCTAGGTACCAATGTCCTAATTGTGTTAATGAATTAAAAAAAAAACTGTAGAGCATTCAGTTTGGAAGTACAGCTGGAGTACACTCAGGAATGTACAAAATAGACCTATATCAAGGGGAGTTTTGAGTAACAATGCTGGAAGAAAAAGAAGTATGAACTGATAACAACAAGGGCATTGTAAGTCTCTCTTTCCCTGTCTCTCTCAACTCTGAAGTCAGGGTGTACCAAAAGAGTAACATAGAACAACTATTCACCTAGAACTCAAGATTTTGTTACTGTTGCACAAAAGAGTGAGCAATTAAACAACGGACCTTGACTATATCAAATTACATCTTAAGAACTCAACTGCACAGCATATTCGGCCTGTCTGTATCAGAAATTGTCTCCTTTCAAACTTATTCCTATGTTTATGAACATGTTTAATGGCGCATTTATTATTTTTCACAGAGTTTGTAAGTCTTAAAACATTATTTTCTCCTTCACTGAAGAAAATTTTGGGAATTGGCTCCATCATTTTCTAATTCCTATGTTTTGTTGAAGTGTGATGGCTGTGTGCCAACAAAAGGAAATAAAAATATTTGTTGCAGCAACTGATAGGGGGATAAAAAAAAAGGCAACCAATTTCCGGTTGAAATTCATTAACTGCTTGCACTGTTTATAGTCAGGTCACTGATTTAAATATGCAAACCAACACTTAATTGTAGGAAAGATTTAAAAAGCACCCGAAGGGTAATTTTTTCATGCAGAGGGTGGTGCGTGTGTAGAACGAGCTGCCAGAAGATGTGGTGGAGGTGGGTACAATGACAACATTTAAAAAGCATCTGAATTGGTACATGAACAGGAAAGGTTTAACATGATATGAGCCAAATGCTGGCAAATGGGACTAGCTCAAATTGCGATGTCTGATTGGTGTGGACAAGTTGGATTGAAGGGTCTGTTTCTATGCCGTATAGCTCTATGACTTGAATAATTCAGGAATCTCGCTTTGACAGTCAACATATGTGTTTTCTGAGGTGTCCGGAACTTATCAGGTCAACAAAGGAAGAGAACAGCAGAGAATCATTGATCAATGAAGCTGACAGGCTTGAAAGCCTTTAACAAGAAGCTGTACTTTTACTTAGAGCATGATCTTACTGTTTTACAAGTAGTTTCAACTTTTTAAAAGATGTTTTACCTACCTTAGATCTGATCTAAGGTAGGAAAAGATCAGCCATGATCTTATTGAATGGGGGAGATGGCCTACTCCTATTCCTAGTTCTTATGTCCTTATGATCTGACTTATTGTCAGTCTTCACTGCAGTTTGTGAACAATAAATGGGTCACTGAGGAAAGGCAAAAGCAGCAGCCACAACACAGGGGCCAGCAGCTCCAGCACTACCAACATCCCCAGCTAGAGAACAAAAACAGCAGTTGCCATCACTGCAAAGGACTGAGGGAATGGACATAGAGCTCCAGTTGGACGGAGGCGATAGCCCGGCACATTGTCTATTGATAGAGGATGAGTTTTCTTTGACATGGTACAGTGACAGCACCTCAAGAGTCTCAGGCTTTCAACGTCGATCCTTGCTGATATTTATAGCCTCTTGGGACATGAGCTCCTTTCAAGAGGACAAGATTGGACATGCGATGCCATTAGCTGTCATAGCCCTGAACATCTTCGTCTCTAGCTTAAAGGTTTCTGCTGATTTTGAAGGAGTGGGTGACAGTACTAAAGCGAGAACCAGTCGCAATATCAGCTAGCATGAGGACCAGGGAAGGGAGTTAGGCAATAAGCCATTTCATGGCAATAGAGTTGAGGGAGCAAGGGATGGGTCTCATGGTCAATTGAGCTTAGAATGGACATGAGCAAGTCAGAGGAGAAATTAGACAAATTGACCTAGTGATTTATTGCTAGGTCAATGATGGCACAGGTAGAGGTCCAGTGAACTACAGGGAGGGGGATTGGCAACTGACCTCAACTTCAGTAACATAAATTTATGAGCTTCCTTATTTCTCACTCACCATCCTGACCTCGAAATGTATCGCCATTCCTTAAGTATCGTTGGGTCAAATTTCTGGAGCTCCCTCCCTAACAGCATCATGGATGGACCTACAGCAAATGGACTGCAGCAGTTCAAAAGACAATTCACCTCCACCTTCTCAAGGGCATCCAGAAATGGACAATAAATCTGGCACAACTAGTGATGCCCACATCACACGAATGCACGACCCATGTGTGCAGGAAATTAGAGGGGAGTTTATAAAGGTGGTTTGTAGGAGAGAACATTTGATGGAGGATTTTATTGCATTTCAGAGTGATGGTGGAACTGTTAGCAGTTTTGGTAGATGACATCAAGGTCTGATAGTACTTTATGTGGTCAATTAGATTTGAAGGCACGGGGAGCCTGCCAAATCCATTCTGTGTCCCTTGGATTTAAGGGATTGAGGATCAGAACTATATGAGAAGAAACAGCTCAAATGAGAGAGACTAATAACTTTAATGCGTTCCTTTGGTTAGCGAAGAGGGCTAATTTGTAATGTAGGGTGATAGCATGGGGTCCAATTCCCACACTAGCTGAAGTTTTCGTGAAGGACTGTCCTTTTCAACCTCTCCCCTCATCACAGGCATGCTGACCCTCAGGTTAAACCACCACTCATTGTCTCTGTTCCTATTGAGAGACCAGGCCTCTGGGCTGTAAGACTATAGCAGCGTTACTTTACCCACAGGCAGTGAAGACTGAAGACCTTCAATTAGAAAACGTCAGCAAACAGTGATGCTCCTGAAGAAGCATACAGCTGGTATAGGAGGCACGTGACCCATAATGTATTTTGCTAAAATATTCAAAACCTAATTCCATTGCTCACTGCCTCCTCCAAACCAGTACCTTGCTCTGCTTTGATATTTCTCTGGTTTTGCTGTGAAAAATGCAATCATCTATTTTTAAAACTAACTCCTGCTTTCAGTATTCCCTGAAGCAACAATGCTCCATGTAAAAGCATTTCTCCTATTATTAGAGAGTATGAGTTCCCTTTATCTCTCTAGCCACTTGTTGGACAGCTGGCATTAAGCAGCATTTTATTATTTAAATACCAGGCAGTTATTCACAGTGCAAGCAAACCTATTATACACGAGATGTAGGGAAAGAGTTTCCCATGCAGCATTCCCTTACGAACTGTGAAAAGGCCCAACAGTACTGATCTGTTAAATCTTTTGTTCATATTGTTTTACCATGAATGGTTATCACATTCTAATTAAGCACTGAAGTCAAATCCAATAATATGTAAGCAGATACATCTGTCTTTTTATTATTTGCTCAGGGAGCTGGAATAAGAATGTATTGATCTTGATTAGAGGCTTAAAGAAATCACTGCGTAAATAACAGCTTCGTTTAGTGGATGAATTTGTTTAAAATTTTACTGCCTTGGGCATGAAAAGAAAGCAGAGAAAAAAAATTGAATGAATTCTGTTGAGTGCACTGAGAAAAAACACTGTGAACAAGGATTGTGCTCCACCCACTTTATACTGTACTGTTGGTAAAAGCCAAAGTAATACTGTGGGCCTTTTAAAACTAAAACAGTGACTCTATTGTTAAGCTACAGCTGAGATCCACAGCGATCCACAGATTTCCACCTTGTATCATTCATCAAGCTCATTACAGAACACCTTTATCAATATACAAAAATTTTGGGTTTGTGTTTTCCAGCAAGTTAGAAACAGGCAAATTTTATTTTGCTACTTTTTACAGCTGTATTTATAAACATTGAAATTAGCTATGGACCCAAAAGTGACCCTTGGAAAGAACAACTTCAAGTCACATTCCAGTCTGCAAAATCTCTTTTGCTTCCTATCATTGAGCCAATTCATGCTGCCACTCCCCCCTTAACTGAATCAGCTTCCAACATCTTAACAAGTTTCCAGTCTGGTGTGTTCAAAATCTTCCAAAATGTCTGTGTACTGGTATACAATATCCACTGCACCTTGATCAACCTTTTCAGCTACTTCATTAAAGAATGTAATCAAGTTAGTCAGAAAAATTCCCCTTCAATAAGTCTATTATGATTTGCCTTGATTAGTCCATGTCTTCCATTGTGATCTCAGACCAGGTCACCAAATTTATGTTACAATCTGGTTAAGAACCAGAAATTTATATTTTTGAAGTGGTTAAAGTGTTAGATCCAGTGTATTTACTCAGACAATAAAGGTTTCACTATTTTTACCAAACGACAATAAACACCACTGTACAAATTAGATCAGTAAAGTGGTCTAAATACCTGTACACCTTATTTTTAACTCTCAGTATTAATGTGGAAAATAGATGTAATAGACTATGAGGGGTTTGAAAGTAGACTATGAACATTAAAACTTCAGTGCAGTTGAAAAACTCACAATCAGTACTTGTTTGATGTAACCAAGCAAGATTGAAGCTCCCAGGGGAAAATCCCAGGGGCCCGACTTGTCTAAGTAAGACTAACTATTGGTGAAGAACTTGATTTGTACTTGGAATTAGTAAGCAGCTGAGTCATAGAGTTAGAGCAAAGCATGTGTAATTAGACAGATCCCATGGATTTCTCAGCAAATTCCACTGCTCCCCCCCCCAACCATATTAGTGACACAGTGGGTTATCAAATCACATTAAACTTCACAAGACTTTATAACTCTTTACTTATTCAAATTTGGCCTTAAGACTTCTCAAGAGCCACGGAGTGCCTTGATGACTGTTCCTGTTCTGGTCGATCACACTGCTTTTCTGGGTCTTTACTGAAAGCTGCACTCTAGTACTCAGTTCCAACTCTAACTCTATGATTTAGCTGCTTGCTAATTCCAAGTACAAATCAAGCTATTCACCAATAGTTAGCCTTACTTAGACAAGTCATGCCCCTGGGATTTTCCCCTGGAAGCTTCAATCTTGGTTGGTTACATCAAACAAATACTGATTGTGAGGTTTTCAACCCGCACTTTCTCAACTGCATTGAAGGATTAATGTTCATGGGCTACTTTCAAACCCCTCATAGCTTACCTTAACTAGAAACCAGCGACCTTCTCACTTGCTCTGCTCCCCAGGACTTTTCTGATTCCTGACTCCAATTTGTCTTTATTAATCATGGCATAGATTGGGGCGGCACGGTGGCTCAGTGGGTAGCTCCGCTGCATCACAGCACCAGTGACCCGGGTTCGACTCCAGCCTTGGGCGACTGTCTGTGTGGAGTTTGCACATTCTCCCCGTGTCTGCGTGGGTTTTCTCCAGGTGCTCCAGATTCCTCCCACAGTCCAAAGATGTGCAGCTCAGGTGAATTGGTCATGATAAATTGCCCATAGTGTTAGGTGCATTACTCAGAGGTTTGGGTGGATTACTCTTTGGAGGGTCGGTGTGGACTTGTTGGGCTGAAGGGCCTATTTCCACACTGTAGGGAATCTAATCTAATCATTGTAAGAGCCGGGAGGTTATGTTGAAACTGTTCAAAACTTTGGTTCAGTCACAGCTGCAGTACTGTGTGTAGTTCTCTTTGCCACACTAAATGAAGGATGTGATTGCACTGAAGGGAGTACAGAGGTGATTCACCAGGATATTGCCTGGGATGAAGCATCTTAGTTATGAAGACACTGTGGATAATCTTGGGTTGTCTTCTTTAGAGCAGAGAAGGCCAAGGTGGGGGGAAGGGAGTGGTCAGATCCTGATTAAGGTGTATAATATTCCGAGGAGAATGGACAAGGTGGATAGGAAGCAGCTGTTCTCCCTAGTTTAAGGGTCAATAACAAGGGGAGATAATTTTACGGTGAAGTTCAGGAGATTTAGAGGGGATTTGAAGACATTTTTTTCACCAGAAGGTAGTGGGAATCTGGAATGTACTGCCTGCATTGGCAGTAGAGGAGGACAAGCTCAAAACTTTTTAAAAAATAAGTAGAAGAACACTTGAAATGTCATAACATTCAAATTCTAAAAAGTGGGATTAGGGTAGATAAGTCAATGCAGACTTGATGAGCCAAAAGGCCTCTTCTGTGTTATATAACTCTCTAACTCTATGACTTAGCTGCTTACTAATTCCTAAAATGTCTTCCTGAGCCATACAACTGCTCTTGACTCCTCTCTGACACCCTACTTGGAACCATTATAGTTCAGCTGCCTTCCCTGCAGTACAACTAACTCCAATACTCCTAGCATGGAGTCTACATTCATAGAACATAGAACAATTCAGCGCAGAACAGGCCCTTCGGCCCTCGATGTTGCGCAACCTGTGAACTATTCTCAGCTTGTCCCCATACACTATCCCAAAATCATCCTTGTGCTTATCTAAGGATTGTTTAAATCTCCCTAATGTGGCTGAGTTGACTACCTTAGCAGGTAGGGCATTCCACGCCCTTACCATTCTCTGCGTAAAGAACCTGCCTCTGACATCAGCCTTAAATCTATCACGTCTCAATTTGTTCTTATGCCCTCTCGTACAAGCTGACGTCATTATCCTAGGAAAAAGTCTTTCTCTGTCTACCCTATCTAATCCTCTGATCATCTTGTATGTCTCTATCAAATCCCCCCTTAGCCTTCTTCTTTCCAATGAGAAAAGACCCAAGTTTCTCAGCCTTTCCTCATAAGATCTTCCCTCCAGACCAGGCAATATCCTGGTAAATCTCCTCTACACCTTTTCCAATGCTTCCACATCCTTTCTGTAATGAGGCAACCAGAACTGTACACAATATTCCAAGTGTGGCTGCACCAGCATTTTGTATAGTTGCAGCATGATATTGCAGTTCCGGATCTCAATCCCTCTACCAATAAAACCTAACACACCGTATGCCTTCTTAACAGCACTATCCACCTGGGTGGCAACTTTCAGGGATCTATGCACATGGACTCTAAGATCCCTCTGCACATCCACACTATCAAGAATCTTTCCATTGACCCAGTACTTTGCCATCCTGTTATTCTTCCCAAAGTGCATCACCTCACATTTAGCTGCATTGAACTCCAATTGCCACCTCTCAGCCCAATTCTGTAGTTTATCCAAATCCCCCGCGACCGTAACATTCTTCCAAACTGTCCACTACTCCACTGACTTTAGTGTCGTCTGCAAATTTACTAATCCATCCACCTATGCCTGCGTCTAAGTCATTTATAAAAATGACTAATAGGAGTGGTCCCAAAACAGACCCTTGTGGAATACCACTAGTAACCGGACTCCAGACTGAATATTTTCCATCAACCACCACTCGCTGCCTTCTTTCAGAAAGCCAGCTTCTAATCCAAAATGCTAAATCACCCTCAATTCCATGCCTCTGCATTTTCTCCAACAGCCTACCATGTGGAACCTTATCAAAGTCTTTACTGAAGTCCAAGTATACCACGTCAACTGCCCTACCCTCATCTACATGCTTGGTCACATTCTCAAAAAACTCAATGAGGTTTGCGAGACACGACCTGCTCTTGACGAAACCATGTTGACTAAATGAAATCAAACTGTTGCTTGCTAGATGATTATAAATCTTATCTCTTATAATCCTTTCCAAAACCTTTCTACAACAGAAGTAAGGCTAACTGGTCTATAATTACCTGGGCCATCTCTGCTGCCCTTCTTGAACAAGGGCACAACATTTGCAATCCTGCAGTCCGCTGGTACTAAACCCGTAGACAATGATGACTGAAATATCAAAGCCAAAGGCTCTGCTATCTCCTCCGTAGCTTCCCAGAGAATTCTCAGATAAATCCCATCTGGCCCAGGGGACTTGTCTACTTTCACTCCTTCTAGAATTGATAACAACTGTGCGTAACTAACCTTGATCCTTTCTAGTCTAATATCTCGTACCTCATTCTTCTCCTCTACAATATTCTCCTTTTCCTGAGTGAACACCGATGAGAAATGTTCATTTAGCACCTCTCCGATCTCTACAAGGTCCACACTCAACTTTCCACTTCTGTCTTTGACTGGCTCTATTCCTACCCTAATCATCCTTTTATTCCTCACATACCTATAGAAAGCTTTAGGGTCCTCCTTTATTCTATTTGCTAAAGACTGCCATGTCCTCTCTTTGCTCTTCTTAACTCTCTCTTTGAATCCTTCCTCGCTGATCTGTAACTCTCCATCGCCTCATCTGAACCATCTTGCCTCATCAACACATAAGCCTCCTCCTTCTTCTTAACAAGAGATGAATTTTTGTAGTAAAACCACGGTTCCCTTACCTTATCACTTCCTCCCTGCCTGACAGGGACATACCTATCAAGGACATGCAATATCTGTTCCTTAAACCAGCTCCACATTTC
>NC_057716.1:14299753-14351301 GCF_004010195.1 Chiloscyllium plagiosum | reverse complement strand
AAAAACTCCAAGAAGTGTGACCTCTCCTCTCCTGTTTCTAATCTCAGCCCACACTACCTCAGTAGGCGGGTCCTCATCAAAAGTTCTCTCAGCCACCGTTATACTATCCTTGACTAACAAGACCACGCCTCCCCCTCTTTTACCGCCTTGCCTGTTTTTAATGAAAGATCTAAACCCTGGAACCTGCAACATCCATTCCTCACCCTGTTCTATCCATGTCTCTGAAATGGCCACAACATCGAAGTCCCAGGTACCTATCCATGCTGCAAGCTCACTTACCTTATTTCGGATACTTCTGGTGTTGAAGTAGACACACTTCAAACCACTTCACTATCTGCCAGCACATTGCTGTGTCCCTGAAATCCTGAGTAAGAGGCGAAAGAATTATACGATCTGAAGAGAAACAAGAGTATACTATACGATCTGAAGAGAAACAAGAGTATAGCTTTTGCCCGAAACGTCGATTTTGCCTGTCCTCGGATGCTGCCTGAATTGCTGTGCTCTTCCAGCACCACTGATCCAGACCCTGAAATCCTGTCCCTGTCGTTCCTACTCTCTTCCTCCTGTGCTCTGCAACTTCACCTCAGGTTCCCATTCCCCTGCTGAGCTAGTTTAAACCCACCCGAATAGCACCTGCAAATTTCCCACCCAAGATATTAGTACCCCTCTGGTTCAAATGAGGACTGTCCTGTTTGTACAAGTCCCACTTTCCCCAGAATGAGCCCGAATTATCCAAGTACCTGAAACCCTTCCTCCTGCACCACCCTTCCAGCCACGTGTTCAGCTGATATCTCTCCCTATTCCTTGCCTCGCTATCACGTGGCATGGGTTACAATCCAGAGATAACAACTCTGTTTGTTCCAGCTCTCAGCTTCCACCCTACCTCCCTGAAATCCTGCCTTACATCCCTATCCCTCTTTCTACCTATGTCGTTGGTACCTACATGGATAACGACTTGAGGCTGGTCACCCTCTCCCATCAGGATCCCAAAGATATGATCCGAGACATTACGGACCCTGGCACCGGGAGGCAACACACCAACCGCGAGTCTCGTTCGTTCCTTACAAACCTTTTATCTAAGCCTCTAACTATTGAGTCCCCAGTGACTAACACTCTCCTCCTTTCCCTACTTCCCTTCTGTGCAACAGGGACAGGGCCAGAGACTTGGGCCCCACTGCATCCCCTGGTAAGTCGTCCCCCTCAACAGTATCCAAAACGGTATAGATGTTTTTCAGAGGAACGAACACCGGGAATCCCTCTACTGACTGTTTTTTCACCTTTCGAACAGTCACCCAGCTTTCTTCTTGCCTCGGAGTAACTACTTCCCTGTAACTCCTATCTGTCACAGCCTCTGCCTCCTGAATGATCCGAAGTTCATCCAGCTCCCGCTCCAGTTCCCTAACACGGTCTTGGAGGAGTGAGAGTTGGGTGCACTTCCTGCAGATGTACTTGGATGGGACACTATTGAAGTCCCTGACCTCAAGCATCATGCAGGAGGAACGTTGCTCTCCCTGTACTGCCATCACTGCTAGTCCCCTTATCACAAAGTAAAAAAGAGATGCTTACCAGATATCTCCCTGGTCTTTAAGGTTAGAGGAAGTGGTTGGGTGGGAGGCTTTACAAAGGTAGAGTCTTGGGTTGAGAAGGCACTGACTTATATACCAGGACAGAAATAAAAATAAGAAGTCCCTCCTTTCCCAGAAACCTCTGCTCTCTGACTTCAAATTTAAAAGCACAAATCAGTGAGTCACTGCTCCCGGCAGACCCCTGGTGCAAGCTCCCGCCCTTCGAGTTGCTGCTGCCGCTACTGTCCCTTTCTCCAGTTGCTTATAACATTTGAACACCACTTCAGTGACCAACAAACTTTCCTGAGTGACCTATTGTAAAACTTGCAATAAGTCCATCTCCTACTACAGAACAGAATCAAATATTACTAACATTGCTAAACATTCAAATGCAGCAGCCATGAAACTTGGTGTATTCTGAAATTTACATTTACTTTCCAGTCCTTCAGTAATATTCCTGTAATCAAGGACACGACAGATTGCAACCAAGGGTATGCAAACATTTTGAAAGTTAATGCACTGATATCACAATAGGTTTTGATCTGTCAAATTTCATTCATTTTCAATAGAAGCCACTCTTACAGATTTTTTTTTTGATCTTCAATGTTTACAAAGTGTACATAGCTCAAAAAAATAACATTTTTTGGAAGCAGGAAGTTGGCAATATGCCCAATGGCATTAGCGACCTCTTTACACCTTCCAGTTCTGTTCCCTTTCCTCGGTGAGGCAATACATTGCCTTCCCAAACATCAATGTTAATTTTATCAAGAGTTCTGTATTTTCTGTATTTACTTTCCCCTTTTGGGTTGATCAATAATGTTGAGTAAAATTGGAGATGAAATTTGGCAGAGGAAAAGAAAAGAATTGCTCTATGGGTTTAATGGATAGAAAAATCAGGCAGAGTGGAACAGTTATGGAGTCATAGAAATATACAGCACAGAAACAGTCCCTTTGGTCCAATCCATCCATGCCAACCAGATATCCTAAATTAATCTAATCCCATTTGTCAGCATTTGGCCCATATCCCTCTTAACCCTTCCTATTCATATTCCTATCTAGATGCCTTTTAAATGTTGTAATTGTGCCGAAAATGTGTTGCTGGAAAAACGCAGCAGGTCAGGCAGCATCCAAGGAGCAGGAGAATCGACGTTTCGGGCATGAGCCTGAAGAAGGGCTCATGCCCGAAATGTCGATTCTCCTGTTCCTTGGATGCTGCCTGACCTGCTGCGCTTTTCCAGCAACACATTTTCACCTCTGATCTCCAGCATCTGCAGTCCTCACTTTCTCCTAGAAAATGTTGTAATTGTACCAGACTCCACCACTTCCTCTGACAACTCATTCCATACACTCACCACCCCTCTGCGTGAAAAGGTTGTCTCTTAGGTCTCTATTAAATCTTTCCCCTCTCACAGTAAACCTATGCCCTTTAGGTTTTAATCCTCCTACTTTGGGAAAACCGCCTTGGCTGTTCACCCTATCTGCATCCCTTATGATTTTCTAAACCTCAATAAGGTCACCCCTTAGCCATCAATACCCCAGGGAAAATAGCCCCTGTCTCTTCAGCCTCAAACCGTCCAATCTTAGTAATGTCCTTGTAAATCTTTCTGCATCCTTTCAGGTTTAACAACACCTTTCCTATAGCAGTATTCTAAAAGTAGCCTTAACAATGTCCTGTCCAGCCACAACATGACATCCCAACTCCTACTGGTCAATATACTGACCAATAAAGGCAAGCATGCCAAACACGTTCTTCACCACCCTGTCTACCTGTGACTCCACTTCCAAAGAACTATGAATCTGTTGCCTTCAGTCACTTTGTTCAGCAGCACTCCCCAGGGAGGTTACCCATCACGGGTTGAATTTTCTCTGCTTTGTCTCTCTTATGTAGACTAGGTTCTCAATCTATAAATCTCATGCCCTATGTTAGTGGGAACAGGTTAAAACTTTTAAAAAGAATGAACTTGTCTTCTCATAAGAACCTCCATACTTTCAGCATTTAAGAGAATGTAATTATTTTTGTATCATACGCAGCCAAAGTCTCCATCTTGTACACAGCAAATTCCTTCAGTTATTGAAATTAATGACTCAACAATCTGCATTGATATTGGTTGCGAGATCAATGTTGACTCAGAAATTTTTAGCTCTTTGTTGAAAAGCTCCATTGGATCCTTTGTATCCATTGATTGTTTAGTAAATGTAAATGCCCAGAGCCAAGTGATTGCTTTCTCATTTGTTGAATTTAAACTGATTTGTCCACCACATATTCTGGAGAAAGGCCACTCCTCAGTAATTGCAGCTTTTGTTGGAGTCTTTTCAAAAATGAATAAAGGGCTAGTACTGAAGCCACAGCAGTGAAAGTTGGCTGTGTAGGAGCTTTGGATTGTCCTGAAATTATTTAGCAAGAATCACCCTCACTGAGGTAGTTCAAAATCTGCTCTTAAACAGATGGGGTTTGTTACAAAGAAATTGTTGGTGTTTCTAATTCCTTAATTCAAAGGGTGTGTGCTTCCAAAATGTTGCTCAGGAAGGTTGATCCTTATGAGGTGCCAAGATGGAAGGCAGGTGGTAAATGGATTTAACAGGAGATTGTGTAAGTGGGGTGCAGCACAGCTAGCTCCAGACACAGATGCACAGATGGGTGGGAGGGTCAACTGTGAGGAGGATGCAGAGATGTTGAGTGTGATTGGGCAAGTTCGATAAATAGGCAACTGCATGAGAAATGAGGTATAATGTGGATAAATGTCACTTTGGTAGCAAAAAAAAGGAAAATAGATTGTTATCCGAAGGGTGATATATTGGGAAAAGGGTGGTGCAATGAAACCTGGGTGTCCTTGTACACCAATCACTGAGAGTAAGCTTACGGTAGGCAGTGAATAAGGCAAAGTGTATGCTCACCTTCATAGTGAGAGAATTCATGTACAGAAGCAGGGACTGTACAGGGCCTTGGTGAGACCACACCTGAAATATTCTGTGCAGTTTTAGTCTCCTTATCTCAGGAAGGATGGCTATGGAGGGAGTGCAATGAAGATTTGCCAGACTGATTCCTAAGATGGCAGGACTGACTTGGGAGAAGAGAATGAATCAGTTACGGCTATCTTATCTTGAGTTTAGAAGAATGATGAGGGGGAGACTTCACAGAAACTTATAAAATTCTAACAGGGTAAAATTTAGAAGAATGCTCCCAATGACAGGGCAGTTCGAAACCAGGGATCACAGTCTAAGGAGATGGGGTAGGCCATTTATGAGTGAGATGAGGAGAGATTTCTCCACCCAGACAGTGATGGGTGTATGGAATTCTCTATCATGGAATGTGGTTGAGGCCTAAATATTGAAAGTTCTCATAAAGAAGTTAGATCATGTTCTTAGAACTGAAGGGATCAGAGGATATGGGGAAGAACACGGTATTGAGTTGGATGATCAGCCATGATCCGTATTAGTTGGCGGATCAGGCTCAAAGGGCTGAATAGTCTCCTCCCACTCATGTTTCCCATATTTCTAACCAGCTTGTGGCTTTTCGTCAGTTGGTGGGTTTGTGGAGGGGAGATGTTTATGAGGAAAGGAAATGAAGGCAGGGATGTTGAGCAGAGAATTTATGGAGTTTGACCAGGGAGACCTGTGGAATGGAGGTACATGGTAGAAACAGCTGATTGCTTGGTCTCATTCTTAGCAACAAGGATGCCTCCCACCAGTTCTTTAATGTAAAGTCGGAGGTGAGAGTGGAGAGAAGGGGAGAGGAATTTATTAAGCTGGTTTACAGCAAAGAAACGAAGGGTTGTTCTTTACATTTCCAGATGATACTAAAGTAGTGAGCAGGTGAGAGCAGGAACCAAGTGTGTTCTAATTAAACAAGCCAGATCTGGCAGTGGATGGCTACACCACGTGTCTAACATATTGTTGCAAGTCTGCATCCCATGGATGTAACAGAGCTCATGTGAGGGCCATATGAGACAGAGCATTCAGAGTGAGGGAGAGTAATGGTTTTATTGGGGAGTAGGATAATAAAGCTGGAGGGGAGAGCACTATTGAGAAAATCACTTGCTGCAGAAGTGTTGTGCCAAATGAAGGCCAAAGGCTAGTCAGTTGGATTTTGTAATTGGAGTCAGAACTGAATTTCAAGGATAGTTTTTTTGTTCTTTCCCGGGGTGGGTACAGAAGGAAATAGTGTTGGGGTATGGAGGGGGTAATGAGTAGTTCAAGGAAGCATGGTCTTTCTTAACTGTAATTGATACTTTAGGACAGTAGCCAGACAATATGTGATGGCAAGGTCAAGAAAGTGGCTATGGGTCAGGGTGCTTACATCGATGGAGAGACTGAGGGAGGACAAGAGATCAGGGAACTCAGAGGAAAGAAATGTGATGAGTGATGATGTAAGTTGAAATATCAAGGATGAGAAGCCAATTGGTGCAGAAGCTGAGGAAGGAAAACAATGGAAGCGGTGATAACACGTTTTTCAGACTTTGAAGGGAAGGAGAGAATGATGGTTTTGAAACAAGGCCGAGAGGTGTGGAACAGGATGAGATGCTCAAAGGAAAATGAAGTGTCAGATGTGTATGGGATCAGGCCAAGTTGTGATCTTATGATAAGCTCCACTGTACTAGTCATAACAGGGCAAGTGTTGGAAGATGCAATCAAATGGGAAGGCTTCATTACCTTTCAACACGTTTTGCATTGAGGCTGGCAATTGGTTTGCCAAATCACAAGCTTTATATAAATAAAAATAAACAAAGATTTCAGCACTGATCTCTTCCAAGATACACTGTCAAGATCTTGCTTAGTTTGGACATGTTGTGATGATTTTCACTGTGTGTGCCCAATGCAAATGGATAGTTAGCAGCATATTGAAATAGCTCAGCACTCAGAGCTGAACAACATTATTCAAATGAGACCTGGCCAATGAAATTGCATGGAAATTGGCAATGCAGTCACACCAACTTCCTCCTCCGCTCAGAAGGCTGGACAAATTGTAGTCCAACAATTATTTGGAGAAGGAGAAGTAATAAAAGAAGCTGTGTTTCTAAAATTAGCAAAGAAATTCACTGAAAAACAAATCTACAATGTATGACCCATGCAACAGATGATTTTAGATGATGAACACAGCTGTGATTATCTGACAATATGGCACTGTAAGGTCACTTAGCAATGAGGGTTTGTTTTGCAGGAGAATACGCATTATTTTCTTCAGGATGTGCTGGATGCTAAGTCTCCAACAGATCAGTATAAATGCTAAGAGAAAAGCCATAGGTCGATTTGCAATTGAGTATGCAATTATTTGTGTGCATTAAGCATGTTAAATTTTATTCTTGTTATTTTATACTACTTCTAGTTGGCAGTTAACTTTTCCTATCTCTTAATGGTGGATATATTTAATTAAATAATTGTAATTGACATGTTCAGCCACGTTGTAACATACTTCTGGGACATGTGAGACCAGAACTTGGCTCTTCTGACCCAGAGGTAGCAATACGACCACGATGCCACAGTTATTTATTTCGCTTTCCTTTCACTGGCTTCAGAGAGTTTTCTACTAGGAATCTTTCAAACTAATATGCTTAGAGACTAAAGGGATAAGGCATTAATTAGCAAATTATTGCTAAGTGCTGCTTGATAGCATTATTGATTAACTGCAGAATCACACAAGTATTGCAGTATACCAGGGGGCCATTTGGTCCATTGTGCCTGCATCAGCTTGTTCAATGCACGTCATTACCTTGGGTTCAACTCCTGCTTTCTCCCCAAACTTTGTATTTTATTCTTATCCAAAATAGCCATCCAATGCCCTCTTTAATGCTTCAGTTCAGAATCTGCCACCACCACACTTCTGGGCAGCGCCTTCCATAATTAGCTATTGCTGAGTGAAAGCTGTTTTGTTCACTTCACCCTGGCTGATTCTGTAGATAACGTTCAATCTACACCCTCTTTTTTCTGTTCCCTTTATGAACAAGAACAGATTCTCCCTACCTACTCTATATAATCTACTCATGCTTTTGAAAAGCTCTGTCAGATCTCTTCTGTGCAAACAGTCCCGAGTTCTTTGATCTTTCCTTATAACTCAATTTCCTTACTCCTGAAACCATCAATATAAAATGTCCTGTCCAGTGAGTTCACATCATTTCTTTAGCGGCTCACAATGTCCCGGTGAGGTCTAACAAGTGTCTTGTACAAGTTCCAAACACCTCCTTGCTCTTGTACTCTATCACCTTATTTATAAAGCCATGGATACCATATGCTTGACTGATTGCTCTATCTACCTGACCTGCCACCTTCAGTGATCTGTGCACATATCTTGAGAGAGTGGTCAGAATTATTTGCATTGGAATTCAGAAGAATAAGGGGAGATCACATAGAAACTTATAACATTCTTACAGGACCAGATTGTGTAAATACAAGAAGCTTTTGGGGCAGCATGGTGGCTCAGTGGTTAGCACTATGGTCTCACAGCATCAGGGACCCGGGTTTGATCCCAGCTTTGGGTGACTGTCTGCGTGGAGTTTGCACATTCTCCCCATGTCTGCGTAGGTTTCCTCCAGGTGCTCTAGTTTCCTCCAACAGTCCAAAGATATGCAGGATAGGGTGGATTGGCCATGCTAAATTGTCCCATCGTGTTCAGGGATGTGTAGGCCAGGTACATTAGTCAGGGGAAATGTAGAGTAATATGGTAGAGGAATGGGTTTGGATGGGTACTTTTCAGAGGGTTGTTGTGGACTTGTTGGGCCAAAGGGCCTGTTTCCACACTGTAGGGATTCTATGATTCTATGTTCTTGATAATTGGATAGTCCAGACGAGAGGTCACAGTCTAGAGATTTGGGAGAGGCCATTTCAGACTGAGCTGAGGAGAGCTGAGCTTGTGGAATTCACTGCCATAAAAAGTAGTGAAGGACAAATCATTGAATGTTTTCAAGAGGGAGTTAGATATAGTTCTTAGGGCTAAAAGGATCAAAGGGTTTGGGAAAAAAACCCAGAAAGTGGCTACTAATGGATCATATTGAGTGTGGAGTACGCTCAAGGGCCAAATGGCCTACTCCTACTCCTATTTTCAATGTTTCTACATACACCCAGACCCTTCTGGTCTTGCACATCCTTTAGAATTGTACTCTTTAATTTATATAATATGCTTTCTGCCAAAATGCATCATATCACCCTTCTTTGCATTGGAGCTCCCCGTCACTGATCTGCCCATTCCACCAACCTGTCAATCTCCTCTTGAAGTTCTACAACGTCCTCCTCATAGTTTACAATTCTTTCAAGTTTTATGTTATCTACGAAATTTGAAATGCACAGCACGATATAGGTAATTAATATATACCAGAAGAAAAGGAGTCCCACCCAATTCTGACCCCTGGGGAAGCTCCATTACAAACCTTCATAGAATCCTGGCAATGTGGAAACAGGCTCTTCGGCCCAACAAGTCCTCACCGACCCTCCGAAGAATATTCCACCCAAACCCATTCTCCTACTTTTCTACATTTACCCCTGACTAATGGACCTAACTTACACATCCCTGAACACTGGACAATTTAGCATGTCCAATCCACCTGACCTGCACATCTTTCAATTGTGGGAGGAAGCCAGAGCAACCGGAGGAAAGCCACACAGACACGGGGACAATGTGCAAACTCCACACAGACATTCACGCGAGGCTGGAATCGAACTCAGGATCTTGGTGCTGTGAGGTAGCAGTACTAACCACTGAGCCACCGTGCTGCCCCTTCCTCCAGCCCAAAAAATATCCTTTGACCTTTACTCTGCTTCCGATCACTCAGTTATTGGTTTATTCATGTTGCTACTGACCCTTTTATTCCATGACCTATAACTTTCCTGTTGTAGTAGATAACCTGTGGTGCTGGAAGAAAACACAGCAATTCAGGCAGCATCTGCAGAGCAGGAGAGTCAACATTTCAGGCATAAGCCCTTCATCAGGGAGAAGAAATAAATGGGGGGAGGTAGAGCTAGGGGAAAGGAAGGTGGATGGCAATAGGTGGATACATGTAGGGGATGTTTGTGATAGGTCAATGGGAAGGGTGGAGCAAATGGATGGGAAGGAAGATGGACAGGTAGGTCAGCTCAAGAGAGAGATGTAAACTTGGAGAGTTGGATCTGGAATGGGATGGGGAAATTTGGAAAATGGTGAATGTGATGTTGTGATTGTGTGTCTGTTGTATGACTCTCTATCAAACTTCTTCAATGTGATAACTATCATTACCTTGCTGAAAATTCAGAACAGGAATTTTAGGCAATAATTGACTAGTTTGGATTTGTCCTAATTTTTGTGGACACTACATAGCTGGGGACATTTCCACTATTGGATAGATGCCAATGCTTGGATCTTATTCAGTACTACAGTCATGTTGTTGTTGAGGCCCAGTTTCTATTGTATCTGAGACTCCGTTTGATTATAGAGAAAAATCCACAGCATATCTCAAAAAATGACAGGTGATTCCTTCTGGGCACCCAGGCCTATAGTTATGCCCCATTAAATACAGGTACCCCTGCTTTTTGAACATTCACTTTATGCCACTTCGCTTTTATGAAAGACTACATTAGTACCTGTTTTTTGTGAATCCGAAGAGGATTTTCACTTTTAGGAAAAACGGCAAAATTTTTCTCATATAACTCATGCATCTTCGTTTTTTGCCATTTTCAACCAGCTGGGAATGCTGGGAATGCTCTACTTTTGGATAGCGGGGGATACCTGTATCAGATTAACAGATTATCTAGTATTTGTCACATTGCTGTGCATATGGCGTTTCTATATAGTATTGGCTCATATGTTTGCCACATAAATTTGGCAGAAGGAATATAACATGGGAAGATATGCTTTTGGCTGGATGAGCAGGAAAGCAGTATGCTATTTAAATGGAGGAAGTTTGCAGGAATTGATGGAGTAGATAGATCTGGGTGTCCTGGTACATGTATCACAAAACATTAGCATGATGATACAGTAAATAATGTTTGTATGTATTGCAAGGGGATAAAAAGGCAAATGGGATGTTCGATTAGATTGGCCTTTATTGTCACATAGACTCAGTGAGAATAGTGAAAGGTTTATACATCGCCACTTACAGCAACAATTTAGTTACAAAGGTAGCTAGGTACGGCTTCTTTAGTTGCAAGATATTTAAACATAGAGGAATAGAATATCAAGTATTACAGAAATACAAGTTCAGAGCAATGGTTTTCCAACCCAGACTGGCTGGCACCTGGCTTCTAGTCAGCACTGGGACCCCTGGCTTCAGACTACACTGGGTGTTATGCCAGACTGAGAAGTCACCTTGCTACACCATGAGGCTGTTACTACAGGTCGTTGCACCCGGGTAGGAGGTTACCATGCCACAAGGTTGCCATGCCAGGCTAGGAGATTGCCATGCCAGGCTGAGAGGTCACCAGGTTGCTTGAGACCAGGAATCATTGCTGGAGTTTGGGAGCAAAGGAGAAAAAAAAACACGAAGAAGAACAAAAGAAGAAGAAGACAAAGGGGCAGAGCAGGTGGGCTCTGGCTGCAGCGCCCTACTCTGTCACCATCTTGAATAAGAAAGCGTTATTGTTCATAGCAAGGGGATGAAAATAGAGAAGTGGATTGCATGGTGGCTCAATGTTCAGCATTGCTACATCACGGCACCAGGGACCTGGGCTCAATTCCAGCCTTGGGTGACTGTTTGTGTGGAGTTGGCACATTGTCCCTGTGTCTGGTTGAGGAGATTTCTCTGGTTTTCTCCCACAGTCCAAATGTGTGCAGGTTAGGTGGATTGGCTATGCTAAATTGTCCCGTACTATCCAGGGATGAGTGGATTAGCTACGGGAAATGCAGGGTTATGAGGATACAGTGGGGTGTTGGGTCTGGGTGGGATGCTTTTCGGAATGTCAGTGCAGTCTTGATGGGCAGAATGGCCTCTATCCGCCTTGTAGGGAATCTATGTTGCTCAACTGTGCAGGACCTTATTGAGATCGCAGCTTGTAGTTTTGGCCTTGAACCATACTGCCAGCGTCTGGTGTTGTGGCCTGCTCACTCAGTTCTGGGAGATGAAGATGGTCCTCACCTGCAATTCCCCATCCTACCAGGTTCCTATCCACAAATCCCATACAAAGCTGTTCTGAAGGAGAGTCACTCGAGGTGAAATATTAACTCTACTTTCCCCCCACAGATGCTGCCAGACCTTCTGAGTTCCTCCAGCAATTTCTGTTCCTTTTTTCTCATTCATTATCCTCTTAATGTCTCATATGCAGGATAGCTACTTGATTAACTGTTGAAGAAATATCTGCACTTGAGGGCCATTCTGACTTTTCCATATGAATGATTTAATAATAATGATTTGCCTTTATGGGAAAGGGAGAATTTGACTTGTTTAAAAAATGCCTTTTCAGATGGTCATCTAAGAGCCAAAGGAATATTTAAGACCAGTGTTGTCAATCACATTGCAAGTGTCATTGAAAAGCTATCAGTATACGAATCCTGCTAAACTTTCTCCTCTCTAACCTAAAGAAGCTGATATCACTTGCAGCAATGTTTCCGTCACCTTCATAGAGATCAGCTCATGTCAAACTGATTGAAATTCAACCTGAAAACCTCCTCCAAGAGGTAACCAGATATTGATTAAACGTACTGCATAATCAAAGAAGTCAGATGTAGCAAACTAAAAATACAATCATTAATTCTGTGATTGTCATTACCCTGAGTTTTTTTAAGATCTCTGTGCACTAAAAGAATAGAAGAAGAGCATTCACATCACAGATACATAGTGAGTCATGGTGAATAATTCAAGAACAATTACAGCACAAGTTAGGTTAGAACTTGAACAATCCTGTTTTAATTTAATACTAAAATATTACTGCAAAATGGTAGTAGTACTTACAAATTGAAATCAGACAACCAGCAATTATCCAGCATCTTCTGTCAGAGACCCACAGCAGCAGTTATTGGTTGATTTTTCTTTTTGTCAAATTTTAAAGTCACTTTTATTTTGTTTTCTTCCCTTCTGTCTTGAAAGTGGTGCCACACATAGAGTGCAACTCGCTCTTAAAAGTATTTTATTGAAGATTTTAACATGGAAAATAAAATTTTGGAAAAATGTGGGAGAGAGAAGTCCCGAATAGTTGCAACAGCTGTAGTGACGACAATTCTAATGTTGATTGTACCCTGAGGTACAAAATCTAGTAATAGCCACAATCATTCTGAGGCCAGAAACGTACATAGATTGTGCTGCTTGTCAAGACTGTGTAAAAAGAAGAGCCCATATGCCCAAAACATAAAGCTTTCTTTAGATTTTATTAAAGGTAACATTAGTATAACTTTAGAGGAGATTTTTTGAGAGGTAGAGTATTAGCACTTCTGATGTCAATAAATCCAGAAGTTAAATTGTAGTGGAGTATTTGATCTTGCGGAGCATGTCAGGAAGCCCAATCTGATGCTTTATTAAAGCAGTATACAGTCCCTAGGCAGAAGTAAACATGGAGTTGAAATCAAACGATCCTGACTGACTAAATCCCTACAGAAGACTCTGAATTTGAATGAAGACTATCCATCCATTAAACAGGATATGATTTGTTCAATATTTGGCACATTTTGCAGTAAGTTAAGTTTGAAGAATTAATGAAAATTACATGGACTTAAAACCCGCTTGACAACAGTAAAATTTAAATAGATTGTGCTAAACAGGAAAGGCTCTTTCTAGGAAGCATCGGTGACAGGAGTTTGAACAGTTTGTGCTGTGCCCCAAGCTCTTTACTCTATTTATAACTTCTTTGAGAGAAAACTACTTGTAAAATATGAAGAGAATTAATGATGCCAGTCTGTATGACAAGGCGACCAATATAACAGAGATAAATTACATTCGAAGAGATTGGACAAGTTAAGTAGATAGGCAAAAAAATATCAGATGGAGTGCATTGTGGATAAACATTTACTTAAAATTAAGCATTGAATTAAGCTGATGTAAATAAGTGAGCTAAATTTAAATGTTATGTGAAAGGACAAATAGGCAGAAGTGGTAAGAACTAATTAGTAAAAGGAGCAAAGAGCTTGACAACATGGGTAATGGCGGGATCAGGGCATTTGAAGTACAATTATATAAGGTCTGAGTGACAAAACAGACCAATTATTTGGTTCTCCAAGAATTAATTATGCAAATAGAGCGATCAACATCATGATTTTGTTCCTATGAGCAATGGAACAATGAAAAGAAGGAGCTACTATGCCATGACAATATTAAGAGAGGAGGAAATCCTTAGGAATCATAGTCTGACAGATCAAAAACATTTGTGGAACAGTTGTAACCCGTAGACTTACAACCCTCAGTTAGAATTGTGCATGTGTATGCATTATATTGGCCGATCTGGGGGAGGTAGTGGGAGTGAAATGAAATTCAGAACCTTGTTGTGTTATTGAGCTTCTTACCTGCAGTGAGAGCAGCCAGTAAGAATCCCACATTGCCTCTTCTGTGTGCAGTTCCACCTAGCCATGAATAAATTAGGCTGTGGTGAAGCCATAGGTGGGCCTTCCCTTCGATCGACCAAAAGACTTGCCTACAGTGGGCTACATGCCTGTCAGAGACTGGCAGCTCTGTTGAGGAGGGCATGGCTACTGCAGTAGGATCACCCATGAGCACAGAGCAATCCGGGCTGTGGATAAATAATGTGGGGTAGGGTGGCGGTGGGGTGGGGAGGGGGGATGGTCAATGGACCTTGTGGAGTCAATGAGAGGAAAGGGCAGGGAAACAAGGACTGGAGAATTTTTATATACAAACATCGAGCAGGAGTAGGCTATATAGTCCCTTGAGCTGACTGTGTCATTTGGTAAGACAGCATGGTGGCAAAGGGGTTAGCACAGCCACGTCACAGCACCGGGGAGATAGGTCCAATTCCAGAATTGGGAAACTGTCTATGTGGAGTTTGCACATTCTCCCTGTGTCTGCGTGGGTTTGCTCCGGGTGCACCAGTTTCCTCCCACAGTTTAAAGATATACAGCTTAGGTGGATTGGCCATGCTAAATTGCCCATAATGTCCAGGAAGCTAGGTGGATTTACAATGGGTTAGGATATTTAATTGTACATAAGTAGACTAATTGATGTTGTATTTTGAACAGGGATAGGGTGGGAGACTGAGCATGGGTGGATTGCTCTTTGGAGGATCAGTGCAGATTTGATAGGTCACATGGCCGCTATCTGCACTGTAGGGATTCTATGCTTCTTCTATGAAGATCCTAGTTGATTTGATTGTGGCTTCAACTCCACTTTCTCTGATACCCTTTGTCTCTGCTGTCAGTCAAAAATCTATCTATCCACCCCTCTCTGGGCAAGAGAATTCTGCAGATTCACAACCTTCTGGAAGAAAAAGAACTACTCCTTATCTCCATCTTAAATGGGAAACTCCAGTTTATTTTTAAACAGCGTTCTGCAAGGAGAAACATCCAGTCAGCATCTCTCCTGTGAAGTCCCCTCAGAAACATTGGTTTCAGTAGATCACCACTTATTTTCCTAAACTTAAATGGACTGAGACCTAACTTATCTACCTTTCCTGAAAAGATAATTCCTCATCCCAGGAATCAGTTGAAAGATCTTTCTCTGCATTGATTAAAATGCAAATATGCCCTTTTCTTAAATAAGGTGACCAAAACTGTACACAGTGCTATAAATATGATCTCACGAATCCCCTATATATTTGTAACAAAACATACAAAGTTTTATATTCCATTCCCTTTGCAATATGCACCAACATCTTGCTTGCCTTGGGACAAATCTATCAACGATACCATTGGTCCCTTGCACCACTTTAAAAATCAAAGGTGTTCATTTCAAACAGAAATAAACTGATTTATTTTTCTTTCAGTGGGTTGAGAGTCTTTGAAACTCTCTTCCTGAAAAGCTGGTGAAAGCAGAGTCCTTGAATATTTTGAAGACAGAGATAGATCCCTGTTAAGGGGGTGAAATATTGTTGGGGTAGGCAGGAATATGGATTTAAGGACGCACTCAGATCAGTCATGATGTTGTTGAACGACAGAGTGGGCTATGTCTGTGGGATTTGTCTGTTTGTGTGTTTGTACGTTTCCTAATCACTTGGTGTACCTGTATATTATTATTTTCTGATTCATATACTGTACCAAAATCCCTCTGTACCTCAGAGTGTATGATTTCACTCCATTTGAACAGTATTCTGCTTGTCTATTCTTACTGCCAAAGTAAACAAATTTACATTTTCCCACACTATATTCTATCCGTCAACTTTTTGTCCACTCAATTAACCCTTCTACAGCCCTTTTCTAGTCTCCTTATATCCTGCTCATGAATGACCTTCCTACCTACCTCTGTGTCATCAGCAAATTTACCAACCATACCTTTAGTCCCTTCATTCAAGTAATTGAACTAGATTGTAAATACTTGAAGTCCTAGCACTGATCCCTGTGGCACACTTTCAACCCAAAGTGACTTATTCATGCTCACTTTATGTTATCTGGGAGCTGACCTTTTTTTCATCCTGGCTAATATTTTATCCCCTACACTATGAGCTCTTGGTAAGCTTAGATGTGGCGCCTTGTCAAATGCCTTCTGGATGGCTCTCAGTGCCTCTGTCCAAACCTTTGGTATAAACCAGCAGCAGCAGCAGGGCAAAACTTAGGTGGTCATTAATTGACTGTTGAACAGCCTCAATCAGTGGTGGTGTAAAAAGGTTGACCTTCCTGTTGAGAACTTCATTCTGGCAGTGTGATTCTGGCATGCCACCAACTCAAATATCTTTCCTACCACAGCATGGGTAAACAATTTTGTCCTCGGTCACACCGGCTCCATGACACATTCTCTCTTCCTTGGATTTCTGCAGGATTTGGGATGGAAGCTAGCTTGTTGACCCATTGTTTCTGTTTGATGACCATTTCAGCTCCTTGAGCATTTATAAGTAAGAGTATTGTTTTGATACCACCTGAATTTTCCAGCCAGTGGACAGACTGCCCCTTGAGCCAGGAAGCAGCTCATAAAACAGCGGAGTGCTCTCAGCAGCAGTCAGGCAGCCATCAGAGCTGGAGACTCCATTCGATGGAAAAGTAATTGAAATAATGAATGGCTACAACTACAGCAGTTCCCATAGCTGTGGGGTCTTCTGTTTGAAGGTTTTATCCCTTCTGGTTCTTCTGGTTCCCAGTTGCAGTCTGTGACTGGGATTGGAGGCACTCTCACCCATGACAGTAGGACTGCTGAGCTTTGTACTAGATCTCTGGGCCACCTATTAGCCCTTCAGACCCACGGCCCACCCAGGGCCCTTGATTGGATGAGGCTCTTTGTGTCAGCTACTTAAGTGACACCTTCTCCAAAATTTCCTTCACCTTCCTATTCCTGGCTATTCCAGAGTTCTGATCTGCAAATCATCCTAATAGTGGGATCCGAGTTCCGGGAATAAAAATTCTGCCTCATGTATCTCCAGAATATTTGAGTAGATCAGTCAAACAAATCATTCACAGATCGTATAGATCACCAGAAAAGTCAAAATATCAAAGGTTCCTCTGTGCACTATTTAGAGCAAAATCATAAATAATTTTATTGGAAATTTGGCTCCAATTTTATTCTGCAAAATTTTCTGATCAAATTAATTGTTGGACTGTTGAATCTTTATTATAGTATTGGTGAGCGACGATGATGAACCTGGAATATCACACTTAAAAGAATAAACTCAGAAAGCTGAACTCAATTTTGTTATTGAAAAAACAATTGAGGGTAATAAAGTTTTTTTTAAAATATAGAGATATTTAATTGTGTGTAAAATAGATGAATTCACATGTACTTTTAAGTCACTAATAATGGAAACTAGAACTCACAACTGTGAGTGTGGTTCTGTGCTCAGTTTCCATTATTAGTAACTTAAAAGCTCTTTGCTCTAACAATGGGTGGTAAATTAAAACATACTCACCAAACTGCAGTGCCAGTGACAGGGATGTGACATGACATCCTGCTGACTAGACCAAACTATTTTGGGGGTACTTGACAAACTGAGCAAGGACTCCAGGAGAACAGATAATGATTATTTATTTCATGTCGACATGGAGAGAAGCTTTAACGCAGGGGTCAAATCTTGCTCTGTTGAATAACAGAACATTTTCAAGGTTTATGCAAATCCCACACTTCGATATCCATAAGTGTCATTTTATCTTTGTTTTCCACAGTCGTTAAGGTATTGCCTGTTCCTCAACCAAGGCCTTTGGTTGCTTTGAGCTTTGACAGTCTGGATGCCTTATCTGTTACTTGCACATTTGCTGTTACTAACTATATGACTAAAGCATTGCCTCTTAACTAATATAACCCCGACGAAGGGTTTAACATTTAAATTAGGATTTAGCAAATTGAGGATTAGAAAGAATTGTTTATTTTTATTTCTTTATACTTACAACCAACAATGGCATTCATTACAGTTCCTAATTGTCCTTGAAAAGGTGATAGTGAACTGCATTCTTGAGATACGGTAGCCAGTGCGATGCCATATGGTATAGCACCTTGCAGCAAACATTCCTGAAAAAAATTGTCCTAGATCCTACCATTAGAGGTGATCCAGCCCTCACTGCTAACTACAAAGGCCTTACCTCCTTTTGACCTCCAGCCAGGTCTTTCTGTTCCAGAGCAAGGAGTGAGGTATTCACTCAGGGTTCTAGGGTGGATGACACATGAGGTAAGGAACTGGCCATTCTGTCTTCTCATGTTACCAGTTCAGGTAACTCCCTGCATGCCCAACATTGCTATTGTGTCATGAGTTCTTTTATGTTCTTTTTTTCTTTACAAAGATATCTTTCTAATAGTTAACTATTTATTTGTTATTTGTTTGTGCAAAGATGGGTGCATTTGTCAGGAGGCCTGGCATTATTAGACCTGCCTGAGAACTGTCAGACCTGTAGGGGAGCATTTATTGCCCATTCCCAGTTGCCCTTGAGAAGGTGATCGTGAGCTGCCTTCTTGAACCACTGCAGTCAACCTGCTGTAGGTTGTCCCACAATGCCATTAGGGAGGGAATTCCAGGATTCTGACCCAGTGACAGTGAGGGAATGGCAATATGTTTCCAAGTCAGGATGGTGGGTGGCTTGAAGGGGAACTTGCAAGCCATGATGTTTCCATGTATCTGCAGCACTTGTCATAGAGTAATTGAATCATTGAGTTGTACAGCATGGATACAGACTCTTCAGTCCAAATTGTCTATGCCAACCAGAAATCCTAAACTTATCAATCCCATTTTCCAGCATTTGGACTATATCCCACTAAACCTTTTCTATTCATATACCCATCCAGATGCCTTTTAAATGTTGTTATTGTACCCACCTCCACTGGCAGCTCTTTCCATACATGCACCACCTTCTGTCGCTCAGGTCCCTTTAAATCTTTCACCTCTCACCTTAAATCTATGCCCTTTAGTTTTGCACTTGTTAATATTCCTGATAAAAGTCAAATAAATCAGAGCTTTTTTGTCTCTTTTTAATAATTATACTATCAGTCAGTTCTTTTTGAAGGGCTCTCCCTTTCTCCTGTCCTCTCTATCCTCACCTCCAACAATAACAAAGGAGTGTCTTTGTCACTAAGACTGAGACAATCCAGTTGGCTGCCTTTGTTACTTGCCTCCCCCCATTAGTCACAACGCTCAGGAACACAGGACCATGAGAATGCCATCCAGCCCTTTTCCTCCTTGGAAGTGTTCGTGGGTTGGAAAGTGCTGCCTAAGGAGCTAATGTGAATTTCTGCAGTGCATCTTGTAGATAGTACACACTGCTGCTACTGAGTGTTGCTGGTGGAGGGAATGGATGCCTGTGAATATGGTGCCAATCAAGCAGCTGCTTTGTACTGGATGGTGTCAAGCTTCTTGATTGTTGATGGAACTGCACACATTCAGGCAAGTAGGGAGTATTCCATTAGACTCCTGACTTGTGCTTTGCAAATGGTGGACAGGCTTTGGGGAGTCAGGGGGTGAGTCACTCACTACAGTATTCCTAGCCTCTTATCTGCTCTTGTAGCCACTGTATTTATATGGCAAAATCAGTTTAGTTTTGGTCAATGGTAACTCCCAGGATGTTGATAATGAGTGATTCAGTGTTGGTAATGCCATTTAATGTCAAAGGGTAGTGGCTAGATTGTCTCTTATTGGAAATAGTAATTGCCTGGCATTTGTGTGGTATGAATGTTACTTACCACCTTTCAGCCCAAGTCTGGAGATTGACTGGATCTGACTGGTTTGAACATGGACTGCTTCAGTATTTGAGGAGTTGCAAATGATGCTGACATTGTGCAATCATTGGCAAATATCCCATTTCTGAACTAATGTTGGGCATTGATGAAGCAGCTGAATATGTTTGGGCCTAGGTCACATACCTGTAGAGATATCCTGGAGCTGAGATGATTGACCTCCAATAACAGAACCATCTTCATCTATGTGCTAGGTATGATTCCATCATTAATCATTGATTAACAACATGGAAAGTTTGGACTAAATTTGTATGTAAGTATATAGTATACCTGGGCCAAACCTCCAAAACAAAGGTTGAAGAAGATTTGCAGGAGTGACCTGGGCTATGTAAATTTACCCATCAAAAGTTATTTCCAGGCATGAACAACTTAGTACTTTTGCAGGGCCCTGAAGCATAGGGGAGGTTGGTAGGGTCAGAATGTGCATTGTTGAGGTGTTGAGAGATGGGTGAGTTAGGTTGAGAGAAGAGTTGGTGGCTGAGCATTGTCAGAAGAGGATGAGTGTCATCAAGGAGCAAGGTGAACTACTGCGGGCTTTGTTGGTCAGTGCATTTTCAGCGTGCATGGTGTGAGTGAGAATTGCCGGGGTGCTTGGGTGGGGCAGTGAGGGTACTGGTGATCATCATTGGATAGTGGAATTTTGCAGGTGAGAATTATTGGTAAGGGGGAAGGAAGAATTTTTAGCATGCATGACAGTTTTGTTGGGGAATGTGCCTTAAGCTACTTTGAGTTTGATTTCGACAGCTCAGGCCCAGATATTTTGGGTTGTAGAATGATTCATATATTTTCCTATAATATACTGCCTAGGAGTCCATTCCACTTATAGTTTAGTGTTTGTGTGAAGCTTTGTTTGGTTTTAGTCCTCAATTTCTCTTTTACTGGTCCAAATTTGTGGTCTTGTATCTAACTCATTTGATTAGATACAAATGATTTAATATAACATAGCTTTCCAGATTACCGTTTTCCATACTGTTTACAATTTGATGTTTCTATAAAGTCACCTTATGAATGTGTTTCTTAAAGGCTGACAACCCAAGTGCCTCCAAATTCAAATTATTAATCCCAGGCCTTTTTGTTCATCTGTGAATTGGGAAGTGGGTGGAAAGTGATTAATCTCAAAATAAATGCTTCTGGTCTCAATGGTGAATTGAACACTCAAATTATAGTACCATTTCTCCATATGTTTCAATGATTTTTTTTCCAAATATTGGCTTTGCAAAATATTAATGAAATCTCTGCTAAACATAATTACTTTCAAAAACAGAAGGAGAAATTTCCAGAGAAACTCAGCAGGTCTGGCAGCATTTGTAGACAGAAACCAAAGTAAGTGTTTCAACGTCAGTTACTAAGAAGGGTCACTGGGCTTGAAATATTAACTCTGTTTTCTCTCCACAGGTGCAGCTTGAACTGCTGAGTTTCTCTAGCTATTTCTGTTTTTGTTTCAGGTTTCCAGCATCTGAAATTCTTTATTTTATAACTGCATTCACTCCCGGCACTTCAGACATTGAAATTCTCTTACACAAATAAAGGAGTTAAAAGACTTTTTTTAATTGGAGTCAAACAAGTACATAGATTAATAACATACACAGCAAACCACAGTCAATCATAACCAGAATCTTCTTTCTGCAGTGAAGATTATATAGACCTCTGAATAAATTACCTCCAGCTGCAGGTCCAACCATTAAATAATACTCTTTACTAGCAGTTGTGAAGTTCAGAACAACCTCTTAAAACTCAGCATCAAAATTTGTCCAGCACCAAAACTTTTGCAATGTTGTAATGCCTCATTGTTGCCCTTTGAATATAAACTAAGTCTTCTTGGCATCTGCCTTTCCGAAAATTGGTTTCAATAGCAGAGAGTTTCCACATTCTAATATACTGAACTTGAGAGAATTGAATGCAGGATGGTTATACTTAGTACAAATTCATTTGGGTTGTAAAAAGCTCAATGGCAACAGATAGTGACAAAGTGGCCTTGTTATAGAAGACCAGTTAATTGGAGAACTTAGTATCTTCACAGTTTGTACGTAAATACCATATATACTCAAGTAATAGTTAATCTCATGTGAAAGTCGACCCCCTATTTTTGATCAAATAAGCTGGAATTTTCCATATATCTCGTGTAAAGGTTGACCCTAATTCTTCACAGGTAACAAATCAGCATTTATGAGTCAGTGTACCGGCAGTCATGTCCCATTCCAGCTTTCCAGAATGCTGGTTCTTCTACTCCCCTCCCGGTCTTCCAGTCCACTGGCTTTTGTGTTCTGCTCCAGGTTTTCAGAATTACCTTAATTCTTTTTTTTTACTTTTTACATTAGATTACTTACAGTGTGGAAACAGGCCCAACTAGTCCACACCAACCCTCTGAAGAGCAACCCACCCAGACCCATTCCCCTACATTTACCCCTTCACCTAACACTACGGGCAATTTAGCACGGCCAATTCACCTAGCCTACACATTTTTTGGACTGTGGGAAGAAACCAGAGCACCCGGAGGAAACCCACGCAGACACGGGAAGAATGTGCAAACTCCACACAGACAGTTGCCTGAGGCAGGAAATGAACCCGGGTCTCTGGCATTGTGAGGCAGCAGTGCTAACCACTGTGCCACCGTGCCACCCATATTTGTTCAGAGATCACTTGGGTTTTTGCTAATGATACGGTATGAATTTTGACAGGCATGAATTTCAGCCTCTCAAAAGCAGTATCCATGTAATAATCGACCCCATAAAATTAACCTTAAAAAGTAGTCAAAAAATTTGACTATTACTTGAGTATATACGATACTCAGTATTGGAAATAGGAATTTCAGAGGATTTATTTCCAAACATCCTCAGATGATGTTGGATTATTGGGGAAAGGAACTGGGCATTTCTTCACAGAGATGAAAAACTTGAAATAGCTCCTGGAAACCATCTTTAAACAGGGAGCCAATAATGTAATTAGAACCATAGAGATGTAAAGCACGGAAACAGATCCTTCAGTCCAACCCGTCCATGCCGACCAGATATCCCAACTCAATCTAGTCCCACCTGCCAGCACCCGGCCCATATCCCTCCAAACCCTTCCTATACGTACAGCCATCCAGATGCCTTTTAAATGTTGCAATTGTACTAGCCTCTACCACTTCCTCTGAAACTGGGAAATGGTCAGTGACCATTCTTCTTGACCAGAAAGCATAAGTCAACTGAATGTATGCACAGGATGGAGAGAAGACAGAGGAGCGAGATTTGGATCCAATCTACAGTGGAAATTAAATTAGCACTGGAGGTTTTATAAGTAATTTGATCATTGTGCTGCTATTTGTTATCTGTGACTAATTCAACAAGTCATTTTAAATATCAGATGAAAACTATCCTATCATAATTTTGGGGAATAAGAATTCAATTCAGTTACAGCAAAAGCATTGAAAGGACAGAATTAATGAAAAATTACTTGGAAATCATTTCAGAATCTAGTCCTAAATGTCCCTTTGCAAATCCAAATTTAGTGAAATTTTTGGCTATTTTGAAAGTTCATCACTTTTGGCATTATCACAAAGAGGTGGCTGTTTTGACAAGCTTTGTTGAGAATACCCAATAGGCTCTTCTTTCTGAGAACTTACATTAATATGAAATTGGTTAAAAGCCAAAATTTCATTCCAACTGAGAGTGAGAATGCAAAAGAATTTTGTCAGATTTGGATAATTTGTACAAGACTTGAAAAAAGATCGATCAATGTGACTTGGTGACGATCTTTTGGAAATAGTTTACACTCAATTGCTGTTGTAATGTTTTAACTTGCCAGATAGTGTCCACAATGCCATCCAAAAATGAAGTGGCTGGAAGGGGCAATGAACAGAGCATTCACATTTTCTTGCCTATCTGCGATTCATTTAGACATGGGCTTGTTGAGACCCATCATTTAATGTGCTACGTTACAATCTTCTGTAAAAGAATAATAAAGCCCAGAATCAGTAAATGAGATCTGTATATAGGTAACACAACTCATGTTGAATAAATGCATTCATTTTTACCATTCTTCTGATGCTGTGATTGTTCTGGCCTTACATTGAACCTACCTATAATACTGCATCTGTAATACTCCATTTACATTTTAATTACATTTTCATTTATTTATTAAATAAATGATTTTCAGTTTTGCTTTCAAAATTTTCTGAAAAGCCGAACAATGACCTTCAGGTAAATTTCAACATTTAAAGTTCAATGCAACTTTAAATACCAAAATGTGCACACCATAATCAAAGGATCGCAGACGGGTTAACATTGTGCCCACTGTGTTCCTTACTGTTAGAAGGTGGCAACAAATAGAAACAATCTGCAGATCATGGGGAATTTGCAGCACAAAATCAAAAATCTTAGAGCTGGTGCAGACATGATGGACCAAATGGACTCTTACTGTACTAACTATTTTGTGGGCGACCAAAGTATTACTGAGATGAAAATTTAAGTTTGAAAACTGGATTGAAAAATCTTTACTGCGAAATCAGTGAGCTTGGATCTGTATAAATTGGTGATGCATACTCAGCATTTATTTATACTTCTAAAATTATACCAGATTTCCATAGTTACTGCTAATTTTTAATGTTCCAATGGGTGGTTATGTCATTTATACTCTTGTTTTTAAAACATTTTTTATTCCTTTTACTCCCTCAAAATATCTGAGCCATCACCTTCTATAATATTATTAATACCTTTTTCCTGTTTTGTTTATGGCCCATTTAGTAAAACTAAGATGCTGTTGTTCTTTCTATGGCTTTATCTACTAATGCTAACATTAGAATTCTAGGCTATGTGTGAATAAATAGGTTGTTAAAGGTGCTTGTTTCATGTTATGTTGAGACAACATTAAAGCAGGAATAATCTGCTTCTGACAACATTAGACAAAGCCAGACAGCCATATATACATACAAAACATACACTGTCTCATATGGTAACATATGTGAACACTTACTGTGAGCATTCAAACCAGAATTCACTTTTCTCACCTTGATGAGGAGAATGTTTATACATATTGTTGAATGATGCACAGCTGCATCACTAACGTGCTCTGATCACTAACGGTAGGGGTGATCAGAAAACTGATGGAATTTAATCAGGACCTACTCTTAAAGTCTATTGCAGTATAGTGTACCTAAATGTCAGCAGTACAGCACATGGTTGGAACATACCAAGTGAATAAGCTTTTCTCTTGCAGCCTTTGTTTGTGTTGTGTCAGGCACTCCACTGAAATATATATAAGGAGGAGAGAGTCTGAAGCACATCCTCTTATGTCACACTGGCAAAATTTCTACTCATTTATCTTAGCTTCTTTTTACGTTCCTAGGTGGGACTGTTAGGCACTATTATTTTTCTACCTGCATAATAAATACTTCCTTACATCATTAATGTGAACCATGTGCTTTAGTTTCCATTTTAGTTTTACATTTTATTGGCGCATTATTTGGCATGATTTTGTTGCTACCATCTTTTGGTGGCCTTAGTCAGGTTTGGCCATTCATTTTAAATGGACGGAGGACATGGGAAAAAGGCAGTGACCAATCAGCCATTTTGAACAAGCATGAGAGAGAAACAGAAGGATGTGCCACAATCTATTTAAACACTCTTAGCGCATTTAATTCTCCATAAAATCCATCTGTCTATAATTTTAATGTACATTCAAATAAAGGAACTAATGGAGCAATGTTAACCCTACATTCCCCATAAAATTCTCCCTAATTGTACACAATCTCTATCTGAAATTGTAGGTCACACACTTTGATGCTTCTTGTTTTAGGAGGACTTAGCATGATTGACGAAATTCTGATCCACTAACTTAATTAACTGTTCTTCTTAAGTGTAAAACAGCAAAGATCAAATCAAATAATATCACATGGAAATATCTATTCTAATAATGTGTGACCCTCTGTAAAGATAATTATTTTATCATTGTGATAATCAGAGTACAGATTTCACATGGCAACTCAGAATTGAAAACACATTTCCATGCAAGGGTTAATGTAACTCGTTTAGCAATATATTATTGAGGCGATAATGTCACTTTACTTGATACATAACAAAACCTCTAGGCCTCAGGCCTCAAACCTCCTCCTGGGTCTTTGACTCAAGAAAAAAAAGTGCTGAATTCTTCTTTAATGTGCTTTGTTGTGTAATGATTCTGGTGATTAGCAAGGATCCTGACATGCTAAACATTACCTACCATTTGCTATTCTCTTATCTCACACAACACAACTCAGCTCCCCTTCGAAATCCCACCAACCCTTCTCATGATAAAAAAAAGACAGTTTACTCTTGTGGAGGTGCTCCTGTGTGGTCAAAAGTACTTCCCCCTGACGATTTCAAATGATGACCCAATTGTCAAATTATTGGCTAAAAGATCGTGAGCTTGGTTATTGTGCTTGGTAACTTGAAAGGTTCTGGTTACTTTGGGCCACAATTGAAAACTTCATTTGGGTAGGCACCGTAGTCGTTGGTCTACTGTCTGCATGTGCTACATTTTATTTGTCCATCTTATATCTGAAAACAAAAGCTTAAACAATTCTTGTGTTTATGGTTACTTCAATTCATGAACTAGTGAGGATTAATTTATATCAGAATTTGCAAGTTCTAATTGAGTTTGTTTCACCAGGCATTGTTGAAGAAGCTATGGAAATCCTGCTTAAGCTCAGACAGTTGTTTCAATTTTCTCAATAATTTCCACAGTGGATCGGGAAGGAGAAAGTAAACTGCAATCATCCTGATCCCACTGGCTCTCTGGGCTAGAGTCATCATCTGAACTCAATTCATCTTCATCCTCATCTTCCTCTGTGTCTTCATCACCTGATTCCGGGCAGTGCAACCCTAATGCATTTATACCAGAATCCTCTGAGGCAGATGGCGAAGAGCAGTGATTCATTTGTGGTGCTGGTACTTTGTCTGCCAGGGTTGGATCCTTTGGACTGACGGAGGTATCCTGGTTAAAGTTATCTCCAACCTTTGGATCATGTGGAGTGGGAGCCGGATGAGGCTGGCATTGGACATAGCACATCTTGCCATTGATCCTCTTGACCCGATAGCTGTCAACAAAGAGTTTGGAAATAGTGCAGTACCTTGGTGTATCTGGTGCAAATGGCGGCCTGAGGAAAGAAGCAGTCTTTAGGAAGCGTTCCACCAGGGCTATGGATAACTGGACTGTATCTGCTTGGCTGCTAGTGCTGACTGGGATTGAAGTGCTTGGTAGAAGTTCGACATGAGTCATGGGCTGGTAAATGTATCTACCTGAAAATGGTCAAACAAATGACAATTATAATGCAAGAAAGCAACATAGCAAAGACTGGTATTTAATTTTGCTGATTATTACTAATTGTACTCTTTTTCTGCTACATAAGGTAAACTATTGCAACAAATTATTATATAGCAAGGCCATAAATCTCAGTTTTGCTGATATAAGCTATTTCTATAGCACAGTGCATCATTAATTATTATGCTTTGTCAATTCAGTGTTGTACTTAATTTATCCTGTTACTAACTTGCATAGCATTCTGGATAAAGCATTAATGATGGAGAACAGGGTAGGATATGTGGCTCAAAAGAAGCATTCCTTCTAAAACTGCAGAGTATAAGGTACAAAATGAATGAATTGCATGCACATATTCAAATTGGAGAATACAACATGACAGCATTACAGAGTCATGGTTGGAACTATGAAATAAATATAGTGTTCCTGATTATAAGATGGGAAAATATGGAAAGAATAAGAGAGGATATAACTAGGGATAACCAGGCAATTAGGAATTTATGAATAGAGTTAAGAAATAGAAAAGGATTTTGACTGTAATAGATTTATAGGCCCACTCGTTGTAGCACTGAAGTGGTATATTTTGTACAAATGCAATGATCATACAAGCATTTAGCAAATGTTAAATGGTTTTAACTGGATAGTTTAACTTGCATAGCAATTGAAATAAGTAGACATATAAGAACTGCAGTGAATGTCTTGAGTGAATATGGGCAGTTTTCTACAACAAAGAATGCAGGTCATACTCAATTTACTACTGGGGAATAAGCTAGATTTTGTGAACAAGCTAATTGTGTACATTTATTCAATAGCGATCATAATATTGTAAAAGCTAAATATAATATTTCACGGACAGTAACATGAAACAGCTAGTAACATTCTATCCACCGGCACTATTTAAAGGATTGTCAATAAATTTCACGTTGGTTGCTAATTAATTTCAATGGATTATTTCTTCAATTGTAGAAATGTTGTCCAGAGTTATTAACAGTTGAAGTGCTCAGGTATTGACAATCTTGTTAAAGGACTATGCCCTGACTATAATGAAGCTTCACACCTAGAAGAACAAGAAGTGAATGCAATGGGAAGATCACCATCTCCTTAGTTGCTCTTCAAATCACATATACCACCCTGATGTGTAAATATTTTTAAATTACTATGTCAAAATCCTAGCGCTGCCAACCAAACAACATTGTGGGAGCACCTTCACTCCATTAACTGCAACTACTCAAGGTGGTCCATCACCACGTCTCAACTGCAACTGAGGATAGACAATGAATATTGACCTCATCAGGGACCCACAATCATAATTCTATTAGTTTCAAAATGGTTATGGAAAGGGATAAGCCATCCATAAAAGTTAATATTTTTATTTGGAGAAAGGCAAATTTTAATGGTATGAGACAGGAACTTTCAAAAGTTAATTGGAGTAGACCGTTCACAGGCAAATGGATGTCTGACAAGTTGGAGGTATCCAAGAATGTAATGATGAGCATTGAGGCATTATGTTCCTGTTAGAGTGAAGGGTAAAGCTGGTAAGATTAAAGAATAATGGATGGATAAAGATATTGAGGTTCTAGACTAGAATAATAGAGAATCTTATTTTAGACAGAGACAGCTTGGTTCAATTGAATCTGTTAATCAATATAAAGAGTGTAGTGGCATTCCTAAAAAAGAAATCAGGAAGGCAAACAGGGGATATGAGATAGCATTGGCAGATAAGGTTAAGGATAAGTAATTCAAAGGTATTTTACAAATATATTAAGAGCAAGATGGTAAATAGAGATAGGGTAGGGCCTCTTAAGGATCAAGGAGGTTGTGTTTGTGTTGAAGCCCATGAGGTGGGAGAGATACCAAATGAATATGTTGCATAGATTTTTAAGGAGAAAGTGAGGACTGCAGATGCTGGAGATCAGAGCCGAAAATGTGTTGCTGGAAAAGCGCAGCAGGTCAGGCAGCATCTAAGGAGCAGGAGAATCGACGTTTCGGGCATGAGCCCTTCCTCATTCCTGAAGAAGGGCTCATGCCCAAAACGTTGATTCTCCTGCTCCTTGGATGCTGCCTGACCTGCTGCACTTTTCCAGCAACACATTTTCAGCTCTGCATAGATTTTTACTGTGGAGAAAGAAATGGAGTGTAGACAATGTGTAAAAATAAACTTTAATGTTTTAAAAACAGTTCACATTATAGAAGAGGAAGTTGAGGAGGTCTTAAAGAATATAAAGGTTTGTTAAATGTCCAGGACCTGATCTAATGTATCCCAGAACATTGTGGGAAGTAAGGGAGGAAATTGTGAGACCTCTTGCAGAAATATTTACATCACCTATAACTATGGGTGAGGCACCTGATGACTGGAGGGTGGCTAATGTTGTACCTTTGTTTAAGAAAGGTTGGAAGGAGATACCAGGGGACTATACACCTGTGATTCTGACTTTGGCTGTGGGTAAATTGCTGGAGGTGAATGTAAAAGGTAGGGTTCATGGACAATTAGAGAGGCAAAAATTGATTAAGGATAGTCAGCATGGTTTTGTGTGAGGGAAATCATGTCTCACAAACTTGATTGCGATTTTTGAGGGAGAGTTACCAAAAGGATTGATGATGGCATTGCGGTAGATGTTGTTTATTTGGATTTTAGTAAAGCCTTTGACAAGGTTCCGCAGATAGACTAATTAGTAAAATTAGGTCACATGGGATTCAGGGGGAGCTTGCTAATCGGATACATAATTGGCTTAATGGCAGGAGGCACAGCGTAATGGTGGAGGGTTGCTTTTTGGACCAGCGGTACCCAACAGGGATTGTTCTGGGTCCTGTTTTGTTTGTCATTTAAATAAATGATTTGGATGAGAATATTTAAGGCATGGTTAGTCAGTTTATGGACAACACCAAAATTGGTGGCATAGTAGACAGTAAAGAAAGTTTTCTAAGATTACAAAGGGATCTTGATCAAATGGGTCAATGGGCTAAAAAATGGCAGATGGAGTTCAATCTGATACACGCGAGGTATTGCATTTTGCTACAACAAACAGAGGTATGGCTTGTACAATTAATGCTAGAGCCTTGGGTAGTTTTGTAGAACAGAGGGACCTAGGGGTTCAGGTACATAATTCTTTGAAGTTTGCATCACATGTAGACAGGGTAGTTAAAAAAGTGTTTCGCATGCTTGCGTTCATCACTCAATACAGGAGTTGGGAAGTCATGTTGAGGTTGTACAGGACACTGGTGAGGCCTCTGGAATACTGTGAACAGCTCTGGCCACCTCATTATAAAAAGGGTATTATCAAGCTGGAGAGGATGCAGAAGAGATTTATCAAAATGTTGCTGGTTATGGAAGGTTTGAGTTACAAAGACAGGCTGGATAGGCTGGGCCTTTTTTCACTGGAGTGTAGGAGGTTGAGAGGTGACCAAATAAAAGTTTATAAAACAATGAGAGGTATCGATAGAATTAATCATAATTGTCAGTTCCCTAGAGTGAGGGATTTCAAGTCTCAGGGGCACATTTTTGAGGTGAGAGGAAAGAAATTTAAAAAAGACATGAAAGGCAATTTTTTTTACACACAGGATGATTCGCATGTGGAATGAACCTCCTGAGGAAGTGGTGGATGCAGGTACCATTACAATGTTTAAAAGACATTTTGATAGATACATGAATGGGAAAGGTTAGGAGGGATATGGGCTAGGATCAGGCAGTTGGGACTAGTTTAGTTTGGGACTACATTCAGCATGGACTGGTTGGACCAAAGGGCCTGTTTCCATGCTGTATGACTTATGACTCATCCCAACAGTGGGTGTGAGATACTATCTTCGAACAAAAATCCTTTTCTCTCCATGGATCAGAAATATTTCTCTGACCAATACCCCAACTCCTTTCCAAATAATATGCATTTTTCCCATGCTGGCAAAGACTGGATAATTCTCTTATAAAAGATCCATAACTTAAATGTTACATTGCTGTTCCAACCAGTACTGAGGAGGCTAGCTCCCACGAAGAGATAGTATTTAATGAGAGCAGACACAGTAAATGAGACCAATGAGAAACATTATGTTAACCTTCTGCACATTCCTACTGCTGGTCTGCTTGCTTTTTATACATGTCCACACAAGGCCATTTACTACATGCAGCTCATGCTGTGGGTGGTCAACTGCACTACCACTCTATAATATGTCATTAAGAGATGTACAAGCATGATCTACTTCTCAACCAATTGTCCTTTTTTTCCTTAGCCTTATCACCTATCAAAATCCAAATGCTGCTGAAATAAAGTTGGGAGCTCAACAGTTTGGGAAATTTCAGGCTTTCAGCCTAACACTTTGTGCACTAGATCTTGGACAGGGGTTGTGTATACTTACTTGCTAAAGCTCAGAGAAGGACAGTTCTCTCGGTTTGCAGTTCAGCAGACTAACTGAAGCTGGCACAAACTGCAACCTGCCTTTGGGTGTTTTTTTTTGATTTGCCACCTGTTTAAAGTTCCCACTTAAAACCTTGAATTTGCAACTGAGGTGTAAACATTGCAGGAGGAAGAGCCCTTTTCAGCCTGAAAACAATCTTAAGCGATCGAAACTCCAAATATATGCTCTAATTGGCGAAGAGTATTCCAACGGCAACCATTCATACATTCCTGTGCAGGCCTGTGCTTTAAGGATGGAGAATGCGGGAAGGAAAGAGAGAAAAGCCAAACTGAAGGCTGTAATTAAAGTCTTTTTTGTCTTGCTTTTGGCCTTTTTGTGTTGAGAACATGCCACTTTCGTGACTTGGTTTCATTTCCTTTGCGGCGGAGGAACTCTGTAATTTAATCTCAATGAGCTACAGGAAATCGATCTGGCTGACATCTGGGAGCTGTCCTGTTCCTGTTTCCCCTGTCTGACTTGGCACAGTCCTCAGTCAGTGTTCCTACACTTGGGAATGCTTAGAACCAAACTTAACAAAAACATAACCTGCTGTGAAACAAAGTTGCAAAACAGGGCCCAAATGAGCTATTGACAAAGGGTGGGATTTTGGTGACTGGATTGAGATCCTGTTGTTGCAATGGCCTAATCCCTCTTCCCTAATGGGAGAACATCAATCCAATGCAACATTTTTGGAAGCAAACCTGCTCATTAATTGGCTATGAAGTCACATACAATCCCTGATTAAACATATACAGGAGAGAGAAAGAACAGAGGTGGGAGTGGGCCTGATTTGAAGGGTGAGCAGGGCAGCAATTGCTGAAGCTGTCATTCTTCCATCCCATGGAGGTTGTGTGTGGGTAGCCCACAGCCAGTTCAGGTCAGGCTGGAATTTGTCACAGTCCACGGGAGTAGTGGTCGAAAGAAAGGCTCCCATGTTAAGGTGAGAGGAAAGAGGTTTAAAAAAGACTTAGGGGCAATTTCCTTACACAGCGAGTAGTCCGAATGGACTTCCTGAGGAAGTGCTGGATGTGGGTTCAATTACAACATTTAAAAGACATTTGGATGGATACATGACTAGGAACGGTTTGGAGCGTTATGGGCCAGGAGCAGGCAGGTGCCACTAGTTTAGTTTGGGATGATGTTCGGCATGGACTGGTTGGATCAAAGGGTCTGTTTCTGTGCTGTATGACTCTATGTCATGAGGGCACATTTTTTAAAACAAAGGGTGGTTTGCTTGTTGAATGAGCTTCCTGAGGAAGTGGTGGACATAGACACAATTACAACATTTAAAAGACATTTGGATAGGTACGTGCACAGGAAATGTTTGGAGGGATAAAAGACATTTGGATGGATACATGACTAGGAAAGGTTTGGGCCAGGAGCAGGCAGGTGACACAAGTTTAGTTTGGGATGATGTTCGGTACGGAACTGGTTGGACCGAAGGGTCTATTTCCGTGCTGCATGACTCTATGACAGACAGGGCATGGCTGGAGTTTGGCAATGGATAGCATAGGAGTGGTATGGTGGACCTGGCGCAGCTTTGAACACCCCTCAACAACACATCAGAGTAAGGTGCAGACTATCTGGGACTGAGATTAGGAGAGTGTTCTTGATTGAAATTGTGGTGAATGTTTGTGTTTCTACCCCAGAGGGCTGTCTACTCCTGTTTCTTGTTTTTCTTTGTGATTAAGACTGGAAGAGAAAGTGAACAGAGAAACACCAGGGATATACTACTTCATTAACAATTACCAATGTTTCAGGGCAAGGGCACATAATGGGCTATTGGAAATGGGGTACTCTGTGTTTCCTCATGGACTCATTGACACAGATCAAAGCTCCAGTGCTTCTGCTCAGACGCCTGGGTTACAGTCTGTTAAGTATGTTGTGATTGAGTGAGAACTATAAGGAGAGGGTTTGGGGAAGGACCATTCTTGTCGTTGAATAAATTGGGAGATAAACATCGCTGAGATACAGTGGGCATGCCAGGCAGTTGGGGAGCAAGAGCTTGTGGTCCTTACTTACTGCAAGGATCAGGAGCTTCAAGTGGTCAGTGTCCAGCCACATGGGATAGAGAGAAGAGATGAAGATATCTCAACAACTTCAGGTTCAGAGGGGTCATGTAAAAGGTCCCCATGCAATCAGCTGTCATTGTCAAAGCTGTCATCCTCATGATTTTATGTGAGTGGAAGACTTGTTTTGAGCACAAATCTTTCCTCACTAACCGCTCGTGTCTCTCAGGCAATTAGGGATGGCCAATACCTACCAGTTTGGCCAGTGACATTCATTTCCTGTGAATGAGTTAAAGCAAATCTGCAACTCTACACGTCCATTGTAGTGCCAACTGCAACCTATGCCTGTGAGACATGGGGAGAGAACAGCAAAGGTAGCAAGCGAGTTGGGTGTCTTCCTCCAACATTATTACTTCGGATCTTGCTCATAACCTAAAACAGAACATCATCTATGATGAAGTGCTACAAAGGACTGGTCAGTATTGCCTATTCAACATTGTCACAGAGATGACCCTACAACTGCAGCCCCATGATAGTGTTCTGGCCAATCAGAATCTCTCTGCCGAGACTGAGAATTAAGACTGATAGTTAACGGTTCTTACTACATTGCCACACCGATTATGGACCAATCAGCATCTTTTTCTCATGCTATACATAGCGCCTCTTTCTTCAAACCTCTAGTTTGATGAGTGCAAGATGAAAACTTTCAACTTCTAGTGACCTCTTAGTAATGTTGAAGTTCTGTACTATTGAACATTTATTTATAAACCTAGATTTTATAGTGTAGTTTTTGGGTTCTAGCTAGCAAAATCAGCTTTTTACAAACACTACAACTTCTAACTGATAAAACTAGCACTCACAGGAATGTTCTAGTTTTACAAAAGCAGAAAATGCTGTGAACACTCAGTACCTCTGGCAGCATCAGTGGAGAGAGACAGACAGAAACAGAAGTAGTGTTTCATGGCTGTAACAAAAGCATTAACTCAGTTTCTCTCCCTGGATGCTGCCAGACCCACTGAGTGTTTCCATCATTTTCTGTTTTCATTTTAGAGTTCTAAAATGTATTCTGTTCCTGGACTCACCCTGGGGAAGCTGCTTTCCAAAGTATTTAATTTCACTTTGTGGTTGAATGAAACAGACGTGACTGCTTCAGAGGCCCTTGATCCATTGCTCGTAAGCATCAAATTTGGTTTGATGAAAACAATGAGGTATTCCAGAAACCACTGGAAGAGAAACATCAGCTCCACAGGGTTTTTGAGCACATTGCTTGCTAAAACATGTACAGAACAGCAAACGATGGAAGAGATCCTACGATGCCCTAAAATCTGTCTACAGCCTTTTTTTTAACCAGTTCATCACAGATCGTCAGTACTGACAAGACTGCTCAGAGAAAAAGCCTAAATTTAGAGAATCAATTAAACCACATCTGCAAGTGGCCTTCATTCATCGGTGAAGAGGTGACCAATAGATTGCGACAGGTCAATCACCCTTCCATGCTGTGAGAAACACAATCAGATTCCTGCCTATTGGCAAAGCCGCAGGAATTGATGCTTTTCCACCTGATGTCTACAAGTCTGAAGGCCAATGCCTGACCCAGAAACTCACTGAACTTTTAGTTTAGGGTGCAGCAAGGAACCATCCTGCACGATCCAAGGATGTTTCCATTGTTCGTTTTAACAAGGTGAAGGGAATTCACCACAGGGAGAAATTTAATTGCTGTTCCTTGATGGCAAAATCTTTGTTAGAATCGATTTTAGCTAAGTGGATTAGTCATGCTAAATTGGCCATAGTATCCAGCGATGTGTGGGCTCGGTGGATGAGTGATGGGATATGTAGCGTTACAGGGATAGGGTATGGGGGTGTGTCTGGATGGGATGCTCTTCAGAAGGTCCTTGTGGACTCAATGGGTCCAATTGCCTGCTTCCACATTGTAGGGATTCTGTGACTCGAAGAATCCTTTTGAACTAGTCAATGCAACTTTCTGACTACAATCAGGAGACTCTGTGTGGATTCAGAAAAGGAACCTCTGATATCATAGATTTCCTATAGTATGGGAGAAGGCCATTTGGCCCTTTGAGTCTACACCAACTCTCCGAAGGACATCCCACCCAGACCCACCCCATCCCTGTAACCCTGTATTTCGCATGGCTAATCCACCAAGCCAGCAAATCCCTGGGAACTATGGGCAATTAAGCATGACCAATCTACCTAACCTGTACATCTTTGGTCTGAAGAAAGAAACTTGCTCTGACATGGGGAGACTGTGCTAAGTCCACAGAGACAGCCCGAGGGTGGATTTGAACCCAGGTCCCTGGCGCTGTAAGGCAGCAGTGCTACCCATGCTGCCCATGGTGGTAGAGATTAGACAGTGCCATAGAAATGCCATGAACAGAACATGGATCCTTTCCAATATTTGATAATGTCTTTAACACAGTCAGTCACAAGGTAATGGAGAAAGTAGACCACCCTGAGAAATTAATCACAATTCTAATGACGTTAGTCTTGGTTTGAAGAAAAGCAAGTCTGTCCATCAAACTGAAAGTCTGCAGAGCAATATTCTAGCCCACTCTGCTCCACACGTGAGGCTTGGGCTGAGTATTAACATCACAACGAGAAGGTGAACTATTTTCACTTAAGCTGCCTTTCACAGATTCTGAAGATCAAATGACAAAGCAAAACTTCAGACACTGAGATGTCCTTCTGAGCATGTCAAGCATTCCCACCATATAGAGAGGGTCACAATTTAGTCAGGGTGGTCATGTAGCCAGACTGGCTAACCAAAGCAAATGTCCACAGGCAACTTGGGTCTGAAGTAGACAGGCAGGAGGCTGGACGAATACAGCAAGCCAGGCAGCATCAGGAGGGGGAGAAGTCAACCTTTTAGGCATAACCTTTCTTTAGGACTGGGGGTGGGAGTAGGGGGAGCTTCAGATAAAGGGGGTGGCGGGTGGGGAATACATGAAGACAGATGAGTCTAAAGTTTGCTTTCACAGTAGTCAAAGGAAACACCAGAAGAACACTCTAAAAGCTTCACTTCAGAGTATTGATATTGACTTCGAAGACTGTCCAGGGATCGTCATACTTGATGCAACCAAACTAAAATATTATTAAAGGCAAAGAGAAATCCCAAGTCAGCAAATCATCTAAAACTCAAGTCAGCTGGAGTATCTTGTTCTGCTTGCAGCAGAATCTTGTAGATTTACCTTAAGACCTAGCACTGGAATGCTACCAAACTCTCCAGAAGATGAGCATGGTCCTATTTGCTTGAAGGATAAAGAAAACCAGATTGAGATCCTTATTTGTTGGTCAAGCCCTGAAAGACGATTGAACTCAGAACTTTGTGACTAACAGGCAAGAGTGCTAACAACTAGGCTATAGAGCAAAGTGCAGAAAAGATGAGTCAGAAGTGAGAGCATGGATCTGCTAGTAAAGATTCAAAAGGCTGGGGGTCCTTTCTCTGAAAGAGAGAAAATTATGAAAAGACCTAATAGAGATATTTAAAATTGTGAAAGGGTTGTGAGGAATCTATTATCACTTGTGCATGAATCCAGCACGAAGGGGAGCACAATATAATATAGTCATTAACTTATCAAACAAAAAATTTGAAAGCATTTTTTTCTTGTAGAGAAAACATGAGAGTGGAATTCACATCCACATGGAGAGGTTGAGTGAAAAACCAGATGTATATGTGGTCATCAGGGATATCAACCGTATTGTGTGAAATAGGCTTACGCATGGAAACACATTGCAAATGATGCATGTAATGGCTGAGTTGATGTGTACTTGGCATCACAAAGGATAAGTGGCACAGAGACAAGCCATTTGCTCCAAGTACCCTTCCTCTCATTATTCCTCATTTAACACTTCCAGCATAACAGCCTACTTCATTCCCCTTCATTCACTTATCTCATTTTCCCATACATACATTGTCACAATATATGGTTATTCCAAGTTATGTAAAGAAAACTAATCAGTGTTTACAATGGGTACGAGGAGTCTTTCAAAATAGTTCCCGACAGTCACCTGACTTTCCCTGCGAATTCGCCTGCATTTGGAACCAGCCTACTTAACTCAAAAAGGATCAATGAACTTCATTGAACATTTCCGCAGGAAGGAAACTGAAAGTCATGATAATGGCTTCCTGGAGAGGTGAAAGGCTGTTCCCATCTGATCAGAAGATCCAAGTTCTCACCCCTCTTTGAATAATAATGATTCTTCTGAATTCCCTACTGGAAGTACTGTTGGTTCTTTTTAATTTGTGCCTTTATTTTTGCTCTTCCCCACGAGTGGCAATATTCTCTTTCTGAACATTCTATCAAAATCTTCCATAATTTTAGAGACCTCTATTAAGTCACTTGTCAGCCTCCTCTCTTCTCTTGAAAAGAAATTTAACTTGTTCAGTTTCTCCTCTCTAGTGGAATTTCTGGAATCACCCTTGGAAATCTTGTTGTATTTTCGCCAGTATCCTTGCATATGACGATAAGGATTGTAAGGAGTCTTCAAAGTGTGGTCTGAACAAACTGAAATAACATTAGTTCGGCCAATGTGTGCAATTCTGGTTGCCACATGATATAAAGAGCATGGATAGCTGAGGGGGAGCAAGAGGTATAGATGGGATAAATAGAATGGAACATTTCCTCTTTGCAGAGAAGTCACAAACTAAGGGTATAGGTTTAATGGGGGCATTTAATGGGGAATTTGAGGAAAATGTTAAATCTGTCCTAAAGGGTGATGGAGTTGGAAACCCTCACAACATTTAGGAAGTATTTAGATGAACACTTTAAATGCCATAGCATCCAAGGCTACGGGCCAAGTGCTAGAGAATAGAATTAGAGTCAATAGATTCTTGATGACCAGCACAGGCATATGCACTGAAGAGCCTCATTCCGTGCTGTAAAACTCTCTGACTTTGAGATTACTGTGACTTCTTTATTTTCAAATCTACCCCACAGAAATAAGCTTTAATGCTTAGTTTGTTTTTCAATGGCCTTATTAAATAGCAACACTGCTTTTAGTTATTACATTCGCAAAATCCTTCACGCTCTGCACCATTTAGATTCTTATGTTCACATTTTGTAACGGAGACTGAACTAAAGGGGTGGATCTCTCTGGAACAAAAAAACCTGACATTTATATGATATATATAAAAGAATATAATTTAACATGGCAGGGAGTGTGGGAGGTCTAGGTTAAATATAGATTGCCTTGTAAACTTGGAAAGGTCAGTATGTATGTAATGAACTAATCAGGTCAGTCTTAAGAAGGAAAATTACTTACCAGATAGCAGTAAGTGATACAATAGTTGGAAATGTGTTAGTAATAACAACCTGGCACTTCTCTAATACAAATTGTGCAATATAGAACATTCTCGCAATAAAGGAGCAAAGAATGAAATGGAGGCAGACTCTACTTGTCACCCACTGGTCACCTTTGCAATGATATTAGCAAAATGGAAGCAGATCATTTCCTGTTGGCTGGTATTTTGGAGACATTAAATGAAGGGGACTCAAATCTAAGAAAAGTCTTTGAAGGGTAGCTAAATATCTGACTTTAAAAAATGATCCTGGTATTGTAAAATAAAATATAAATGTGGATTTCCAGAATTATTGGGTAATGAATTTGATGCTCCTAGGAGCTGCCCTGGGAGATGGAAAGGGTCGACGATTGAGTGGGAGAGTGTATGGTGAGAGCAGTTCCATGTTCTGATAAGTCAAGGGATAGGGAAGGTCAAAATTGGCCTTCCCATCCCGTAAGCTAATTGAGGCCCATAAGTGGCCAATTAAAGGTACCAGTAATTTGGGAGTCTGGATCAATGGTGCTGGAAGAGCACAGCAATTCAGGCAGCATCGAGGTCCTCGATGCTGCCTGAATTGCTGTGCTCTTCCAACACCATTGATCCAGAATCTGGTTTCCAGCATCTGCAGTCATTGTTTTTACCTTAGTAATTTGGGAGTACCCAGTTACCAGAAAGGCCCACTCCTGCTTAAAGTACCTTTCTTGCCCTTCACACCAATCAATTTACCTCCTTTCTAGGTGTTCCCTGACTGACCTTGGTGATTCTACCTCTTCTGGCATATGAGTGATGCTTCTGGTGCAGATCCAACTATCGCTTCCAGTGTTGGGATGAAGATGGTTGGCCATTAGCCTACCTGATGGTAATTTGATTTAATCGAGGCTCCTGGAAATGGTAATAGTGTGGCTGCCCTGGCTTTCTAACCATCACTGGGATCACCATTACAGCATTAAATCCATGCCATTGTGTACAGTGCTGCACTATTGTTATTGCATGTTGCAGAGTCAATGCAGTCTCTATTTGGTGGTCCCTGCAAGTGTGAGTGGCAATTACAATGAGCAATGAATCTGCAGCTGCTGCTTGCCATGCTGGCTTAAAGCCGACTCTCTGCTTTTGCTGTACTAAATGTTTTCAGAGTCCAGCCAGCACCTAAATACGATGTTGACTGGCTGTTTGCACCGTGAGTGCTTTCATCAGTTAAAGCTAACCTGTACTGCATAAAGGTAACTTGTACCTCTTTAAGGGGATCTGAAGACAAGCCATTGGAGCTGAAACTTTAACTCTGCTTTCTCTCCACAGATGCTGCTGAGTTTCTCCAGCAATTTCTGTTCTTGCTTCATAAAAAGGGAGGTGTATTGTGGCAGTTGTGAACCTGACCTGGGAAACAGTGAGGGACAGTAAGTTCTTCATACGATGCAGTGGGAGCCATGGAGATACGATGTATTCACAAGGAACCAGTAGGCAATCCAGCTACATGCTCAGGTAGGTAGTGAAAGTCAGCATTGTCAGCTCTCTCATTAGACAGAGATAACCGGTGGTGAGACTACTTTGAGAGCAACCACATCTCAGGCAAAGGATGGGGTTCAGAAGGCCAGGACTCCGTGGCGATCTCAGCCAGCATGGGAATTGAGCCCATGTCACTGGCATCACTCCACATCACATACCAGCTGCCCAGCCAACCTAGCTAACCAACCTCCACGCTCAGAAGGAAGAGTAAAAAGACACAGTGAAGATTAACAGCAGGAGGCGCACTGAGAAACCTCAAGGCTAGCGAAAACATCTTCAAATGTCACATCCCACCAACTGCACCACTAGGCTCACGCCTTGGCTGAATTTACCAACACCACCATTCCCTATCACTCGCTTATCAATGGTTACTGTCAATCAGGACTATTACCTGACATTGATAATGCTCCATCACACGCTTACCTCACATCTATTGGTCTCAGTGTATCCATACTGCCAGCCATCACAGGAACATTACCATTACAGCCACTGAAACATCCCTGCCTCTTACAGGACAAGACGATGCACAACTGGAGACAGCAGGTGCTGACAAATGGGTGTCAGGAACACCTGCAAATCTTAACTACCAGGCAATTACTGGAAAACCCATTCCTATGGTCTTGGTTGGTGGAACTAGTGAAAACATTAAAACTGATCATATGTTTAAATCTAATTCCAGCAGAAGCTGGACGCAATATCGAGTTCAATAACTTTAGTGCTTGAGGCATCTTCTTCCATGAGGTTACCTCCAACCCCCACACACCAGGCTTTGATATCACATGGTCTGCTATTACACACCAGTCATTGTTAGCCACGAATAGTCCCCATGAGCAGCTATGCATTCACCTAGGCTGACCGTTATCCTCTCCTTTGTCTGCCCAAGTGTTCTTCTCTTTCTTTGGGCTCTATGTCCATCTATCATTTATCCCTTACCCTCTCCCTCCACCTATCTTCCACATAAAAACCAACATTTTCCTAGCTACCATCAGTTCTAAAGAACGGTTAGCAGACCTGAAACGTTAACTCTGGTTTGTCTCCACAGATACTGCCAGACCTGTTCTGATTTTCCAGCAATTCCTGTTTGCATTTAAATCTAATTCCCTTCTCATGTCCCCTTCTTTATCCCACACACTGCTTGATTTGCAAAGCTGCAGATGATCTCAGCATGCATCTTTTAGTCGCGTTCTGTCCTCATAGGCTAACCTTTAGCTTGCGGTTTCTTTCTTTAAGACACCCAAGAAGCGCAGTGAGGCCTGACAATGGTGATGAAGATGCATCTGCATTCAATTTCACGATCGCAGTCACTAGCTCAAATAAAGACACAGCACATATGGTTGGGAACAGCAGAAAGATGGACTCTACAGGTCATGAAACTCTGCTGACTGCTGGCCTACGGCCAGGACTGGGGTCAAGGACAGTTCAGATGCCATCTGGTTTGTTGCAAGTTTGCATATTAGTCGTCTTACAGAGGGTTTAGCTGAGTACTGCAAAGGAAAGAGACAGATATGCACACGCAAATGCATTGTGAAGCCTGAAAATGGTCAGTCAAGAAACAGGAACAAGTTGACTCCACTGAAAGTTGGTACTGCCACTGAGTCAGTAGTGCATAGGGGCACTGGAACAGACAAGGACACACCAACTAGACAGCCACAAAGGGAAATGGAGTCCTGATTGAGAACAATCACTGATAAGTGAGCGATGGGGATGGTAGTGGTAGTAAATTCAGCCATGTGTGAGGCTCGTGGTGCAGTCGGTGGGAATCACAATATGGCACCATTTAATTTATAGCATTCAGTTTGGAATCTTTATTTTGTGGTAGATTTTATTATGATGTAGCGGTTCGAGCTGATTCACTAGTGGTCAGCGGCAGAGGGATGGGAGGGGGCGAATGGGAAGTGCTGCACTGGTGTTGTGTATGTGATTCAGAGAGGGACTGTCCACTTGCCTTCTCCCTCATGCTCCCAAGTTGTTTGCTGCAGAGCTGTCCCCAGTATAGAGTATGTGTAGCATCCAGCAGAACATGATGAATCTGGAGACCCATTCTCCCCTGTACTCTCTGCAGCACTCCTGGCAATGGGTTCCGTGTTCCAGATTCACCAGCGATGTGGTCAGCACATCTCCTGTCACCTTCTTGGTTCTTCCCATAGTGGATCAAATCCATCCGGGACAGTGCCTTGCCACAGTGTGACAGCTCACAAGTGCTCCCAGGGCACTGGCTAATGACCTGCCTTTGGTTATATGCTAGATGGAAGTTGAGGGAATGGAAGGCCTTTCTCTTCTGTCATAAAGCCAGAGTAAAACATATGGCACCCACAGAGTGACATGCGCATTGGTAATGGGGGAGGCCTGAAACCCCAGCCAAGCTAACCTATTGTTCTGGGCAGATGAAATGCATGTCGTTCTCATGGAATAGAGAACCTCTATTGTCCTCATGTAACCATGGAAGTGCAGGTGCAAAGCAGTTGAAAACATTAAAGTTCCCAGTCACCTTCAGAGCTGAGGCCAAAACTGTCCCTACCCTGCTCTGAAGCACGGCTGCAGCAGGCAATAGATTTAATTGAGAGCCTCCTTATGGAAGCTCAGAAATCTTACACCTTGCTCCTTAGCAAGGCTCAGATGGGTGAACATCTCTTTGCACATCCTAGAATGGTCTTGGTATGCCCATCTCTCTGTCCTCTTGTTCTGCAGCAGTATGTCCTCCATATTGTTTTTCTCCGATATTTTTTTCCAATAAAATGAGCAAACATAACATTCTTGGGCAAGGGTGGGTTGTGAGAACCAAAGGTAGCCAATGACTGGAATTCTTCTTTTGAAACAAAGTAGAAATCCATCCACCATTCTGTTTCTCAGCGAGGAAGTGACACAAAAAACATCTTCCCCAACATTTTCTGTTCTTTAGAGTCCAATACAAAATACTGCATTCTTCTCAAATCATTAACAGATGTCAGTTTTTAAAGGGTTAAGCATAACCCAATACACATTGTTTGGATTTTGACAGCTATGTTATTGTGTAGTATGTAGAGCCAGCAGGGTCAGATTTTACATCGGCTAAGGGAAATTGCATCCTTTTCTTTTTCAGGCAGTGATTTTTGGTTCCATTCGAGGATGTAATTAACTGTAAAATAAGAAGTCATGGGGGTGCCTTTCAACTATCTATCATATAAACTCATTATAACTTCCAGTGCATGCAATACTTAAATAATATGGCACTACAAACCTAAACATTTTTGCAGGTGCTCCCCTCCATGTCAAACTCTGCAGAGATAAAGGTAGAGTTTTACCAGCCACATGGTAACAGATTTGGAGGTGTTGGGGAGGTGCAGAGTTGAAGTTGGTAAAATGATGAACGAATCTCAATGTCTCTCCATAACTGGGCAAACTTCTGAGGGGCACTCATTCAGCGAGCTAGCAGACAATTGAGGCTGTTGTCAGAGATTTTTGAGGTGCATTTCAAATTTACATTGGGATGCAGACATTCCACAGTGTATCAATGGCTAACCTGCTGCAAGGAGGTGAGAGATCAACAGCAGATCAATGGTGCTGGAGGCAGGCTGGGATTCATGCAGAGCAAGGAAATGATAAATTAGAGGGATTGCTCAGTCGGGAGTCATACATTAATGATTACAGCCTCTTCAAGGCCCACTTCACATTGTGCAGGTAGCAATAGTGCATGGAGAAGCTGGTATGTGTTCAGACTGCTCTACTGTGGAAGCGAGTAGAAGTTGGAAACAGATTCAACCTCATGAAGCTGGGCTGCAACAACTAAAGAAGCAGTAGCGTCATGAGGGCAAAGGAGGATGCAGGTAAGCAGGGCACATGGAGCGAAGAATGACAGGCTCAGATTTGAGAATGGCCATCATCGGATTGGAGGTTAGCAAATAATACACGGCTTCTCAAGGAAGATTGGGGAAAGAGGACAGTTGGCTCCAGGACAGTAAGCCTAACATCTGTCACACGGGATTTGCTGGAATCTATTATTGTATTATAATACTCAGAGGGCAAGAAGAGAGATCCTAAATAGCATATTTTTATAACTATTTTATTTAACGTTTACTTTATAAAATGAGCTCTGGCTGGATTTTAAAATGCTTGTCAGCCAACAGACAAAGAGCAAGCTGACTGCTTCTGGAAATTTCCAGGATGATGATCAGGACTCATTATTTCCTGGACAGTGACAGTTCTTACATTGTACGAGCATTCAAGTCAAATCAACACAAAGTACTAGAAGAGGCGATGTCTGTCTCAGCCTGATCTAAGGCAACATCTATCTCAGCCTGTTCTGAATGAAGGACACCATCAAATCCTATCATTGCTGCACTTAGTGTAACTGATTCCACAGTTATCTGCTGCAAAAAAACCCAAAATCAACAATAGTACCTGATAAAGCATGAAGAAGATCCAATTTGTGTTTTGTTCATGATGGATCAGAATGTCAGTTCACCACCATCTTCTCAAGGTATTTGGGATTTATGGCAATTAGGAAGTAGCAATAAATGCTGGATCAGCCAGCATCACCTACATCCTACAAAAGAATAAATTTTTAAGAAACAAAGTCCTGTCAAACGTGCTGCTGTGCTGACACCTGTAGCAACCTCCAGCCATGCCTCTTCTGTTTGCCTGGCAGACCACATCCTGCTGTTTCTAGAAACAAATGGTCCTCTCAGTAAAGAATGCCTTTCTCAAGCCCATTATGGAAGTGTCGATGAAGATGCTGCATTCTCAGGTATTTTATGATGACCTTTGGTCCAACTTTCTGTCAACCATCTACACTCCATGACTTAGCATGAGGTCTACACCGCAACATCTCTCTTTAGAATGTTTTTGTGTGATCTCTTACACCTGTATTAACTAGGTTATTATTTACATATCTGAATATTAACCCTATACTCCACACAATGACAGACTGCCATGTTGCTGTGCTGAATTCCTTTTTGTTTAGAGTTGGCACCCTCTAGCTTCTTGTACTTTGAATCCAAGTGGGCTCCCTTTAAGTGGGACCATCTATTTCAATTTCCCATCTCCTGTTCATACTGCCATTTATAATGCATGGCTAGTGTCCAGGCAATTAATTGGTCGCTTTTTGCAGCGTATTGATGTTTGGTGCATATTAACCTCCAGTGGGGTTGGAACCTGGAAATGATCCCAATCTTGGGTTCTGAGGAAATCTAGCCTGATGTTTCTCTTTGTTTTCTTCACTGTGCAGCAGGTCACTATGTACCCTTCCCTTCACCTTGTGTCATACATACGTAAGCAGTTGCTTTCATCAACGCCAAATGTTGCATGGTCTCAACTGGGAAAAATGGCAACACGTGCTTGTGTGAGACATTGGGTAAAAAATGGGTGCACACTTCCCAGTATTGCACGTCACTACTCAGAAACTATATGTGGATATATGAAAGCTGGGGAAGATCTTGCAGCATGGCAATTGTGTTCTAACCTCTGAGCCAGAGATTTGGATTCATGTCCCACTTAATCCAGAACTGTATCATACCATGTCTGAACAAGTCGATTAGAAATAATAATAAAGGGTAAAATGGTAGCTGTGCAACTAAATCTATCAATCTTCTGACCACGGCATGAGGCCCATAGCCATTTTCCGGTTTGCTAGGAACGTTGGACTGTGAGTTTCTAATCTGGGGAGCTCAGTCATGAAGGCAGCAGCTGGGACCCAGTGCAAACCTAGATGGTGGCTGGCAATCCCAGGAGGGACTTCGCCCAGTGTGGATGAAACTATGCTCAGAATGGGTGGGTGGGGGGGTAGAAGCAAGCTCTCTTGGGGAAAGCCCAGCAACTGCAGGCCCATGGCTTCAGAAAGGGCTGTAATATAGTCATACAGCACAGAACAGATGCTTCGGTCCAAACAGTCTATGCCGAACACCATCCCAAACTAAACTAGTCTCTTTATTTTTCTACTTTATACTAAAAAATAACTGTAGTGATGAACTTTTTGATTTATTCCTATATTTCTCTGTTTTTGTACTTATGATTTTGTACCTAGGTACCTTTGTACCTAAGATTTTGTACCTAGGTATCTAAGACGGCGCCGGGAATGGCGGCCTTGCACACGTTTCATTGTACTCCTGTATCCATGTATTTAAGTACACGTGACAATAAAACCTAATTCTAATTCTAAATTTAAACAAGGAAACATAGATACATTTTATTCCATCTAAGCCCACTCAGACTACTAAGAAGTCCATGGCTTTCTGTGCCGCATGCAGGGGCATTGTATTAAATCCCTATGCACGGCATGACAATTAGTTTTAATTCAATAGAGTATTTTCCTTGAACAATATCCCTGACAATCAAGATTTAGCAAACGCAAACGCTGCATGCTGCTCAATTTTTTTACTGAGATGATTGTTATATCCCAAGCAAACTCGTTCCTGAAATCATTTCAGAATTTGATACATGTTTAATATTACACACATGCTGATTTTTTCACCACAGTTTCGAAGGATGCTTCAAGGTCTCAGAACAAAGACTGAAGGTCAGTCAGGACTTTATAAGTTTTGAATGATTTCACAAATTATTTACATTTATTAAAATACTGGATCAAAATTAGTATAAAAGAATACTGAGGAAAAAGAGGCAAATCAAAGATAATGGGTAGAATAATTAAAACAACTAACACATTAGAAAATGCAGAAAATAATGAAGGAATATACATAAGCCCAATTTTATCCCTGCCTTGCTGTAAAGTGGCCACAGTGATCTATTCATTCTGGTTCTGTTGCCTTCTTCTGGGTTACAAATTTAACCTGGTGTTTTCAAGCAAGTGAGAGGGCCTTGTTCCAGAAGTCAGCAGGATGCCTCTCTAAATTTCAGATGGTGGCAGCGGCACCCAGTGACAATTTTAATCAAAAGGCCTGTCATGGAATTCTGCCGAAAGGGCTGACCTGGTAGGAAGAGGTGAAGAGACAAAAGGCAGGCAAAGGAAAAGTGGGGTTGTTTTAGCTCTCTTTTGTTTCCTTTGGGCAGGCAGAAGCAGGAATTGCCTTTTCCTCATTTCTCTATCCTGCGCAATGCTCTCCACATCCTCCTCATTAGCACCAGGCTCATTCTTGGAGACTGCTGCTTTGGTTTCTCACAATGGCCTCCTGCTGTCTGAAATCCTTCCGGCTTGGCAGGATTTCTGGTCCGGACTCTGCATTACCCTGCACCTGGAGTCAAGCTCATTCAGACATTCCGCCTTTGGTGCTAATCCAGGTTGTGTGCTCTCTCGAGTAACTGTATGCTTAGGGCAAAGCTCAACATGCTTGAGCTTAATGGGGAGGGGGGGGGGGGGTTCAATCTCCCTGCTCCCTCTCCCAGTGAACCCCCTCCCAATCTGAGAGATCCCTCACCCCTACCCTCCCAACATGTAATATTTATCCTGGGTCACACTGCAATCTTTGGGTTTTGGGGCACAACCTTTTCACTGGCACTGCTGAGTGCCAGAGCTGGGAGCACCTCTCACAGAGGGGGACATCAGCCTTGATCCCTGGCAAAAGCTCACCAATGTCCTTGGCATGACCTAATTGGCTTGCTCTCACCAAATCTCCATCGGCAAAACCCCCAGTGCCCCAACATAATATCTGAAATCTTTGGGAATCAGTCAGAAAATTGAAATAAGCTATTGTAAAAGTGAGGACAAGTGAAAGATCTAATTATTTTAACTCAGCATAAGACTGTAGCTGCGTTGCAGAACATCTTGGGACATTTTTCCTGACTCACTGGTTTGGCCTTTCTCTGCATAATGTTTCCACCCTGAGCTCCAGCCAGCTTTAAAATGGAAACTACCGGAAAATGCAATAATTGCTTGGGTAGTGCTTTTTGCAGATGGTGTATGATTTTTTACTAATTTTTCTGTCATATTGCAACAAACGGTAGCCAGGATACTGCACAAATATCATTTACAAAGTAGGAGCAAATTACTGCAGATCCTGAAATCTGTACTGAAAACAACAAATACTGGAGATTACAGTAGGTCAGGGAACATCCATGGAGAGAGAGAGAGAGAGCAAGCTAAGTCTAGATGACTCTTCATCAGAGCTAAAATGAAGTGTGGAGTGAGAGCAATAGTGGAGTGGGAGTACAAGGGGAGAAAAGGTGTTGATAGTTCAGATTATTATTATCGAATCCTACCATGTGGAAACAGGCCCTTCGACCCAACAAGTCCACATCAACCCTCCAAAGAGTAACCCACCCAGACCCATTCCCCTCCCCTATTATCCTATATTTACTCCTGACTAATGCACCTAACCTACACATCCCTGAACACTATGGGCAATTTAGCTTGGCCAATTCACCTAACCTGCGCATCTTTGGACTGCGGGAGGAAACCCATATAGACACAGGGAGAATGTGCAAACTCCAGGCTGGAGTCAAACCCGGGTTCCCAGCACTGAGCCACCGTGCTGCCCCTAATTAAATGATCAGAATATGAGAATGGCAGAATAATGGTGTGTCTAACTGCCAGATTTTAAAGAACAAGACAGTCCCACTAGCGTGGGAAAATGGGAGAGAGGGTGACAGAGAATGTAACAAGCAAAGCTAAAAGGGAAGGAACTCGTTCACAGATTGAAGGTGTTGAATTTATTATTGAGCCCAGAAGGTTGTAAACTGCCTTGTCTGAAGATGAGATGTTGCTCCTCCAGTTTGTGCTGAGTTTCACTGGAGCATCACAGCATGCTGAGGACAGACAAATGAGCATGCAAGAAGGATGTTATGTTAAAACGACCAGCTACGGGAAGATCGAGGTGATGCTTGCATATGGATTGCTGGTGTTCCATAAAAGCGGTCATCCAGTCTGTGTTTAGTTTCTCCAATGTATAGCAGGCCACATTGGGTGCAGCAAAAACAATACACGAGATTGGAGGAGGTACAGGTAAAATACTGCTTCACCTGCGAAGACTGTTTCGACCCTTGGATGGTGAGCAGTGAGAAAATGAAGGGGCAGGTGTTGCACCTTCTGTGGTTACATGGGAAGGCACCAAAGGAAAGGGGTGGTGGTGTTGCTGGTCGAGGAGTGAATTAGGGTCTCGAAAAGGGGACGATCCCTGCAAGATGTGGAGTTATCTGATATGGCGGAGAATGATCCTGTGAATGCGGAGACTGGTGGGCTGAAGAGTGAGGAGAAGGGGGATCCGATCACGCTGTTGTGCATGATGGGAAGGGGCAAGGGCGGAAGTACAGGTGATAGATCTGATGCGGATGAGGACCCTGTCAACTACAGTGGGTGTGAAACCACAGTTATGGAAGAACCAAGCCATGTCAGCAGCGCTGTTTGGAAGTTGGCATCATCCGAACAGATATGACATAGGTGAAGGAACTGGGAGAATGGAATGGAATCCTTGCAGGATGCGGGGTGGGAACAGCTACAGGGAAGGTAGCTCTGCGAGTAGTGGATGGCAGTAAAAGATTGCTTCTATAAGCAGCAGCACAGGTTGTGTGCTCAGTCCGGGAAACCATCAAGCAAGGCAGGAGATTTGGGAATCCTACCGAGGAATTCACATCTCCTGAACTACCAAGAACTAAAAGGTTTGTTTCATCTGCATAACTCCTACTGGAAGCTAAAATAACCCTTGTGTTTTTAACACCCAAGAGTAGGAACTACATTTGGCTCTAACTCTACATTAACCTTTAAGATGCCTCAACCAAATTTCTCTCTTGTTATTTAAACATATATCTTGAAGTTATATTCGGTGATATAAGTGTGAAAATAATGCAGAAAGGAATTCAACACACAGCATAAATGATCATAAAAGAAGAAAAGTTATTGGTCATTTCCACCCTCTTCCAAAATGTGTTCTTGACTGGAATGCTTATTGATGCATTCTTTCTTTTTCTGCATTTTTGTCTTTCAGCGTGATCAGAAGAGATATTAGACAGGATGGTGACATTGTACAGTTGTTGATTTCCATGTATTTCTGATTTTTCTGCATTAATATGTTGAGAGTAGTATCTAAGTGTTCTGTGTAGCTGCTCTCTGCCCACATCAGGGAGCAGCATTCTTTTGAAGAGTACACAAGCCTTGCAACACAATGAGGGCATGCACTAGATCCCCAGTTGGTGCTTATTTCTGGATGCTAATATAGTATATTGGAAATAAAAAAAAATAGGTGGAAAAGGTTCGGGAGACAAAACTAGAACTTAGGAATTCAACACTGAAGGCAATTCAGGGGTAAGCGATTGAGGAAATGAGTAAAAAAGTTAGATAAATGCAGAGTTTGTCAAGGACTGAAGAGAGAAAGAGGTGCAAGATCTCCAAGGCATTTAAACATGGAGATGAGAGTTTTAACTATAAGGGATTGTGCCAGAAGCTGATCTCAGTGATCACATGGGTGATGTGTGGTTGCAGTTTGGATAATGGCTAGTAGAATATAGGATTAGCTTAATGTTATGGGGGCTTGGGGAGCAATGAGAGGAACTTTGCAATCATTGAGTACGGATGTGACAGATACCTCTACCAGGGTTTCAATAGGATACTGGCTGAGTCAGAAGCTGAGATGGGTATTTTTATGAACATCTGTACAGGTCCTGAATAGCATGCTATACCTGCTATATACATGGCTTCTTTGGGATCACTTCCCAAAATAATAACTTTCCAAGTAACTGATTCATTCAAAATGTGAAAAAAATAGGGATAGTTTTTGTAGCCTTGCGTTTCCTGCTGTATATTAATCAGCTAGACCTTGGTCTCAAAGCCATAAATGTGGTGCGAGGAGGGAGGGATGATTCCGGAGAAGAAAGAGGATATGAGGGAGCTGGGGGAGTTGGGTATGCTGTAGGAGGGTAGGGCAGGCCAGGGAGGTTGTAAGGATGTGGCGAAGGTGAAGAGCTGCAAGGGAGCTGGCAGAGACAGGAGGCTACATGTGGGCTGGTGCAGAGATGGTGGCTACAAGGGGTTGTGGTTGGAACTGAGGAGCCTAAGTGTGTGTAGTGAAGGTAGAGGGACAACAAAGGCTTATAGGAGTAAGGGTGCTTTCAAGGGGGATGTGGAAGTGGTTTCAGGATTATGTAGAGGCTGTGAAGGAACTGGGGGAGATAGTGGGTATCCATAAGTGAGATCTGGAAGGGGAGGGGGAAGGCAGGGAAGCTACTGGAATGTAGACAGAGAGGGAGGCTACAAGGAATGGGAAGACAGGAAGGCTGCAAATAAAAGAGGTAAAAACAATGACTGCAGATGCTGGAAACCAGATTCTGGATCAGTGGTGCTGGAAGAGCACAGCAATTCAGCGGCATCCGAATGAGCAGCAAAATCAACGTTTCGGGCAAAAGCCCTTCATCAGGAATAAAGGCAGTGAGCCTGAAGCGTGGAGAGATAAGCTAGGGGAGG
>NC_057716.1:14265490-14298603 GCF_004010195.1 Chiloscyllium plagiosum | reverse complement strand
GAGGACCAGTTCGGTCAAACGAATGAGAGTGTCGGTGGAAGGGTACTGTTGGGGACGTCTGGAGAGGAAAAAACGGAGGGCTTGGAGGCCCTGGTCATGGCGGATGGAGGTGTAGAGGGATTGGATATCCATGGTGAAGATGAGGCGTTGGGGGCCGGGGAAAAGGAAGTCTTGGAGGAGGTGGAGGGCGTGGGTGGTGTCTCGAACGTATGTGGGGAGTTTCTGGACTACGGGTGATAGGACAGTGTCGAGGTAGGTAGAGATGAGTTCAGTGGGGCAGAAGCATGCTGAGTCAATGGGTCGGCCAGGGTGGTCAGGAGGACCATTTCAAACCACTCAGCTAACAGGAAGCTAGGAATAATGGAAATCATTAAGGAACTCAGTTACTTGCAAATGAATGTGGAATCTTTAGCCTAAGGCTGTAAATAAGTAGAAGCTACTGTCTGAGGGAATGTGCGATGGGTGGTATTGGAATGAACACTGTGTCAGTTGTTAAATTTAAGTCTTAGATTTAGAACTGAGATGTAATAAAAAGGGTAGGGGCAAAGTGCATGTTTAAAATATTCCAATTTTGTTAATATTATTGTGATGGGTCATTGTATATAGAGTTTGTCTTAGTTACATTGAAAAAAGGTCATGTTGCTCACTTATGTCTCTTATATCAATTTGTGGCGTCTAGGAAATCCATAGCTTTCCTTCAATTATTGCATTTCTTCCTTTGGCTCAGTCCAAATATTCCACTCTTCAACACACAGCTGTTACTACGTGACTGAATCACATAATGAAACAGTCTGTAGCAATAAAAAGGGAACCCCTGTGAATCCAAATATAGTTCCCAAAAATTAAAAGTTAGCCCCCAAGAATTGGTTTTAATTATTCATTTACAGGACGTTGCTGGTGATGCCCATCCTTAATTACCCAGGGGATGACCCACATTGCTATGGGTCTGGACTCACATGTAGACCAGGCAAGGGTGGAGGCTTAATTCCCTGAAGGGCATCTTAACAGAAAACCTGGGGAAAAAAATGCTGGACTTTTTGTGCTGGTTCTCACTTAGTGAAAGGATTAAGAATAAGAGGGAATGGATATGAAGTAAATAGTAAATGATACAACAGTAATCGGACAAAAACATTTTTCACTCAGTGAGTGATTGAGATCTGGAATGCACTAAGATTGTGGTGGAGGCATGTTTGAGCAAAGCATTCAAAAGGAATTATATTCCTTTGAAAAATAAAACAATTTGCAGGATCACAGCATGAAGGTGGGAGATTGACAGAAGTGTATTGCTCATTTGGTGATGCAGTGTGGACATAATGTGAAAAATAGCCTCTTTCTGGATTGTGACAATTCCTGATTAAATGGACAGTGCAGCCTGGATGAGACAGTGGTTAGGAGAGAAAGCAAGGATGTCTGGTGAATGTTTCTTCATTCAACTGGAAGGAAGTGTCTTCCAGGGTCACTATTGGCACCATTGCTCCTTTGTTGTAAATTAATGACCAGGTTTGGGTTTAAGAGTTGGAGGTGAAGTTTGGAAGGATGAAAGGGAATCTGATTGAAACTTACAGAATATTGAAAGACCTGGGCATGGAAAAGGTGTAGGAGAGACAAGGACATGAGGGCACAGCCTCAGAGTGAAGGGATGACCCTTTAGGGCAGCACGGTGGATCAGTGGTTAGCACTGCTGCCTCACAGCACCAGGGACCTGGGTTCGAGTCCCACCTCAGGTGACTGTCTACGTGGAGTTTGCACATTCTCCCCGTGTCAATGTGGGTTTCCTCCTACAATCCAAAGATGTGCAGGTTAGGTGAATTGGCCATGATAAATTGCCTGTAGTGTTAGGTGCGTTAGTTATGGGTAAATATAGGGGAATGGGTCTGGGTGGGTTACTCTTTGGAGGGTTAGTGTGGACTTGTTGGGCCGAAGGGCCTGCTTCCTACTGTAGGGAATCTAATTTAACCTAAAATGAGTTGAGGAGGAATATCTTCAACCAGAGGGTAATTAATCTGTGGAACTCTGCTACAGAGGGCTATGGAGACCAAGTCATTGAGTGCATTTAAGACAAAGATAGATAGGTTCTTGATTAGTAAGGGAATCAAGGGTTATACGAAGTAGACAGGAGAATGAAGTTGCGAAACACATTAGCCACGAGCGAATGGCAGGGCAGACTCAATGGGCTGAATGGCCTAATTCTGTTCTTATATCTTACCTTAAAAGCACAATTAGTAAATCTGCAGATCACAGAAATTTGAAAATGTGATTGTCAGTGAAAACAATGTCTGCAGATTTCAGGAGATCATTGACAGATTAATGAAATAACCACACACATGGCACATGAAATTTAATCTGAAGAAATGTGAAGTAATGCGTTTTGGGATAAAAAGTATGACAGCAATTTCAATAAATTATGCAGTTAGAAAGGGTACAAGAAAACATGGTGGACTCAAAATTCACATACACTGACGGGACTGTTGCAAGTTAGATTTGGTTTAAATCATTTCATCTGGTCTAAAGCTACCTCTCACAAGGTAAGCATTTGCACCGTTTTGATGTGCAGCTATTTTGATGTTTAATGACAATATTATTTTAAGGAAGCTTTGGAGGGAAAATTGCAACAAAATGTCATTTTTTAAAAATTCTTTCATGGGATTTTAGAGTAATTGACTAGTCCACCACTTGTTGCCTCTCCCCAGTTGCCTCGAACTGAATGGCTTGCAACATCATTTCAGGTAGGAGTCAATCACATTGCTGTAGGTTCGATGTCACAGACCAGGTAAGATGTGCTGATTTCCTTTCCTAATGCAGATGACTAAATCAAAAGGCTTTTGATGACAATTAACAGTTTAACAGACACCGTTACCGAGACTAGCGAACAGATCTGTTAATTGAAGCTAAAATCTTGCACTTGCCACAGTGGGATTAGAACCTACATGGTCAGAACCATTAGTCTAGGCCTCTAGATTACTCGTCCTGTGACATTCCCATTCCATCATTCTCTCCTCCTATATGATGAGGAGTGAAGTGATTCCTCGAGCTTGGTGCTGCAGAAATGGGTAAGAATTTTAGAGTTAAGGGAACCTTTGCATGAAACCTCACTACACCTGAACGATTTGGGAATACATGATTCTGTCAGTGGGGAATAGATGTTCCACTGTATTGCATTATTGTTTCAATGTAATTTGCCTAAAATGGCAAATGGCAAAACAAAGATGAAGGAAGTTTAAGCAAAGATCATATCCAGTGGAAATCAAGTTGCAACAATCTTCTGTGCTAGTTTAAGTAACACTGTTCTTAAATCTGGTACTACTCTCCAAATCAGCCACGCTCCTGGATCAAGTAAATGATTAACAATGGTTACTAATTTTGCCCTTTTTACAGGTCTTCTCAGACATTTCTGAAATAAAATGGATTCCTTAGAATACAGAACATTAATAAGCACTGTATATAAGGTGTTGAGTATGTTTTTAATCTATTAAGAATCTGCCCACTGACATCAATGTCACTAGCAAATGGTGTGCACTGTTTTTTTTTTACATTTTATTTGTTGAAGCTGCACTAAAACTACATAAGACTGACATTCTTAAATATAAACAAAAACTTTCAAAAGTTGTTCTGAAATCATGTCTCACAAACTGGATTGAGTTTTTTGAAGAAGAAACAAAGAGGATTGATGAGGGTAGAGCAGTAGACATGATCTATATGGACTTTAGTAAGGCGTTCGACAAGAAGACTGGTTAGCAAGGTTAGATCTCATGGAACACAGGGAGAGAACTAGCCATTTGGATACAGAACTGGTTCAAAGGTAGAAAACAGAGGGTGGTAGTGGAAGGTTGTTTTTCAGATTGGAGGCCTGTGACCAGTGGAGTGCCACAAGGATCAGTGCTGGGTTCACTACTTTTCGACTATTTATAGAAATGATTTGGATGTGAACTTAAGAGGTATAGTTAGTAAGTTTGCAGATGACACCAAAATTGGAAGTGTAGCAAAGAAGGTTACCTCAGCTGACAACAAAATCTTGGTCATATGAGCCAATGGGCTGAGGAGTAGCAGATGGAGTTTAATTTAGATAAATGCGAGGTGCTGCATTTTGGGAAAGCAAATCTTATCAGGACTTATACACTTAATGGTAAGGTCCTGGGGAGTGTTGCTGAACAAAAAGACCTTAGAGTTTGGTTCATAGCTCCTTGAAAGTGGAGTTGCAAGTACTTAGGATAGTGAAGAAGGCGTTTGATATGCTTTCCTTTATTGGGCAGAGTACTGAGTACAGGTATTGAGAGGTCATGTTGTGGCTGTACAGAACATTAGGCCACTTTTGGAATACTGCGTGCAATTCTGGTCTCCTTCCTATCGAAAGAATCTTGTGAAACTTAAAAGGGTTCAGAAAAGATTTACAAGGATGTTGCCAGGGTTGGAGGATTTGAGCTATAGAGAGAGGGTGAATAGGCTGTGGCAGTTTTCCCTGGAGCATCGGAGGCTGAGGGGTGACCTTATAGAGGTTTATAAAATCATGAGGGGCATGGATAGGGTAAATAGACAGGTTTTTCCCCGGGGTGGAGGAGTCCAGAACTAGAGGGCATAGGTTTAGGGTGAGTGGGGAAAGATATAAAAAAGACCTCAGGGACAACTTTTTCATGCAGAGGGTGGTACAAGTATGGCACAAGATGCCAGAGGAAGTGGTGGAGGCTGGTACAATTGCAACATTTAAAAGGCATTTGGATGGGTATATGAATAAGAAGGGTTTGGTGGGATATGGGCCGGGTGCTAGCAGGTGGGACTAGATTGAGTTGGGATATCTGGTCGGCACGAACAGGTTGGACCGAACGGTCTGTTTCCATGCTGTACATCTCTATGACTCTAAATACAAGTTCACATTTGATTTTACATTTAGGGTGTTACACAAAAGAGTTTGAGCAAAGATTTGTATCTCCTCACAATTAGCTCAATTTTGGTCGCAATTTGGGTCCAGACTAACAGTTACTCCCAAAGCAAGAAGTCTACCCTTGGAATTTCTAAATCAAAGGTGTTCATGACTATTCCCATATTTAAAATAAATGCCGTGCTTGTTAGTATGACCAGTTTTGAAGTAGAGAATGTGTGGGACTCTGGTTTGACCACAGCATTAATCCTTGAGGAAATTTTAGGAATGGTTAGTGGCCGTGCCACTTCCCTGAAGTTGTAAAGTTGGGAATAATTTTGGGCAAAGTGCCACTCAGCTATTTATCGGTCATTGAGCCGTTAATTAACTCTCGGTACTTTCTACCTCCTAACTGATTACCTGCAGCTCCATTGAACATAGAACATTACAGTGCAGTACAGGCCCTGCGGCCCTCAATGTTGCGTCGACCTGCAAAATTAATCTTATGCTCATCCAACCTACACCATTCCATTATTATCCATATGTATGTCCAATGCCCATTTAAATGCCTTTAACATCGGCGAGTCTACTAGTGTTACTACTCAGCAATGACACCAGCAAATGGCAGCCTTTGCTAGCACTATCCAAATCAGAGACATTATGATCCAGACCTAAAGCTTAGTACAGTGGCTCAATTGGGTTAGTTGGCAGGTCATTGTCTGGGAGGTGGTGGGCCACGTTCCACAGGACAGTGGGTTGTGCAAATACATTGGGTGGTAGTTTTTTATTTAGTTCATTGGATGTGGGCTTCGCTGGCTGGGCCAGCATTTATTGCCCACCCCTAATTGCCTGAGGGCAGCTAAGAGTCAACCGCATTGCTGTGAGTCTACAGTCACATAAAGAACTACAATTTCCTTCCCTAAAGGACACTGTGAACCAGATGGGTTTTTCCAATAATCAGCAACCATTATTAGACACTTAATTCCAGCTTTTTTTGATTGAATTCAAATTACATAGAACATAGAACATAGAACATAGAAGAATACAGCGCAGTACAGGCCCTTGGGCCCTCGATGTTGTGCCGATCCAAGTCAACCGCATTGCTGTGAGTCTACAGTCACATAAAGAACTACAGTTTCCTTCCCTAAAGGACACTGTGAACCAGATGGGTTTTTCCAATAATCAGCAACCATTATTAGACACTTAATTCCAGCTTTTTTTGATTGAATTCAAATTACACTATCTGCCAGGTTGGGATTCAAACCCAGGACCCCATAATATTGCCTGGGTCTCTGAATTAACATTCTGGCAATAATATCATTAGGTCAACACCGCTACCGCTCCCCCCCCCCCCCAAGTTGGAGATGGGGAGATTCTGTTGGCTGGCAGGTTACCCAAAAAAGTCAGAATCCCTTCTATTATTGGCACAAGACCACTGGGTACACCTGCCTTTAACACCTTTCACTCACAGGTAAAATCCGAGCACAGCTGGGAGTAGCCCTCAAGTGGCTATCAATTGGCCCACAGGCAGGTGGATCACTCAACAACACTCCCCACCCCACCTATCTCCACTGGAGGTAAAATACTAGAGAACAGACAGCACACATGCTGCCATAGTACAGCATTTTCCTCACCCACTCCTGGTACCAAAAGACTAAATTCCGGGCCATTCTACCTTAAATTTAGTTCCAGATATGATGGTTTGAAAAAGACATTCAAACATGGTAATGTGAAGAGTCATGGTCTCTAGCATTAGGGGGACTGACTTGCAAGGAAGGACCAGCATTTAAAGTAAACTACTGCAAATGATTGAGATATGAGATAAAAAGACAAATGGCGGAGGAGGCTTGAGGGGCCAATTTCTTCTGGTTTTAAAGCGCTGGAAAATCTCAGTGGGTGGGCGGCACGGTGGCCCAGTGGTTAGCACTGCTGCCTCACAGCGCCAGAGGCCCAGGTTCAATTCCCGCCTCAGGCGACTGACTGTGTGGAGTTTGCACGTTCTCCCCGTGTCTGCGTGGGTTTCCTCCGGGTGCTCCGGTTTCCTCCCACAGTCCAAAGATGTGAAGGTCAGGTGAATTGGCCATACTAAATTGCCCGTAGTGTTAGGTAAGGGGTAAATGTAGGGATATGGGTGGGTTGTGCTTCGGCGGGTCAGTGTGGACTTGTTGGGCCGAAGGGCCTGTTTCCACACTGTAATGTAATCTAATCTAATTTGTGGAGACAGAAACAGAGTTAATGTGCCAAGTTCAATAGGACTCTTCGCTATGGGGGTTTGGTGTCAAAAGCCTTGACCAGTATGGACTCACAGAAACATGGAACAAACATTATAGTTTAGGGGTGACGTTTCAAGTCTAACTGACCCTTTGTCAAAGCTAAAAAAAGGGGAGAAATAGGGAGGTATTTATACGAGGCTGAGAGAAGGTGAGTCATGGCTCCAGAAGCAAAGGTAGCAATAAAGAGGTGATAATGACAGTGCATAGAGAGATTATAGGAGATTAGGAGCTGTGAATGACCAAGGCTGAAGCCAGTGCTGTGTGACCCTAGCACCAGGAAAACAATACTTTATCCTGGATTCAAGCCACAGAAATGTCTGTCAGTTTCTGTAGCCACTAAATCTCCAATCAGTATTGCTGTTCCAATCTTCTTTGTACCCCATCCCCCCAGAAAAAGCCCTAGTAAAACTACCTCATCCCCCAGAACAAACCCTAGTAAAACTGAACCAGCTATGGTGCCATGAACTTGGCTTTACCACACTCTCCAGATGAACCACCACTTCCAGCCATGTTTAGAGCAAAGTACTGCTTGGAGATTGTGATGTACTCAGGAGAATCCTGCACATCACAGCTATTTCTTCTTGACTGCCTGGTAGTCAGCCATTCACTCTGTCGCTACAAACTCTCAGGCTTAGTGATACCTCAGTCACAGGCAGAAAGTCTATTAATAGTTGAATAGTAATATGACTCAAATTACATTAAACTTCATCAGAGTTCATCAAAAATTAGATGCAGAGCCAATTTTACAATTTCAATATAATGTATGACACATGAAAATCACATCATAAAACAGAAAATGTAATGTTAACTTTTTCAGCTATTTATTAGCTGAAAGTTCTGAACATATATTGGTTGATTGAGTAATAATGTTATTTTTTCACTCTCATATCAAATTCACAAACCCATCCCCAAAAGAAAAACACATTGGATATGTGAAGATGCAGACCTGGAAGCAAATAAATAGGAAGTTCTCATTTTTAAGCTCTGGTTGTGGAATAATGGTAGCTCTGGGTATATGCACCCTTTCCCCATTTTAAATGCAGTGGCTCAGCTTTAAACATGCCCCAATTCCAGCCACCACACTCCTTGCCCTGCTCACGGTGAAGGTCCCAGGAGGATCAAGGACAGATTTTATTTGGCCAGAGTTAAGATGAAAAAAATTGTAATTACTTTGCTTGGGGTAGTCACAAACTAGTAGGAACATAATTTTCAAGTCTTCCTTTGACTAAAATGCTGTTCCAGAAGACTGGAGAATTGTAAGTGTTGAAAAGGTTTTTAAAAAAGAATGTGAATGTAAGCCCTGCAACAACAGTTGAGTCAGTTAAAATTGATGGTGGGGATGCTCCTACTAATGATAAATAAGGGCAAATTTAATTTTCATTTAAACAAAAATGGGTTAGTTAAGAAAAATCAGCGTGGAATTGTTAAAGGTGAATTATGAATACCTATATTTTTTGATGAGTTGGGAGATGGTTGGTGAGGATAATGCTGTCGGTGTGGTGTACATAGACTTCCACGAGACATTTGACAGAGCACCATACAACAGATTTCTGAGTAAAGTCACAGCACATGGAATACATGGGATAGTAGCAACATGGATACAGATTTGATCAAATGACAGAAAGAGGGTGTAGGAGTTCTGTGACAGGAAGAACATTAATACTGGAGTTCTTTCAAGATCAGTTTTAGGAATTCTGCTCTACCTGATATGTATTAATGACCTATACCTTAACAAACAATGCAAAATTTGAAAGTATTGTGAACTGTGAGTAAGGTAATGTTGAATTTCAAAACGTAAAAATAAGGTTCGGCAGATTGGATGGGCAAGTATCAAATGAAATCCAATAAAGATGAGTGCAAAATGATAAGATCAGCCATGATTTTCTTGAATGGTGAAGCAGACTCAAAGGGCTAACTGGCCCATTTCTGCTTCAAATTTCTTTGTTGTGTGCGTATTGTTTTGGTAGAAAGAACATCAGAGACAAAACAAAGGGTACAATACTAAGGGTGGTGGAACAGGAGGGACAAGAGTCGATAGGTGCATGCATCATGGAAGATGGCAAGAAAAATTGAGCAATTAGTTTGAAAAGCATACAGCAACTATATTATTAAGGGCATCAAGTGACAAAAGCAAGGAATTATGCTAAAACTTGGATAAAACACTGGTTCGGCTTCAACTGGAGTACAGGGGTATTCAAAATCATAAAGGACCTGGATAAAGCAGAGAGACAGAATTTCAATGGGTGAAAGGATTGGGAACCTGAGGGTTCATAAGGTAGTTGGCAAAAGAAGTAATGGCGAGGTGAGGAAATACATTCTCACTCAATGAGAGATGAGAAACTGGAATAGAATGAGGATTTGAGAGAGTGGTGGAGGTAGAATCCCCTGCAGGGATTCTTCTTTATTGGGTCAAGCGAAGCATTCAGGAGGGAACTGGACTTTTATCAGAAAAGGAAGAAAAATGAGGTGCAGCACTGGATTAACTGGTCCTTCAGAAGAACAGCACAGACATGACAGGCTGAATGGTCTCCTTCTGAGCTGTAATCATTCTTTCATTGTTTGGTTCTGTAAGGTGCTTTGGTCTCAGGATTTAACAGGAACCATTGGACTGTCAGATACTCCAATCAAAAGTACCAGATTAAGGAAGTATTTGTGTGATTCAGCTGTAAGAGTGTAAATTCAGTTCAATTTAGAAGTTCCTCTTTCTTTTCCTTCCTTCCAGTCCATATTAGGTCCCCATATTAAGCAGGGCTGAGGAGAGGCTGACGCTCATAGTTTCGGTTTTCTCACATTATGTGTTCCATGAAGTCACTTATGCACTCATTGGCTTTTTTTCTGTTCTGGAAACCCCTGGTGAATTTCCACAATCCCTTTGACATCAACCAAAAATGCAAAGAAAATACAGAGAAACCACAAGGCACAAAAAACTGAAATAAAACAGAAAATACTGCAGGTGCACAGCAGGTCGATCTTGATGAAAGATGGCCTTTTAATACAATCACTTGCCTTTTATCTTCCAAATGCTGACAGACTTTATCTGTGACTTCCGAAAGATCAATTTTGATGTAAAATATGGGAGATTGTCATATCATTGTTTTAATATGGCAGTCTAAACTAACATCAGAAGCAAGATTAAAATCCTAATTTCTAGTTATTAGGTTATATTCTCTTTGAATTTAATCCTCTGATTGAAACCTCCATCTCCCAAAGGATTCATTGTTGTCCAGACAATAATCCTCTGGTGGATTATGCTAATCATCTTTCTCCTATGTCAGGGCGAATAGTGTGTGTCAGGAGGCATTTTAACCAAAGACTGGGTGGGGGAGTGAATCCCATTCTCAACCCATATGCTCAAATTCTACTCTTGTCTTAATTCCCCCCAAGTGAAATGCTATGGGATTACCAGATAGCAAACATGACTAGAAATTTAACAATTCCTTCTCACACTACTGAGGGCAAATGTGTCACCAGAAAAATCACACAACAGACACTCTACAACGACCAGAAGGAAACTACGGGCTTTCAGGATCTATTCACTGCTGTACCACATGGTGTGGTGTATTTTTCCAAGGAGCCATTGGGATTATAATGATGAATCTCAGCTGTCCTGATGCTGCTGAGTCTAAAACTGTTAAAAACTCAGGCGTATCATTATTTGTAACTTATCTCAGCTCAGTACTGAGCTGCTGGGAGTTTGCAAAGGGAAAGCAAGATCCGGTGGTCCTCCTTGGACAAAGGTCCGAGTGTTAAATGGAGAATGGCACGTTTAAGTGAGGAGGCGCGGTCTCCTTTATGGAACCTGTTAACAGGCCATTTGAAATGGAAATACAGTAGGCTGCATCCTGAAAGGCCAAGCTGTAACAGGATAACCACATGAACCGACACAAGATATGTTCTGCAAGCTATTATATCAACTCAGAGGGCGGGTGTATGGCTAGACTTTAAATTCGATTCATACCAAGTCCCTCCAGTCAACGCGGTTTCACCAGCAAGTGATACTTAAGTGACGGTAACCTGAGATTCCCTTCAAGTATTTGTTGGGTTATTCGTCCGAATTAGCCAATCGGAGCATCAAAATGGAGCTCAGCATCATTTTCACTGGCATTTTACTTAATCGCGCGTACTCACACACAGACACACATTTAGACAGACACACAGACACAGACTAACGAGCAGTAATGAATGTTGCTTACAGTGGCACCATCCTAAATGACAGCACCAGTGCCGTTTGAAGCATTTGCCATGGCTGTGGGTGGCACAGATGGAGAGGCTGTCACAGGGCTGGAAGTCTGGCCTTCCCGCGCAGTTCCGAGCCATCGCCTGAGCTTCGTCCACCTTGTCGCTCTTCAGAGTCTTCTTCACATCAGAAGCCATCGTCCCGTCTGAGAGCGTTGGTGGGTGGGGTGGGCTAAGACAAATCCAAGCTGGCAAAATCTCAATCCAGGAGCAAACTTCAATCGGGCAGAAAAGTTGGATATTTCAGTCGTCTTTGGAGAGTTCTGAGGGGGTGGGGGTGGGATTGCACAGGGATGGATAAAGAGGGGAGCTGGGGTGGAGTTGAGGGTGGGAGGAGAGTGTGGCAGATCGCCGTTTTGCAGGAGATTCAAAGGAAGGGGTAGAAGGTCTCTAGAAGCCCCAGTGATCCTGACCCAGGATTTAACTAGAAGCGGGTCCTCCTGGAGCTCTCTGCATCTGCTGCTCCCACACCAAGTAACCACCAGGGAAGTGCCCCATCGTTTCCTTTTCGGCAGGGTTGGGTGGGGGGGGAGGGAAAGACGTCTCCAGATGTTACTCCAGTTGTGGAGCACAGGATCGAATCTCTCCACAGTAGAGGGAGGGGTGGTCTTGAGGATCACAGACTGGGGAAGAGAAGGAAATGTAGAGAGCGGAAAAAAAAACGCCACGTCAGAACAGAGTTGAGAACCCTCCTCTCTCTCTCTCTCTTTTTCCAATGAATGATGCTGAGGTCGGCTCTAATCCCTTCCCCCCCCCCCCCACCCCAGTGCGGTCCCAGAGCAGAAGTCCCGAGCTGCAACTCCCTGAGCCAATGCGATGCGAAGCACCCAAGTCTCCCGTTCGATCCTCCCGTCCCCAGCAACTGAACTGCAAAGACTTTTTCACCGCATCACCATAATTTATTGCAGCATTTAAAAAAAAAACCGCACCGATCTCCTTGCCGAACGCTATAGAGAGTGCAAACTTAAATTATGGTCCCCTTCAGAGAAAAATAAACCGCGATATCCCTTTATCTTGCGGTGCTGGCGGATCAGCACTTTGCTTTTTCCAAACTGGGGAGGATTTGCATTCAGTTTTCCGCTTCACTGGAGAATCCTGCCCAGATCCCGCGCTCTTCTGCTACAGTTTTTTTTTAGATATTTTTAAGTCACTTGTTCTAAGCCTCCTTGACTGTCTCGCTATGATGTAAGTGGCACGAAGCAGCAGCAAGCTGTGGAAAGGCAGTCACTTAAAATAATTTTTTTTTGTTTTTTTTTAAAAAAAGAATGAAAGGAGAGACGGGCGTTGGGCGCGTTACTAAAATGACTGTCAAAGATTCCAGTCTCGGTCTTAACATCTGGAGCAGCCAGATCCGCCTCGCAGCCCTGGCAGCATGCCCACTTTCCTCCCATCGTCTGGCTTGCGTCTAAATATCACCTGACCCGTCCCCAATCCCCTCCGAACTTGAGAACCAAAGCTAAACTTCTCCCGACAATGCCAGTGATGGTGACCCGTGCGGCTGTTTTGAGAAATCTGTGCAGGGCAAGAGAGTCTGTCATGAGAGCGGAGTTGATTGTATTTGGTTTCCTGCCAATGTGCAACCCTGTGATAAGCTGTTTCCTTATACTGTATACATTTAAAATTCAGCTTTCACAGTACAGGCAAGTGGAGGAGAGGGTTGAAATTATTCCCCTGTTCAAGCTCCTCAGCTGTTCATCGTTTAATAGGAAACAAACACAAAACCGAATATGTGTTTCTTCCTTCGTGCATTGAGCACAAATCAGGTTTGCAGTTTGTTCTTTCATCTTCGGGAGGCGTTCCTTGTCTCATTGGACATTTCAAAGTTGCAAATGCATGCAGATTTACAGTCGATTTTCAACGGGAACCGAGTTCCTGGAGGAAGCTGATCGTGATGATGGACTGGCTTCAGGACTTTCCCAGAATTCTTTTATATCCCTGGATTTGACCTCAGTTTCTTAACGTTTTCGATTGTCAGGAAATTGTGTAATTGCTGCTGGATAATACCCCCTGGGGGTCATGATGCTCAGCGGCAGTCTGATTACAGGGGACAGGCTCAGCAAGCCAGCAGTTCTACTTTACCTGTCTTCCATCGTGTTTGTGTATATGCCCACACCAGCTTGGATTCCTATGTTTCGTAAAATATCACAAGCACATTAAGGGATAAAATACTGAAACTCTGGAACTTTAAAAACTGTAACCTGAGGAATATATTTAATAATTGCAAACCGTTACAACAAATCTTGATTGTAGTTGGCTTGTGATGCAGAGTGATGCCAACAGATGTTTTATTAAAAAACTTCCTGCATCAGTTGAAGTTACCATGAAGGACTCTCCTCGATCTCTCCCCTTGCCTTAGGCCTGGTGACTCACACTAAACCACCCCACTGGTCATCTCTGTCAAGATTATTAGATTACTTTAGATTAGATTAGATTACTTTACAGTGTGGAAACAGGCCCTTCGGCCCAACAAGTCCACACCGACCCGCCGAAGCACAACCCACCCATATCCCTACATTTACCCCTTACCTAACACTACGGACAATTTAGCATGGCCAATTCACCTGACCTGCACATCTTTGGACTGTGGTAGGAAACCGGAGCACCCAGAGGAAACCCACACAGACACGGGGAGAATGTGCAAACTCCACACAGTCAGTCGCCTGAGGTGGGAATTGAACCCGGGTCTCTGGCGCTGTGAGGCAGCAGTGTTAACCACTGTGCCACCGTGCCGCCCACGAGAGAGCAAGTGAGCAGTCAAGTGAGAGAGCAACCCCATGGCCATATTTAGCTCTAGTTCTGTACTTAACTTTTAAGATCAACAAATTAAATAGGCAAATCTGGTAAATGAACAATTTACAAACCATAGAATTCAGAGTTAGTAACTCAAAGGTTTGTGAGTTTCAGAGCCCCAGGTCAGAACTAGCATTGAATATTTTTAAGTTTATCATGAGCCTATAACAAAGTGTGACATCTGAAGTGTAGCATACATATGCCGGGTGCAAGGTTTTGAAGAAGAGTCAGATCAGACTGCACACAGTTTCTGTCTTCACAGATGCTGCCAGGCCTGCTGAGTTTCTCCAGCATCTTCTGTGTTTATTTCAGATATTCAGCACCTGCAGTATTTGTAATCTATCTCTTTATATGAACAATTTAAATGCAATGTACAAATTGTATGGCAACTGAGTTTGCAGGGTTGTTGGTGCATTCCTGGTTGAATGTTTAGTGGAGGTGTAGAAGGAAATTAAACGAGGACCTAATGATGTTGGGCTGAATTTTCTGGTAGATGCCAGGATCCCAATTGGCAGAGCTATGTGATGGACCTGAATTTGCCTTTGACTTCAGCTCACCCACTGGTGAGACCTTCCAGGAGGTAGCTGCCTAGCTAGTTGCCTCTACATTCCTGACCCAATTAAGGACAGGCAACATGTTCCTAAGGCTGTAGCCCTACCCGCAGGGGTGACACTGCAGGCAGGTGAGTACAAGGGCACCTCAGCGTGGAGATGCTGACAAATGCCTGCTGCGGAGTCATCAGATAAAGGGGCCCAAAGCTGGCAGAGTAATTGAGATGGAGGAGAATTCCCTTGGCAGGAGTAATACAGGATGTTGTGGCTGTCCCTGATCCTGTTGGTCATTGGGGCAGGGAATCTCTGGTCTGGTAGGATCCTGACCTGTTGCTACAAGGCAGTCTTCATGAGCTGGGATCTCTGCCCTTAGCAGAAGGCCATGTCAGGGTCAAATGGCTCTTAAGTGGTCCTTAATTGGCCACCTATAGGAGCAAGCTGTTTTTTCTGGTCCCAGCCTCCCTTAAGAAAAGCCACTGGAATTCCTGAAGCAATCCCAATGCCTTGCGCTGTCTTTTTGATTTGATTATCTTTATTGCCTCTTCAGAAAAAGGAGAACGAGATAGATATCCTTTTCAGGAAACTGCTCAAGATGATGCAGAGAATTTGCTGAGAAATGCTTCTCTCATTTAACCAATCATTCCCCATCCCTCACACTCATGACCGTTACCAGGGAATCAGGAACATTCTAGTCATTATTTTAGGATCCCTAGGTATAACAAGAAAGAAAGCTGCTGTCCACTTTTTTACAAGGACTGTGAAGTCATAGGGAATGCACCTGTATTGGAATTCATATTTGTTTAGATTAGGTTCCCTGCAGCGCGGAAACAGGCCATTCAGCCCAACCAGTCCACACTGACCCTCTGAAGAGTAACCCACTCCGACCCATTTCCCTCTGACTAATGCACCTAGCACTATGGGCAATTTAGCATGGCCAATTCATCCAACCTGCACATCTTTGGACTGTGGGAGGAAACCAGAGCACCCGGAGGAAACCCACGCAGACACAGGGAGAATGTGCAAACTCCACACAGGCAGTTGCCCGAGGCTGGAATCGAACTTGGGACCCTGGTGCTATGAGCCACCACTAAGCCACTGCGCTGCTCCCAACAGACATGTTTAACAGACATATTTGTTGAATTGGGCCCTTGTCAGCTAAAATCCAATAGCAACATAATGAAATGAGTTGCATAAGGATTCACTTTCATCAAAGACATCAAAACGAAATAGTAAAGGGGGCGAGAAAAATTCACAATTAAAACAGACAGTTTACATACAAGTTGCTGTTTTGACTTGCATACTTGAATCTTGTTTGATTTCAGCTTTAAAAAGGGATTCTAAGGTTGCTGTGGAATATATATTATCTCAGTTCAGTCTGTTAGAATAACAATGTCACACAGGAAGGAGGCTCATCTACATTAAGAAATGGAAATGCAATGTGAATTGAGCAGGCGACTCACTGTGAGCCATTGCTTTGATAATGCCACTCATTATGGAAATGAAACAAGCAGGTTTTAACACCGGGAGTGCAGCATATACAGTAACATTTCCCCCTACTCACAGCAAGACAATCATGTTACTGCCAATGCACTTTTTATATGGATTGGATATATACAGGGAGGAGTGGTCTAATTGAAATTGATGCCTCATTCTCATATCCATAGGCTCTGTCTCCTGTTTAGATTAGATTAGATTACTTACAGTGTGGAAACAGATGGCCAATTCACCTGACCCGCACATCTTTGTGACTGTGGGAGGAAACCGGAGCTCCCGGAGAAAACCCACGCAGACACGGGGAGAATGTGCAAACTCCACACAGTCAGTCGCCTGAGTCGGGAATTGAACCCGGGTCTCTGGCACTGTGAGGCAGCAGTGCTAATCACTGTGCCACCGTGCCGCCCACAAATGGGTGAAATTGGAATTGTACATTTTCTGACCTGTTTGGGGGTAACAGGCAAAATTTACATTTTTTGTTGCCATTTTGTGTGACAGTGATTAATTTCCACCCCATAATGCCAACAGCCCATGCTTCTAATCTCTTCCAAAATTTATTTCCATTGACGCCCAAGGCTACTACTTCACTATCATCTGTTCTACACAGATTGTACACATCACTAAACACTTCTGCTAAATGCAAACTCCAGAATAAAAGAAATGCACCAGGAGCGCAACATCGAGCAGAGAGACATGATTCGCATTTTACACTGTGACAAAGACTGGTTATCACTCACTGACCAAAACCTTTGCTGCTATCCTAACAGCTGATGGAAAAAACAAATCACTGATAATGAAAAAATGGACATAAGTACTTTGTCAAGCTCCTCAACCGAGATTCCGACATCTCAGCAAATTCTTTGCATCAGCTTGAGTAGTTTCTTGAGAAAGGACATCTATTTCTTTCTCCTTCCACTGAATAGCCAATAAAGATAATAAACTCAAACAGTGCAAAGCCCTTCTGCCCTGATGACATTCCAGCCATGATCTCTATTAATACAAGACTTGCTAACAAATTTATTGCTCGGAGATGCCAGTGTTGGACTGGGGTGTACAAAGTTAAAAATCACACAACACCAGGTTATAGTCCAACAGGTTTAATTGGAAGCACCTGATGAAGGAGCGTCGCTCCAAAAGCTAGTGTGCTTCCAATTAAACCTGTTGGACTATAGCCTGGTGTTGTGTGATTTTTAACTTTATTGCTGTCTTCAAGAGTATTTGGAGTCAGGAAAGTGTTCCATGGAACCGTGAAAATGATAATATAGTCCACATTTGGAAGCAGGAAGAATCCAAAAATGTGTGTGGCATTAATTGAGGAACAAATTTTCATATAGTCAGGAACAATCCGCAAGAGTCCTTTGAAGCTATCTATTAGATGATGTTCCCTCTGGAATCAATGCTTGGGATCGCCTTTGAACAACTTATGTAATGTTTGGAGAGAGACAGCTACAAGTATAAAGAGCAATATCAGAAATTATATATGCTGCTCATAAACCTACCTATGACACTTGGTTTGCATCTCAGAAATAGAACCAAGCTTGTCAAAATCTTCTGCATACTTCATAATGGCTTGATTAGACTTGTTTGTGCCCATAGAGCTTTAAGCAGCATAAAACAAAGATTTGTCATGACTCCCAAACTCTTTTTTCTTTTTGTTGCAATGCTTAAGAAAGCTACCAGAGGTATGTCTGCAAGCATCAACATTAAGTTCTGTTCACAGAAGATGTTCAACTGACCAATCTCTCCAAACTGTGCAGAATAATTGAATAGCTTCTCTATGCAAATGATTGCCCTCAACAAGGAAGAAATCCAGACTATGGCAAACAAATTCTTGAGTGATGTCCAAAACATTGATCTCCAAATGGGTATCTTCAAGAACAAAATTATGGCTCAGACAGTACCAGGCACAGGCTATAAAAAGTCCCAGACAAAATCAAACTGACAATACAAATCTCAATATTGCAAAAAAAAATTCCAATTGCTTATTTTTTCGCTGTTTAGGAATACCTTTATTGATGAAGGGAATAAGTGAACACATTCCAAAAGCATGTTCTGCCTTTGGCTGACTCCATGATGGTGTTCAGAAGCAGTATTGAACAAAACTGAAGACTAGAATCAAAATTTACAAGGCCATTGTCCTTGCCATCCTGCTGCATGGCACGGAATTCTGAGTCTTCTAGATACACCACATCAAAGCCCTGAAACACATCTAACAAAGATATTTGAGTTCCATCATGGTAGGAAAAAATCCCGAACAATGAGACCCTTCACTCAAAATTCAACTAAGATAGACAGGTCATATCTTCCACATGGATGATTACAGAATCCCCAAACATATCTTCTGTGGGGAACTGTCTCAGTGAAATATCATTAAGGTGATCAGTACAAACAACACAATAACACCTTAAAAAGAAACCTTGCAAACACCTGGATTGTAGACCACTTATATTAGGAAAACACTGCAGCCACCCAGACCATGTGAAGGCAAACACTGAAGCTTGGTTCAGGATGCTGCGAGTACCATCTGTACCAAACTCATCACATTCAGCATACTCAGTAGAAAGTCAGAGGTAGTGCAGCTGCATATTTGTGCCAAGGACAGATAAAAGCAGTGAGTGCTGCCAATTCTGAGGGTGTCCATTGCTGATCCAGTCTGGGATAGTTCAGTTATGAAAGGATGCACTGAAGCTGACAAAGTCACCCACGAGTTGAACATATCCAAGTGATGAGTAGTCTGTCATCAGATCGCACAAAGCCCATTATGCCCATGTGCAGATGCTTTAATGTAAGATCATATCAATTAAGGGTGGGAGAAGGCCATAAACCTTTAAGATTGCCCTGCCACTTAATAAGTCCCTGACTGATCCTAGTTCTTAATACCACACCAGATTTTCGAATCCCTTGATTTTCTTAGATTTCAAAAGTTAATCCATCTCAGCTTTGAATGTGCTCAACAAAAGATCATTCACAGATTACAAGGTTTGAGAATTCCAAAGATAGAAAACACTCAGTAGATAAATTTCTTCTCTCCTTCTGAAGTATCTGCCCCTTATCCTGAGACTTTGTGACTTGTTCCTGCTTAGGTTGCAGTTAATAAATGTGGCTTAGTTTCTGATTTTTAATTGAGGTATGATTACTAGGGTCAATTATGAATCCTTGAGTGTTCTGGCTTTGCTATTTTCTCTTCCTAAGACAAAGTATGATGGACAGGAAATACACGATAAATATATTGTTATACATATCCTCAATATATTGGACTTTAAATAAAGTAAAAACTGTATGCTCAATCTCTTTAATGTCCATCAAATATCACTCTATCTAACAACTGAGTACAGGATTTCAATGTCCACCACTGGCGGCACAAATTTCAGTTATCATACCTTTTAACTTTACAATTCTGGTTCTAAAGTCTTCCACTTACTACTCCTTTCCAAACCTTCAAAAGTTTCCTTCAAACTTACTTCAGACATAATGCTTTGCATTGCCCCAACATCTTATCTTCTTCTCAATGTGTCATCCTCCTATGAGTGCTCTGAGGAATGTGCTGCGCAAAATGAAATTGTTGCTAATGGAATGATCAGTAGAGGCTTTCTAATCATAATCCTCCACACATTTCAGTAAGGAAAGGGTCATTCGGATCTATGTGCCTACTCTAGCACTTTGAACGAGTTATCCATTCAGTCCCATAGCCTCTGTCCCAACCATTCATTCCTAAGGAACTGCAAGCTTGTCTTTTCCAATTACCTGTTGACAATTAGTATTGAATCTGCTGCTCTCTACCAGGTGAGACTAAGGAGACTGGGCCTATTCCATAGAGTTTGGAAAAACGAGAGATAGTCTAATGAAGCACAGAAAGTCCTTACAGGGTTTGACATGGTAGATACAGGAGAGATGTTTCTCCTGGTTTGGGGTGGGGAGAAGTGGTTATTGAGTCTAGAAGCAAGTGACAGAGTCTCAGAATAAAGGTAGGCCATTTAAGTCTGAAGTAAGGAGCAATTTCTTCACTCAAAGGTAAAGTCAATCCTTGGAATTCTCCACTCAGAAGAGTTGTGGAGATTCAGTCATTTAGTACATTCAAGACAGAGAATGATAGTTTTCTACATATCAATGATATCAAGGGATATGGGGTAATGCAGGAAAATTGTTGAGGTTGAAGATTAGCCAAAATCTAGTTGAAAGGCAGAACAGACTTAAGGGGCCAAGTAATCTGTGCTTGCTCCTGTTTCCTGTGTTCCTACCATCCCTTCAGATAATGGATTGAAGAATACATGATCTGGGGGAAAAAAATCCTCATGTGCGTCCCAGTTATTAAAACACAAATCAAAATGATTTTTGTTAACAGTAAATAAGAAAAGTAGCTGCATTTGCAAAGTACCAATTTGATTCTTGTTATATTCACGGCTGAATTAATGTTCAGAAGTTGACGGTCTCCTCTGCAGTAAGATTTGAGACCTGATTGCGCTGACTGCTTGTTACCAGGTTTCCCAGATAAATGCAGCTTTGTAGATGATAGTTTACTTGACATAGTGATTCTTGTTCATATGATATCACACTTACGAGAAATCTGGTTTGTGGATTAGATAAGAGAAGACTTTAGGGATGCTAGCGATTCAATAAGTGAGTAAAAAGCGCCCTCTGTCGTCTGTTCATAGTCAATTCCAGACAGGCGTTGAAATAAAACATCATCACATTCTCCTGACACATGAAAAATATTTATCTATCCTGCTACTTTTCAATACTTGAACTCCAACCAACTGCCTTGGTATTATGTCCCTTGGTGGCCTTCATTAACAAAAATCTATATGTTTTTGATGTAAAATCGTTAGTTTTTTTCCGTACTTTAACTGGATTCCTGAAACTTAAGGCTCCAAGGATACTTAAAATTGAGGTGAGATCTTCTCTTGCAAGTGATCTGATACTTACAAATAATCAGATGAATTAGGAGCAGGAGTAGGCCATTTGGTGACTCAAGCCTGCTCAGCTATTCAATAACATCATGGTTGAAATGTTTGTGTGGTAAGTTCCATATTCCCACCTAACATCCCCTTAAACGTGATAAGTTTTGATCCTCTTGTCTAACAAGAATCTACTTACCTCAGAAGTTGAATGACCTTGGCAAAGCCTAAACTGAGCATCATTGATCAGGAGTTGTTTTTTATTTAGTCATTTGTGGGATGCATGTGTCACTGGCTGACCAGCATTTATTGCCCATCCCTCGTTGCCCTCGAGAAAGTGGTGGCGAGTTGCCTTCTTGAAGTGCTGCAGTCCATTTGCTGTGTGTTGGCCCACAATGCCATTGTGTTATTGTTCAATAATTGCTGCTTGATCACATTGCTAATGTCATCTTCCATCATTTCACTTGTGATCAAGAGGAGGTTATGAGGCAGAAATTGACTAGGTTGGTTTTTGTCCTACTTTTTGCGTACAAGACATACCTAGGAAATTATTTACATTGCTTGGTTGATGTCAATGTTGTAACCATTCTGGGACAGGTTGAGTAGGGGAGCGGCAAATTCTGGAGCACAAATCTTCAGTACTATAGCCGGAATGTTGTCTTTGTGGTGTCCAGTACCTCCAGTCATTTCTTGATATCATGTGGAGTGAATTGAATTGGCTGAAGACTGGCAGCTGTGATACTGGGAACCATTGGATGTAGCCGGATCCTGGGATGTAATACCTGATGCATGCTAACTCAGATATATTCGGGTGTGCCTAGTGGTCATCTTTAACAAGCATTAAACCCATCTTCTATGCTACCATAATTTAAGTTTACCTCTGAAAATTGTGAGAGAAACTGACTAAGACAGAAGTGAGAAAGGAATCTTGAAAGACATCACTGGAGGCTGCCAGCATAAATGTAAGTCTTTTGCCTTTTCATGCTGCCTTGCACTGGAGCCAGAATGGATAAAAAACCTCTTTTCTTGGTTCCCAACAAAACTGTGAGTTACTGACTCCGCTGCAAATGAGTCCAATGAAAATTAGCAGATTGCCTCAGGCAAATGCAGCTCACTAGAACTACAGAGGAGAGGCCAGGCATCTGAATTTAGCCATCCTACATCTAGAATTCACTATGAAAACAAGTGGACCATTTTGAACCTAAACACGGACCTCAAATTTCTCCACTGTATATTCTTCTCTACTGTTCTGACACAATGAAAGTTAAAACAGAATTATTTTGCCATGTGCAAAAATATAAAACAAAAATTACAAATTGCATTGGAAATTTGCCATTATGCAGGAGTCCTGTGCTAGGTGCTAATTAAATTCTGCAAAGCATTAGTACTTCTGCAGAACTGAGACAACGTCAGAGTTCCTGTTCATCATTACTAATAGTTTGCATCATTAGGTTGGATCTTTCTGCTGGCAGTATCATTACTGTTGGCAAAATTCAGCTGAAAAAAGTGCTAAAAATAGTTGGATATCACTCCCTGATGGCTCTTGTCTCATCTGCTTTGCAATTATAGTTCTACTGGGCTTGATATCCATTCTGTTCATTTTTACTACTTTGAACGAGATTGGAATTATTTATGCACTCAGCATGTAATGAAGGCAACACATGGGTTTTATTCCAGATGAGGGATGATAGTGGATGTGAATCAAACTTATTTGTTCTTCTGTCTATTATAAGCTAGTGCCAAAATCACAATTTTAAAATAAAAGCTGAACAGCATCAAATGCAATTTTTCATTTTCCAGATAGTGTTAAATGAGTAATTTCATAATTAATGCTTCCAGTCCTTTTTTAACATTCAGTTAATGATTAACACAATGTTTTTGTGATTTCTATATCATACCATGGGAGAAACCCTTTGTGCAATTAAATAATTAGCAGAAACAATGAGTGGAATTATCTGTTTTGCAAATTAAATGTGGTATCAGGCCTAAAAATAGGAGCTACTGCTGCTTGGAGGCGGGACAGGTTGTCTCCAACACAATTGCATTCTTCTCAGTTTATTGTGTATGTATGCACGAATCGAACAAAATCCTATGGGTCAGGCAAGAAGGATGTTCTGACAACTGTGAGATTCCCCAAGCTTCAAATTCCAGGTACAATATTTAAGAGGCATGCAGACAGAACTTCATTCTCTGCATGCCAAGGGCATGGCTGAATCCTTGTTCTTGACTCCCACTCACTCTTAGAGTCATAGAGATGTACAGCACAGAACCACACCCTTTAGTCCAACTTGGCCATGCCGAATAGAAATCCTGAAAAAGTCTAATCCCATTTGCCAGCACTTGGCCAATATCCCTCTAAACCCTTCCTATTCATATACCCATCCAGATGCCTTTTAAATGTTGTTATTGTACCAGCCTCCACCACTTCCTCTGACAGCTCATTCCATACATGCGCCATCCTCTGTGTGGAAAGGTTTCCCCTGAGGTCCCTTTTAAATCTTTCCCCTCTCAATCTAAACCTATGCCCTCTAGCTTTGGACTTCCCGTACCCTGGAAAATAGACCTTAACTAATCACCTTATCCATGCCCCTCACAATTTTATCAACCTCTATAAGCAGCCCCAGCCTATTCAACCTCTCCCTATAGCTCAAACTCTCTAACTCTGGCAACATCCTAGTAAATCTATTTTCAACCCTTTCAAGTTTAACAACATCCTTCCTATAGCAGGGAGACCAGAACTGAATGGTATTCTAAAAATGGCCTAACCAATGTCCTGTACGGCCGCAACATGACCTCCCAATGCCCATATTCATTGCACTGACCAATAAAGGTAAGCAAACCAAATACCACCTTCACTATCCTGTCCACCTGCGATTCCATCTTCAATGAACTATGAACGTGCACTCTAAAGTCTCTTTGTTTGCCAACACTCTGCAGGACCTTACCATTAAGCGTATAAATTCTGTCCTAATTTGCCTTTTCAAAATGTAGCACCTCACAGTTATCTAAATTAAACTCCATCAGCCGATTCTTAGCTCATCAGCCCATCCCTGAGATAACCTTCTTCCCTGTCCACTACATGACCAATTTTGGTGTCATCTGAAAACTTGCTAACCATTCCTCCTATGTCCATATTCAAATCATTTGTATTAATGACAAAAAGCAGTGGACTAAGCACCGATCCTTGTGGCACACCACTGGTCACAGGCTTCTGTCTGAAAACAATCTTCCACCACCGTCTGTCTTCCACCTTCAAACTAATTTTGTATCCAAATGGCTAGTTCTCCCTGGATTCCATGTGATCTAACCTTGCTAACCAGTCTACTATGGACAACCTTGTCGAACATCTTACTGAAGTCCATATAGATAACCTCCATCACTCTGCCTGCATCAATCTTCTTTGCCATTACTTCAAAAAAACTCAATCAAGTTAGTGAGACAAAATTTCCCACATACAAAGCCATGTTGACCATCCCTTGCCTTTCCAAATACATGTAAATCCTGTCCGTCAGGATTCCCTCCAACAACTTGCCCATGTCGTAAGGCTCACCAATCTATTGTCCCCTGGCTTATCCTTACCACCTTTCTTAAATATTGGCAATACATCAGCCACCCTCCAGTCTTCTGGTACTTCACCTGTGGCTATTATGATACCAATATCTCAGAAAGTGGTCTAGCAATCTCTTCTCTAGCTTCCCAAAAAGTTCTGGAAACACTTGATCAGGTCCTGGGGATTTATCCTCTTTTATGCCTTTTAAGAAATCCAGCACCTCCAGCTCTGTAATACGGAGACTTTTCGAGATATCTCCATTTATTTCTTCAAGTTCTCTAGCTTCTATATCCTTCTCTATAGTAAACACTGATGCAAAATACTGGTTTAGTATGTCACCCATCTCCTGCAGTTCCATACATAGATGACCTTGTTGATCTTTAAGGGTCTCTTTCTGAGTTACCCTTTTGCCCTTAATGGAATTGTAAAATCCCTTTGGATCCTCCTTAACCCTTTTTGACAAACCTATCTCATGTCGCCTCTTTGCCCTCCTGTTTTCCTTCTTGAGTATATTCCTATTACCATTATACTCCATGAGGGATTCACTCAATCCTAGCTGTCCATATCTGCCATATGCCTCCTTCTTTTTCTTGACCAGAGCCTGAACTTCTCTAGTCATCCAATATTCTCTACACCTGCCAAACTTACTCTTCACATAACAAGAACATATTGCCCCAGATGCCCATTATCTCAGTTTTGAAAGCTTCGCATTTTCCAATCACCCCTTCATCTCTGAATAGCCTCTCCTAATCAACTTTTGAAAGTTCTTGCCTAATACCATCAAAATTTGTCTTATTTCAGTTTAGAACTTTAACTTTTAGATCAGGTCTATCCTTTTCTATAACTAGTTTAAAACTAATAGAATTATGATCACTGACCCGAAGGCGTTCCTCCACTGACACCTCAGTCACTTGCCCTGCCTTAGTTTTGCTCCTTCTCTAGTAGATACATCCATGTACTGAATAAGAAAATTTTCTTGTACACGCTTAACAAATTCCTCTCTATCCAAGGTCTTAACACTATGTCCCAGACTATGTTTGGAAAGTTAAAAACCCCTATCATTGTAATTCTTTTTGACAAATATCCAAGATTTCCTTACATATTTGTTTCTCAATTTTCCACTGACTATTGGTGAGTCTATAGCACAATCCCAACAAGGTGATTATCCCTTTCTTATTTCTCAGTTCTACTCACTGGACTGTCTCCCAGAATTATCATCCCTAAGTACAGCTGTGTTGTTACTCTTAATGAAAAATGCCATTCCACCTCCTCTCTTTCCCTCCTTTCTATCCTTCCTTCTAAAATCTATACCGTGGAACATAAAGCTGATAGCCCTGCCCTTCCCTGAGTCATGTTTCTTTATTAGCTATGGTATCCCAGTCCCATGTTCCCAAATTAACTTGAGTACATCTGCTTTACCTGTTAGGCCATTTGCATTGAAATAAATGCAGTTTAATTTATCAGTCTTACCTCATTCTCTGCCTTGCTCTTACCTGCCTTGACTATTTTATTTGCTCCTCTTCTCAACTGCCTCAGACTTATCTCTTTTCTCAGCATCTCTTTGAGTCCCGCTTCCTTACTAGTTTAAAGCCTCCCGAGTAGCACTAGCAAATCTCACTGCCAGGATATTGGTCCTCTTCCAATTCAGGTGCAATCCGAACTCCTTTCACAGGTCACTTCTACTCCAGAAGAGATTCAAATGATCCAAAAAGTGAATCCTTCTGTCTTGCCTTGGCTCCCCAGCCATGCATTCATCTGCTCTATCCTCCTTTTCCTACTCTCACTAACACATGGCGCCAGTAGTAGTCCAGATATTATTCCCTCAACAACCTATGTTTTTAACATCCTGGTTAACGTCCTTTATTTTCTCTCAGAACCTCATTCCTTTCTCTTCCTATGTCATTGGTCCAATGTGTACAATGACGTCCTGCTGGTCACATCCCCTTTGAGAATATTCTGCACTCTCCCCGAGACGTCCTTGACCCTGACACCAGGGAGGTAACACACCATCCTGATGTCTTGTCGTTGGCCTCAGAAATGTCCGTCTGTGCCCCCAAATACGAGTCCCTTGTCACAATCGATCACTTGGAACCTGACATACCCCGCATTACAGTAGAGCCTGTGTTGGTACCAGAAATTTGGATGTCAGTGCTACATTCCCCTGAGAGTCCATAATCCCCTAAATTTTCCAGCACTGCACACTTTTTTGAAATGGGGATAGCGAAAGGAGACTCCTGAACTACCTACCTCCCTCTCCTACCTTTCCTCGAGTTAACCAATGTACCGGTCTATTTCTGTGAGTTTTCTACCTTCCTGAAACTGCTATTCATCCCACTCTTGATTCTTAGAAGTTCTTTATTGTCCCTAACTGCCACTCCAACCAATCCATGTGATCCAATAGCACTTGCAACCAAACACATTACCTGCAGAATAATCATCAGGAACATTGAAATTCTTCCTAACCTGCACAACCAATAGGGAGAGCACATCACTCTACTAAAGGCCATTTCTGCACCTTAACCTACAGAACGAGAAGCTAGCATAGTCGTATTGCTCTAAAAACCCCAGTCTATGATAACTTAATACCTATGTTTTATATTAAAAAATTAATCAAGAGACAGATCTCAGTAAAACAAAAAAATAAAACCCTCACCATACACACTATTATAGATTTACAAACAAAATAACAGATGAAAATCTATAAGTTTTTAAGAGTTAAAAACAAATATTTTGTTGCTTCAGGCTTTGAAATTTGACACTCCCAGCTCTGAGTAGTTCCAATAATGAGTTCTCCAAGGTCAGCTGTGAAATTTCACTGCTTGTTTTTCTTGGGCAGAATTCCAATTTCCGGGGATGCTTGTCTTGTCACAGTAATTCATCTGTGAAAAGATTTCTGATGTGAGACAGAAAGTAGCTCTATGTTCCAGTAATACCTCATTTGAGATTCACCTGCAGGCCACCCAGGAGAGAAGGGATGTACTGACCCTGAGAGATGGCAACAGAGGCCATCCCAAAGGACAAGGTCAGCCAGGACTGAGGTCGCTGCAAAGGTCAGTGTCAATGGGCAGGTCAAGAGAACCTAGCTTTATGCTGCAATGGGTTGAATGATGTGTTGTGTCCCATCAGGTTAATTGTCTTGGTCAATTCAATGCTAATTCACAGTCCATGGTTTGAAACATTGCAAGTTTACCATTACAGAGGACTATCCCGTACAAAACTGGGTGCCAGGCATCTCCTCATTATGTTTCATATGCACTGAATATTTTTCAAATAATGGGAACTATCAATGTTGCATTATTTGTTCAACAGTATTTTAGCTCTCTCACAGCTGCAAGGATACACAGTGAAAATATAAAAAGAGCTATAACCCTCAGCAATCCATTGCACTAGACAACTCAAAAATCACAAAAGGTGGCTTTGTTCTGAAAACCTCAGAAGTACCTTATTTACACTTGTCACATGGTGCTTTATTGTTTCTCACCTATTCTAAATCTTTGATAAAACAGAAGTACCATTCATTCAGAACCCTTAACTCCTCAGGGGCCACATACAAACACAAATACTCATATTCACAGCTCTTCGGATTACCATCTCAACCTGTATGAGTGAATGCAGGGTAAATACACAAGCTAATATTTTTAACGCTTCTCTGTGCCTTCAGGATAAAACAATGCAAAGACAATGTGGACATATCCAAACGAAGGGGGAATGCCAGACCTCGGGCTCCTCAACCCCTTGGAGTGGCAGGCTGCAGAGCTGACAGGAGATCAAGGGGAAGGTGCTTGTGCTGAAGCGGAGAATCAATGTGTACCCCCATTTAGTGGACAGGTCTCCATGCAACTATTAACGTCTGCGCATGAAGCAGAGGCACCTTTTAAAACAGCTTTGGGTGAGGGTGATGGCTCACAATGATAACAAATCTGTATGTTTTTCTGTGCAAGCTTTGGGATCATTCTCCTCACCCAGGAGCAAAAAAGGAGATCACCATCCCCCAGGCCCATCTCTACCAGCACTGTCTCTGCAGAGGAAGAGTGGGAATGCTCAGAGCTCAGGAACACAAAGGTGTTCCTCAGCTTCTACCAGAATGGAGGTATTCACTTCAATGGCTAATGTACCTAAAGTAAACTCAGGATCATACGCCGGTGTGCACAGCAGCAAATCTATAGGAGGAGGAAATGGTTGAGGTCTCTGACACTCAGAGGACTGCTGGAGAACAGGCTCCTGCTAAATTCAGTCCTGACAATGAACCTCTACATGAGGCCATTAATGAGCTAACAAAGCTGCGGAGAAATGCGGAGGAATGCCTTATGGAGGGCCATGTGCAATCTGGACTGAAGGGCGAAAATATGTGGCCAAGTTCTCTCCAACATCATGTCTCTGGATGAATACATTTGGCTGCCTCCACGAAATACAGGTTCAGCAGGTAAGTAGCACACTGGCCTTTACTTCAAAGGGAATAGGGTATAAAAGTGGGGAATTCTTGCTAAAATTGTACAAAGTACTAGTCAGACCACATCAGGAATACTATGACCAGTTTGGGCCCCTTAACTAAAGAAAGATATATTCGCCATGGAGGCAGTCCAGGGAAGGTTAACGAGGTTGATTGTAGGTGTCAGAAAGAATCTTGCTGTTGATCAAAAAAGTGTGGATTAACCATTAATTTCACTTGTACTTTTAAAGAGTTTTTTTATGGCAGTCACCATCTGGTATAGAACCTTCAACTGTCAAGTGCTGTCCTTGTCACGCTATGCCTCTGGCCTCTTACTGAGCTGGGTGCCACCGAGTCTGTGTAGCATTGGATCCTGCCCAGCGAGCGAGGAGCAGGGCCTGGGGGCTGAGCCAAGGCTCCATGTCTGCAGCTAAAGGAGTGGATGCGTCAGCGAAAGGGATGATCGGGGATGGACTGGTGGCAGCGCCTGGAGGAGCATTGGATGGGGAACAGGAGGTAGAGAACCCACACATCCCCAGGCTCATGGTTCCAGCTCAGTTGTGGCAGTGTTGGTGACAGACACGCATAACCGAGACCCCAGAGCCCATTACAGAGACATAAGAGCCACTTCAGAGACTCTGATTGATTCAAGCAGGGACTGGGAGGAGCAGCAGAGGAGGAACAAGAAGAGAGAAAGATGAGCTAGATTGCAATAAAGTCTTACATTATATTCAGCATTGCAAGATGGCGCTAAAGTGTAGTGATACCTTACATATAATACACAAAAAAACATTTTTCACTGTATTTTTACATATACATGAGAATAAATCTAAACTAAAAGATTCTTCTAACAAAGCAGTTTCACTGAAGGTGTAAGCAATGGTTTATGCTGAAACAATCATGGCCATTAGTACGTAGCCGGGTAGTTCCAGGTCTGTCTGGTTTTGACAGAAAGTTGATTGTCCAAGGCCTGGCTGCATGAGTACTGACTCCTCCAGCTCTTCAGTTTGCAAATTGCAGAGTCTGGCTAGGTTTTTAAATTTGGCTTCCACATTTTGAGTTTTCATCCACACTCATGAGAAAAGGTCAGTACTTCTGTAACAATCTTGGAAGTCATGGGTCACCTGAGTGCAATTATCCAATCATATAAGTTTATGTTTAAAAATTAATACATTTGTAACATGATTTCAAAATTATGGTTTTTCAGGAGTCTATTTTCTACTTATGTTTTTTTTTCTTTCCTTTTCTTTTTAAATAAAAGAAAATAACTAAAATTTCAAAAACCAGAAGGCAATTCTGGAGCAAGAGGTCAAAACATAAGGTAATTCTTGATCAGTTGAATTTTCTTTTATGACTGAGGACTATCTATTATAATATAGTTTTTCCTATGAGTCTATGCTGTTGACTATCTGCTGACTAATTAACAGATTATTTGTTCAAATCAATAACAGAGACATATTGGTTGCACTGTGGAAACAACTACCGCCAGCTACATGTTTGATAGAGGGTTGCCACAAATTTTCCTTTCTATTCTTTCAAATAATCCTTGAACAAGTTAAATGACAACCCCTGTAACAAAAACAAAAGTCAAACAGTCAAAACTAAATTAAAATACTATGTCTAGGTTTGATGATGCACAGAGACTAGTGGTCACTGAGGCTCTTTCTTTCTGCGCTACGTCTATTTGGTTAACAATGGTAGAGGTCGAACCACTAGTTAGTCGTAACAAAAAGAAACACATCTGAGCAACATGTAGTTATGCAAAATTAGCTTGGTCATAGAAGGCAGAGGGTAGTTGTGGAGGGGTGTTTTCCTGACTGGAGGCTTCTGACCAGCGGTGTTCAACAAGAATCAGTGCTGGGACCTTGATTGTTTGTAATATATTCAAATAATTTAGATGAAAATATGTTGTCTGATTGATAAGTTTGCAGATGACGTGAAAATTGATGGGAGTTGTGAATAGTAAGAATGTTAGTCAAAGGATACTACAGAACATAGATCTGTTGGAAAGTTGGATGGAGAAAGAGCAGATGGGGCAAATGTGAAGGGATGCATTTTAGGAGGTCAAATGCAAGAAGAAAATATCTAGTAAATGGCAGGAACCTGAGGACCATTGATATATAGAGGGATCTTGGGATCCAAGTCCATAGGTCTCTGAAAGTGGGAACATAATTGGTTAAAGTGGTAAAGAAGGTGTACAGCATGTTCACCTTCATTGGTCAGAGCAGTGAGAATAAAAGTTGGCAAGTCATGTTGCAGCTGTATAAAATGTTAGTTAGGCCATATTTGGAGTATTGTGTGCAGTTCTGGTCACCACACTATAGGAAGGGTGTGGAGGTTTTGCAAATTGTGCAAAAGAGGTTTACCAGTTTGTCGCCTGGATTGGAGTGTATTAACACGAAGGAGTTTGACAAAATTGTATTATTTTTGCTAACATTTCTGAGGTAGTCTGAGACAGAGCTGATAGAAGTATATAAAACTGTGAGTGGTATGGATAAGGTGGCCAGTTGGAGTCTTTTAAAATGTCACTTACTATGGGGCATAGGTTTAAGGTGAGACAGGGGAAAATTTAAAGATGTTGTGTGAGGCAGGCTATTTACACAAAGGGCAGTAGGTGCTTGGAACGCACTGCCATGGGAGATGGTAGAAGCAGATAGGATAGCAATTTTAAGAGGCGTTTAGACAGACTCATGAACAGGCAGGGAATAGAGGGATACAGATCATGGGCAGATAGATGGGATTAGTGTAGAATGACATTGTGGTTGGCACAGATGTGGTGGGCCGAAGGGCATGTTCCTGTGCTGTACTGTTCTATATTCTATGTTCTGTAGGTACACGTTATAGTGCTATGTTGACACAATAACTGAGATTTTTGGGAGACATTGATGGCAAATCTGTCTCATCAAATATTGAGCTAGATTCCTTTGTCCCCAGCCAAATGCTGAGTGACTTCATCAGATTGGGCGAAGCTTAATGGGATCTCCATCACTAACCCTTTTAAATTCAGAGATGTTGTTATATACCTTTGGAGCAGATGGGACTTAGACCTAAGCCTCCTAGGTAAGATAGAGGGACCACTCTGACACAAGCCACACTATTAACTCATACAATGATAAAGATAACTGATACTTTAAGACCACTGTCCCACGTAACAGAGTCACGGTAATGTGCTATAATTCTGCACATTGAAATTTTGATTATTATTTTGATTATTTTGAAAACTTAATACTCCAAAAGAGTCTCTCAATTATAATGTAACAATTGAGTTACATATAATTAATTATAAATCCTTCCTACCAGCAGCAGTAGGTTGCTATTAAAATATTCATTAGATGTTGCAACTGGAAATTGCAATTATTTTTTAACAGTTAACACATTTTTATGAAATATTTAGTGAGTCTTCTTAGATATATTGTGATATGTTTGCTGTCTTCTATGTAGGTCATGTTACATGAAGTAGCAAATGAATTGAAATATAATTCTGAGCTTATGCTCCCCTATCATTTTTTAAATCAAACTTCAAGTAACTACTAGTCACTGAAAAAGATCATGACTGACAGTAATTTTGCCAGCTTCTACGTCTTAAAGATATCCCACAGTTACTAACCTTTCCATTGTCCTTCGCTACAGGAAATATGCTTCATTGATATTTCGTCTGTTAAAAATAATTCAGGAATTCTATCCATTGCTTTGAAAGCATGTGAGGGGAAGGGGTGGGAATTATTTTTGGTCTATTGATTGTCTTTCTCAAGTTTGAAACTATGAAGTCCTTTGCCATCTTATTAGCATTGATTGGTGGTTGCGTGAATCAGTGTGACTGTCTTTAACTCTGATTCAATTAGAAGCTGATACCAGCAGCCCATTTCTCAAATGTCACAGTGACTGACTCATGTGACACTTGTTTAAACTGTCATCCATCCTCACATCATTATTCTATCGTGCTAGAAACACCATCAAATCTCTGTCAACCATCCGAGGGCATTAGATTACTTACAGTGTGGAAACAGGCCCTTCGGCCCAACAAGTCCACACCGACCCGCCGA